>NC_060062.1:965368-1287158 GCF_020283565.1 Trifolium pratense
ATTTTTTAGTAAATCACTAAATTGACCTTTAATATTGTAAGACGTCAATCAATTTAATAATCTTATTAAGTTCTTTTGTTATGTTGCATGAGCTGACACATAAGTGTTTATATTAAACTCAACATATGCAAATTAGTTATGGGTGAAATTCGCTTATTTATTTCTATTCATCACACGCACTACTCAACTCAATGAAGAGAAACACTTTATATAAAAGATATAACAGTCAAAATTTATATTTAAGGCGGACAATACCTCAAAAGCTCTTACAAGGGATAACCATTTTATTAGATGACTTCGGCTAGCTGTCCACAATCCATAGTTATTATATTATTTTTAACTCTGTTTGAATTTTAGATTGCAATTGCAACATGCATAAAAACTTACATAATCCACCATACAAATGTGACATTAAATGAAATCAAAACTCTAGACCAACTTCAATTTCAGTATGTGTTTAACTCTGATTGCATTTTACATAAAAACTTGCATAGCTCACCATGCATACATATTAAATTAAAAATAAGATCGATGTGCAACTTTGATTTCTTTAACATCATGCATGTTCAAGATATTTGTTGACAAGAGGATCAAAATGGAAAAGAAAACTCATTCTCATTGAATTGGGAAAAAAATGAAAGTTATCTGTTACATAGCAGTGAGGCTTGTGCCTTATATATATTTCTCTATAAAGGGTAATTTACTATTTACCAAACTAATATTTACTAAACTAATATTTACCAAGTTAACTAATCTAGGTAAAACTAATCAGTATAATAAAGCTAATAATATTATTTTTGACTTTGCATGTTCAAGATATTCATTGCTAACATCATTAATTTCAAAACTCTACACCAACTGCACTTTGTGACTTCCAATGTCTTGCTTTCTCAAATCCATTGGTATAGTTTTCAAAATCATCAATAGTTTGGTCAATCTCTTGTTGAGTATTCATCACAAAGGGTCCAAATTGTACTATTGGTTCACCTAATGGTTCACCTCCAACTAAAATAAACCTAAGAACCTTAGATGATTTATTCCATGCCTCTAGACCATCCCCTAAACCTAGAAGGACAATATGGTGAGAAGTTGTAGGATGAGATTTTTTATTTCCAAAAATACCCTCTCCTTCTAAGATGTACACAAAAGCATTCCAAGATTTTGGTACAAGTTGTTGTAGGTGTGATCCTGGTTCAAGAGTAAAATCCAAATACATTGTTGGTGTTCTTGTGTAAATTGGTGACTTTACTCCAAGTGCTTCCCCTGCTATAACTCTAACCATGATACCATCTTTCATAGTTTCTACTATGTCCTTGCTTAAAATTTCTTGGTACCTTGGTTCAATCCTAAGATGACACAACAGCATAAGGACAAATTAAACCAAAGTTTAGCTTCGTAGTTAAGAAAATAGTGTACCAATTTGACTTAAACTTCAAGTTATATAAATCTTATTAATCTCGTGAAGGATATAACCAAAAAAAAAAAAGTAGTACCAATTAGAATCTATGAAAATGTCAATAACAAATACTTCTAATAAAAATAAATTAAGACTACATTAAAAATTAAAGGAAGTGGCAAAATTAAAAATCAAATACTTCCATCATCATCATCATCACAACATATAAGGGTTTTAGGCACATTCTTTATAATGGCCATTTTAGACCCTCTTTGAATATGTTGGTGCTCTATTCAAAAAGCACTTGTAGGATATATGGTCCATGATTTGGAATCATGAAATAAAGTCACGTGCGAAAGTGAGGGTGCAATATCAATTCATAATGTTCTAAAATGTATTATTTGACTTTTTTTTTTTTTTGTAAAGAGTGGAATTCCTTTTTTGGCTCTCATTGATACTGTATTAGATGGTGAGCATTTATCCAAAAGTCCAAACAAATAATGATGATCTTTTAGTGACGCAAACAGTATGTCATCATCGAATTATGTGGTCAATATTTAGTACTAGTAATGTTCTGATTTTGAGTCTTTTTCACCAAAAAATATTTCCCTCTAGCAACCTAAATTTTGAATACTTCTATACTAAGAAATAATATTCAATTCAAATGTTATTAACATAAGAAAATAGTATGAACTATATACGCTGTGAATCACAAACACCGGTAATAATTAATAAATTAAAAAAAATATTAATCGAATGTAGTCACATAAGTATGTGTTTTTTTAGGTGGAATAACGCATTTGACCAAAAACTATTGTTTGGAGCGTCTTAAAATCATAGCATGTAAGCATTGGAACATGATAATTCATCTCTCGCTGACAAACCAAAAGGTCACATGCAATGTCGAAGTCGGGTAGGTGTTGTACACTAGACACACCTTCGAGCATAAGTCTTTGTGATACAAAGAGTCAAAGACTATATAAGTTGTGCATTGTTCACTTACATTTTATGTTGGGAAGCAAGGTTGATCCATAGTTGTAGACCCTTTTGGATTCCTTGAGCTGCAGGCATTTCTGAGTGCACTATCCCTCTACCAGCAGTCATCCATTGCAAGTCACCAGCTTCAATTGTTCCTTTGTGTCCTTCAAAATCTTCATGTGTTACAGCACCCTTAATTTTACAAACAATTACACTAAGGTGAAATTAGGAAAGCATATGTGACCAATATTGTATGCAAGAAACTTAAAGTACACTCAAACTAGTAGTTGGCCTTTTAGAAAATTAAACAAGACTACATTATAGTACATATGTGATATGGGCTCCCTTTTGTCTTTGTGCCATTGTGCTCGTAAAATGTTACTATTGGTAGTTTTTACGATTTTGCTTTTGTAGTTCAGTCACTGTTTTAAATTGCGGTCATAATCCCAATTACGACACAAATTTAAAATACAAAAAAATATAGTTGATACGGTCGAATTTGTGGTTGTAACCGTTGATAACTTTAAAATACTTTCACAATTTAAAACTATATACTAACACTCACTAAAATAGTTCATTTAGTAATCAATCATTAATACTAATAACACTAGCACATAAATTAATACCATATTGAGTTGACTATTTAGTTCAATTAACATAATAATTTGAACTAACATAGAATAAAAATATCATATTAGAAAGCCAAATGTTTAGTTTACTTTTTGTGATTCTTATTGATTTATTCTCCTTATAATGGCCACTATATTATATTCTATACCTTTGACTTTATAACAACACAACAAAAATGAATTATTCAAAAGGTTTTATATTTCTCAAATGTTAATAAGAAGATTTTACCTGTAACATATATGTGACTGTCTCAAATCCTGTTTTAATAAATGTGAGAAATTATGAAAATGAATTAGAAACTCATAATTAAGAGGAGATTAATGAAAAACAAGTATAAATAACATAGAAAATTCAACATGCATGACAAACCTCTATGTGGATGATCAGGAAATCCAGAAGGAGCAGTAACTGCAATATTTCAAATTCTTAGAAAACAAAAAAAGATTGTGACTCTCATTTTGAACTTAAAAAACAGAGCAAAAAACAGAGATTCTCACCTGAAAATTCATCCAAGACAAGGAAAGGATCAAAATACTTGAGCTCAAATCTAAACAAACCCACATAACCAATCAATTCAAAAATCTCAATTCCAAAATATCTAATGCAATTTATATATAAATTTAACACCTTACCTCAATGATCATAATTGAATATTTTTAAAATTATTTTCTTTTCATCTCAATCAAATGTTACATGAATGTAATTTAATTTCTCTATATACATACATATGTTGTAAGTCAAGTTTTGAAAATATAATGATATATTTTAATAATAATGATAATAATAACCGATACTCCATCTGATCTCATATATAAGTAAAAATTATTTTTCAGGTTCATCGAATAACTAATATATTATGGATCAGATACATCAATCATTCGATAAATCTCTCAGAGTCAGTATGTTATTGCATTGTAATTTGTATAGGAATGAATGAGTTACGTACCTTCCTATGCTTCTTCTAACAACAGCACCAACACCTTCTCGTTGAGGTTTGGCTAGGAACTTTCTTGCTACAAGACGAGGCTCTATAAGATTTTGTGGCATTTTGTGTAACAAGTGGGAATTGGAAAAAACAATGTTGTGTATGATGAAAATGTTTTGAAGTGTATATATAATAATAGGAAGGTGGGGTCTATGTATGTATGGTGTGAGATTAAGAAATATCACATACGTCATCTTAACGCACTCATGATGAATCATGATGTCTTAATAGTGGATTTTCTATGTCATAATAGTGGAATTTCTATTTAAAAGGACTCCCTCTATAACACAATGAATCATTAGTTGATCGTTTAACGCATGATAATGTATAACTTTGACGATTAATCTCTTTAATTGTAGTTTCTTCGTCCCAAAATATAAGTAAAAATGAGTCAAAAAAATTTGATGTATTTAGTTAAAGATTTGAACCAAATAAATTTATTTTTGTTAACTAACTTTTATTTATACTCCCTCCGTCCCAAAATAAATGACCTATTTTTTACTTTGTCTACTATTCATATGATCTCTTTTGACTTTATTTTTCTACTAATATGTATATGCAAATATTGACATATGAAATGTTGTTTTTTTTTTTAAAACTTGGTATCCGGTCTTAGGACCGACTAATCCAAGGGTACCAATATATATAATTTTTATAACTTTTAATAATAAATAATTTATTATATTAATGATTAAAGTTGTGCATTGATAAACATGAAAGTGATCAACTAGATCATTTATTTTCGGATGGGGGAGTATTTTGGTACGGAGGGAGTATGATAGTAAAATTATAAAAAGTTGATATTTTAAAATACTCATCGAGATGAATTCAATAATATCTTATATGCTAATGTTTATTTTTAATTATTAGTAAAAAAAAACGTGGTCAAACCAAAATGTGTAAATAGGGCACGAGAGTGAATTGAGTTAGTCAAAGTGAAACCAGAGAGTAGTATACTATACTATAAGCATTTGAAAAATGCTTACAATATGCCGGCCCTAGTTATTCTTTGAAAAAATATTCTCTGTTAAGTTTTCTTTATTACTATGGAGAGAGATGAAATGAGTTGAAAATTGGTGGATTTTTTTAAAAAAATTCATCCATTCATAGATAAGATAGATTGAACAATATATAGATGAATTATTTCGTTACTTTAATATACCACATTTATTATATTATTATATTTTGGGATTATTTTTTGTCTAGAATCTTCACTCTATACCATTTTTTTCTCTATATGATTTTTTTCTTTCTTTTAATATAAATAAGTGGTTTTTTATACAGATTTTTTTTGGGTGATTTCATCATCTGAATGTTGCGTTGTATTACTTATCGTCTTGTGTGGTACTATTTAATTTTTCATATTATTGTTCATAAAAAAAAAAACTTAAAATTATTTGACATTCATCTACTTGATCTACGGTACCTCTTCTCTCTTCTATTTTTCACCTCTCTTTGTTTCTTAGAATATGAAAATGTGAGAGACCCGCCTAAGATGTGAGACTCACCCAACTGTAAAATACACAAAGTAAATTCTCTTCTACTAATCAAACTATTTTATATGCAAAAATAAAAAATCAAACTTTTATTAACCATCAATTTAAAAGGTCTAAAATTCTGGCTCCCTTTGGTAAAAAATCGTGGATACTGGATAGTAGTACATATATTACTACTCTAAATTAAAAGGAATAAAAATACTACTAGTTGGACTTTATCACACATCCGTCACTTAGCATCATCACTCACATTTAACAATTCGTTATCTAAACTCTAAAGTATATATTGACTTTTTTTTAACACCCTTCCCACCTTCATCATTTTGTTCGAATTTAAGATTAATTTGGCTTTTGGCCACTTTCATAATTTTGTAATTTTATTTGTAATATTGATATTTAAAAAAAATAAAATTACAAAGGATATTTTCAAATGTTGTAAGTTTTTTATACTATGCTTTAAGATGATATACGTACGTGTCGTAGTAGGTTATTAAATTTATCCGTTTTATCTATTGGTTTTTCAAAATTCAACTGAAATTATGTTTTAGCTAAACCATAACAAACAAAATAGTGAATTGATCTAAGTGATAAAAGTCTCGACCTCTTAAGCATATGACCATTGGTTTGATTTTTTGTCTCATGCGTATCGAGAAAATGTGACTGAAAATGGAGGGGAAAACTCATAGTATATGCCCCACAGATTCTCTTATCGTACCTTAAATAACATCATACACATTAAATAACACCATTAAAAATAAGCCAAAACAGATGTCACGACCAAACAAGGAATTGGGTAGTTAAAAATAAAATGGAGTGGGAAAGTTGCAGTGATTTTTTGAAAAAGTCCGGTTCAAATATATTTTTATTCGAGTTTTCATTTTTAAATCCACTATTTTGTTCATTCATATACATCTTCCAACAAATATTTTTTTATATGTACGGTTCAACAATAAAATCTTAAACTATATAGTTAAGAGATTTAAATATCTACTACATATGCATGTATCACATGTGATACATGTAGTAGATATCTAAGATTAATTGAAAATATATATTTTAGATTAATTGAAAATTTAATGTATTTGATGTCAACTTAGTATCAGATGTAAAAAAAAAATGTATCTAATTTATAATGTAGACTAAATATATTAGATTATTACTGTAAATAAAGTCTCATCTCTCCGGGACTTGGTATAAAAATAATGATGATACATACAACAAAATGAAGAAGCAAAGGAAAAATGTTGAAATAATTAAAGTTGTCTTACTCACACTTGAGCGAAGGAATTTCATCGTGTAGCTTGCGTGTATATTTCATCGTGTCTACACACTTGAGCGAAGGAATTTCTTCCCCCTCCTCCAACACTCTTTTATCCTTTCAAAATAATAAAATAAAGTTAAATCATGGGTTATATTCAAATAAGTTGGTAGAGACATATTATATAGGAGTCGGAGTTCGAATCTCAAACACTTCATGTATTCACCTTTAAGGTGAAATTTTTAGTTATTAGACTATTAGACAAAAAAATTAATATATTTTATTTAAAATTTAGATCAAATACACATTAATTAATATTTTTGTTTATCAATAATATATATCTTATATTTAGGATAGGATAGAGTATTTTAAAGTTTAATCTGTATACAAAATGCATTGCAAGTTTATCCTTTTCTCCTAGGCAGCAAACGTGACAAACTGGTAATTAAGTGGCTGGCAATTAATTTGATAAGTAGAGAGACATTTGTGTTGAAATAGAAAGTGGAGAATGTTAGGTGTATCAAGAAATAAATGCCTCTCTATTCCAAAGGATTGACATCATTAGAACAAAAGCATGACACATTCATAATGAAATGTCTTTAAACTTTTATTATAAGTTCCTTGATCATGTTTTCAAGGCAAATTTGGGTGGAGTTTAGTCAATTCTGCTTTAAATTTTGTGAGGGTTTTGTTAATATATGCACATAGTAAGAAATCAAGACAAATAATTTATATTGAAATTTGAATGTTAAGTTCTTTGAAGTTTAAATATTGTTCTTTTGAATATACTCTAAGAATTTTTTTCTATTTTTGCTTTTTTAGGACATATGTTAGCATTTTTTTTTATAATCATCTAAAAATTTATTACTCACAATGCATAATTGATAAAAAATTGACTCACATGAGTCGATTTTTTTTATCAATTCTGCATTGTCAATAATAATTAAATATTCCTTCCATTTTGTAAACAAATAAAGGCAATTTCTTTCGCACTCATTAAGAAAAATAGTTAGTCATCAACAACGCATCGATCTAAATAATGAAAAATATACCCTTTAGATAAAATATTTTGGTAAAATATGACATTTTAGAAGAGTTGAATGAACAATCGCAGAAAAAGAAAATTTAATAAAAATGTTACATTTCGCGCCTCCTGAGATTCTCAAACATCCCTTGAATCTCTCAAAATACTTCTCTCGTAAGATAACTAGTGAGTGTTGAAGGATGCAAAATCTAAAAAAACACAGTTTAATGCTTAAGTAGCAAACTAAGTTCGCACTTTAACTAGGAAACCTTACAAAAATATTTTCATAGGGGTGAAAGAAGGGTAGGGGGTTCAAAAATATTAGATTTTATAAGATCCGTTATTTAAGTAACGAACTGTATTTTTAAGATTTTGTGCCCCTATAAATAGCGAACTATTTTTCTTTTCTTCAAATTTCCGCCCCCTTTAACACTCACTACTTAAATAGCATAGGAGTATTTTTAGAATTCCCGGAGGCGCACGAAAAAAGTCGGAAGCGTGAAAAGAAGTTCTCTAAAACTTTTCTATGCTATACTTGAAGGAGTTACTTTTGCTGCCCTACTGGTTACTCAAACACTGTCCGCTACTTAAGTAGCGGACAGCTTTTTTCCCCAAAATTTCTGATTTTTACACGTCCACTATTTAAGTAGCGGATGTGTAAAAATAGGACGCGGGGTAGGGGGTTCAAAAATATTAGATTTTATAAGATCCGTTATTTAAGTAACGAACTGTATTTTTAAGATTTTGTGCCCCTATAAATAGCGAACTATTTTTCTTTTCTTCAAATTTCCGCCCCCTTTAACACTCACTACTTAAATAGCATAGGAGTATTTTTAGAATTCCCGGAGGCGCACGAAAAAAGTCGGAAGCGTGAAAAGAAGTTCTCTAAAACTTTTCTATGCTATACTTGAAGGAGTTACTTTTGCTGCCCTACTGGTTACTCAAACACTGTCCGCTACTTAAGTAGCGGACAGCTTTTTTCCCCAAAATTTCTGATTTTTACACGTCCACTATTTAAGTAGCGGATGTATAAAAATAGGACGCGCGAGTAACAATTTAAATTTTATTTCTTTTAGTCATCCATGCATGCAGTTACTAGTATCATGTATCATAAAGTGCCACATCATCAGTCATGTCACCAAAATTTTACAAATTGCGAAACTGCCCCTCATCTTTTGAAAACTACATAATCACCATTGTATTTCCTAAAAACAGTAAATTCACCCCTGGACTGTATAAAATTGCACTTTTCCCCCTAAATTTTCCTAAATTGTAAGATTGCCACTAAAGTTTTCAAAATTACGGTTTTGCACCTATTCCATAAAATAGTCCCAATTTCATAAAATATTCTTATTATGATTTGTGGTTGCATTATGTAATGTATAAGTATAACATGATCTTTCACATCATAAAAGAATTGTTCTATTTACTACTCCATCCGTCCCAAAATATAAGGACTAATTGATCACTGCACGCACATCAATATATAATTTTAATTACGAATATCTTTAATTGTGTATTAGTAAAAATTATAGAAATTTTATATTTTGAAAATACTCGTCGAAACAAATCAAACAATATCTTATATGATAATATTTACATTTATATATTTTTTTAAAAATACGATTAAAACAAGATATATGAATAGTACAATTTCTCTTAGTCAAATGAGTTCTTATAAAAATGGAATGGGGGAGTATAAAATAACTGTAGTATTGTAATTGTGCATGTCTAGAAAAATTGTGTCTAGGAAAGACATGATACTTTAGAGCGTCCAACGGTGACACACCTCTCTTTTTTATGAATTTACCTGGTGTAAAGCCTCTTTAGATTGATAGTGGAGTAGAAACTCCATGCCTTCATTAACCCCAACCATTTACTTAACAAAAATAACATTATTTCTGCGAGAGAAAAGAAAAAAAAGAGAAGAAAAACAAGAGATTGATAATGGACTGCGATGAAAATAAGAGTTACGCAATTTTCTTGGATTGACGTTAACGGGCTGTAAGAAACTAACATCCGTTTATTTTTAATTGAGCTGCATATGACATTGATTATATAATATACTTGTCATATTTTTAGTGGATAACAGGATGAAGAGTATCCAAGGGTACTGTTTCTAAGTTTTCTCCTTCATTTAATATGAATTTTTTTAATAAAATAAATAAAAAATTTAGGTCTAATTAGTCTATTGGTCCTTTAAAGATATTTTAGGTTTTACAATGGTCCCTTAAAAGAAAAAAAAATGTCTGAATTGGTTCCTTAAAGATATTTTAGGTTTTACAATGGTCCCTTAAAAGAAAAAAAATGTATGGATTGGTCCCTTAAAGACATTTGTTTCTCACATTAGTCATTTCCGTCAATTTTTCACAAAAAACGTTAGTTTTAGTTGACTGAATTGTGGATGTCATTAAGTGTAAGTGATCCATCAAAAACCTTATTAATTTTTAAAATTTTAACCATTGGAATTTTTTTTTATATTTGGAGTTAAAATTTAACAGAAATAATGGACCAATATGACAAACATATATTAGTCCACAAGGTTTATTACGTATCATCCAATTTTTATTTTTAATTTTGATAATACTCATCATCCAATTTTTAAAAACACACAAAGTTTGACTAAAAAGAAACAACTGGGCCATTGGCCACTTGAAGGAAATACAAATAATACAACAATACTTCCATTCCTTTAATATTAATAAAAAAAAAACAAAGTTACAGGAAAAAAAAACCATGAAATAAGGAATTTGACGGATTAGAAATTAGCTAATTATACATTATACATAAGAGAGTTGTTATAATCCATGAAATTGGAAAATTGAGAAAAAAAATAAAAATTGTTGGGTACAACCTACAAATGGGACTATTCCATGTTGCTAAACTAGTATGTGAAAGCAGTTAAGTGGTTGCCTGAAAGACCGAAAACGAAACCTAGGCTTCTAAGTGCAACCTGTTGGTGAAGAATTTGACCATGTTCTTCACCATTAAGGGGGACAAAAATTTACAAGAAAAACATGAGCCTCTTTTATCTTTAGGTGGGAACTTCCCTTTTGGTGGTCATTTTAATTTAATTTTGATGTAATTTTTTATCTAATAAAATTGTTTTTGATGTAATTTTCCGATCTAATGTCTTATGTTATAATCAACAAATTTTTTATGTAATATTTCTGCATATCTTCTAAACTGAAAATACCACTTTTTGAAACAAAAGTGAAGTTAAGACTATATTTTCCTACATAATATTTTTTGTTAAACTTCAAAAAAATAGGCATTTTTTAAACAACATACTGGTAACCAAAAAAAACAACATATTGGGCCGTTTTTTTAGGTAGATAATATATTGCCTTAAACACTTAAGTTTCTACCGTTCAAATTTTAACAAAATAAAATGCATATTCACAATATTAATTTTGAATTATCTTATAATTTTTTATATAAATTATTCTATTAAATTTATAAATTTGATCTCCATAAGTTTGATTCATGCCTCCGTCTCTGCTTGACTGCATACTAATGGGTTAAATTCCATCAAAAATGTATTAAATTCATTCAAAAATATAATCAATTTATATTAATGATTCATATATCCTAGGGTATATATAAATAGGCAATATATTCAACTATGATTCATCATCATAACAAGAGAATTGTAAAAATTGTTGGGAAAAATAACACAAAACACACCTAATACAAGATCGGCGGATGATTGATTATCCCTGGATCAAACTTTTCCCACTATAATAATAATAATAACAATAACAATGGAATAACAAGAATTTCTTCTGTTTAATTGAATAATAATACAAATTGATTATTACAACTCTCACCAACAAATATGGTGGATAACCTCTCTTTTGGATTTGCTCTCAAAAGGATTTCTTCACACTCTGATAATTTGAAATGAAAACATAAGGAAAAAATTTATAGTGCAATGCATGTAAAGTGAATGACTCTGAGAAGTTTCAGTATTTTCACTCACTAGCTAAAAACACTCTCATACTATTAATTTCAATCACTAAAATTAATAGTGATATGCCTTCTTCCTCTCTCCACATAATGAGGAATACCTTTCAATCTCCCCCTTCCGATTTAGGTGGAGGGCTCCAACAGTCCAGCAGCTCTCCTGCAGAACTCGTACTTGTCCTTGGGTAAGGACTTGGTCATCATATCTGAGCAATTATCATCAGTATGGATTTTCTCAAGCTGTAGTTGTTTGGAATCTAACATATCACGTATCCAGTGATATCTCACATCAATATGCTTTGACCTCGAGTGAAAACTCGAATTCTTGCTCAAGTGGATGGCGCTCTGACTATCACAATGCACGACGTACTTCTGCTGGTCTTGCCCTAATTCATGCAAGAACCGCTTCATCCATAACATTTCCTTGCAAGCTTCT
Source organism: Trifolium pratense (assembly GCF_020283565.1). Taxonomy (NCBI): domain Eukaryota; kingdom Viridiplantae; phylum Streptophyta; class Magnoliopsida; order Fabales; family Fabaceae; genus Trifolium; species Trifolium pratense. Next base: position 977,538 of record NC_060062.1, read on the forward strand.
GTAGCTGCAATAAATTCTGCCTCTGTGGTAGACAAAGCAACACACTTTTGTAGCTTAGACTGCCACGATACAGCTCCCCCTGAAAATGTAATCAAGAATCCCGATGTTGATTTTCTAGAATCAATATCTCCCGCCATATCTGCATCTGTGTAGCCAATTAGTTCAGGATTTCTACTTCCAAAGCACAAACACATTTTGGAAGTTCCTCTGAGATATCGCAAGATCCACTTCACAGCATTCCAGTGCTCCTTTCCTGGATTGGCCAAGAATCTGCTAACAACACCAACCGCGTGTGTTATATCAGCCCGTGTACACACCATTGCATACATCAAGCTTCCAACAGCTGAGGCATATGGCACCTTGCTCATATCCCGCTGTTCAATTTCATTTATCGGACTCTGCTTCGAACTAAGACAAAAGTGACTAGCAAGTGGAGTAGCAACCGGTTTTGCCTTTTCCATGTGGAACCGCTCCAACACCTTCTCGATATATTTTTCTTGTGATAACCACAGCTTACGTTCCCTTCGATCACGACAGATGGACATACCAAGAATATGTTTTGCCGGTCCCAAATCTTTCATAGCAAAATACTTCTTCATTTCATTCTTCAACTTGCTGATCTTTTCAATATTTTGTCCAACGATCAACATATCGTCAACATACAAGAGAAGTATGATGAACTCACCATCATCAAATCTCTTCACAAACACACAATGGTCAGAATTCGTCCTTCGGTATCCATGATCAATCATGAAGGAATCAAACTTCTTATACCATTGACGTGGTGCCTGCTTAAGTCCGTATAAACTCTTCTTCAGCTGACATACCAAGTTTTCCTTGCCTTTGACTTTGAATCCTTCTGGCTGCTCCATGTAAATTTCTTCTTCTAAATCACCATGAAGAAATGCAGTCTTAACATCTAGTTGTTCCACTTCTAGATCCAAACTTGCAGCCAAACCAAGCACTACCCGAATTGATGACATCTTGACCACGGGTGAAAAAATCTCTTCAAAGTCAATGCCTTTCTTTTGATTGAAGCCTTTCACGACTAACCTCGCCTTGTATCTAGGTCGTGAGTTATTTTCCTCAGTCTTCAACTTGTACACCCATTTATTTTTGAGTGCTCTTTTACCTTTCGGTAAAGCTACCAACTTATATGTCAGGTTCTCATGCAAGGATTGCATTTCTTCTTGCATGGCTTTCAACCACTCTTCTTTGTGGTTGTCTATCAAGGCTTCTTCATAACACTCTGGTTCTCCCCCATCAGTTAGTAACACAAATTCCGTTGCAGGATATTTGGTTTGTGGTTTAGGTATCCTAGATGACCTTCTTAACTGGGGAACTTGTTCTTCATCCTCAGAGTCTTCAATCACATCTTCATTATTACTGCCACTTCCATTATCATCTGTTACTTCTTCATTTGGATCATCAATTGGAGGTTCATTTTCCGCTTCTCCATTATCTTCTATTTCATCTCCCCTGTAATTCTCTAGAGGAGGAACTGGATCCAAGTTGATCGGATGTTCTCTAGAAATAACAGGCTTAACTCCCTTCTGAATATCTTCAATATTCTGGTCTTCAAAGAAGACAACATCTCTGCTTCTAACAATCTTTTTATCTGCAGGATCCCATAACCGGTACCCGAATTCTTCATTCCCATATCCCAAGAAGATGCACTCCTTCGACTTTGAGTCGAGTTTTGATCTCTCATCCTTTGGAACATGAACAAACGCTCTACAACCGAACACCTTCAAGTGATTGTAGGATACATCTTTACCTGTCCAAAACCTATTTGGAACATCACCATTTAATGGAGCTGACGGGGATAAGTTGATTAAATCAACTGCAGTCATCAGAGTCTCACCCCAAAAACTCTTGGGTAACTTAGCATGAGATAACATTGTTCTCACTCTTTCAACAATAGTTCTGTTCATTCTCTCAGCCACTCCATTATGCTGAGGCGTCTTCGGAACAGATCTTTCATGCCAGATTCCATTACTAATACAGTAACGTTTGAAATCTCCCATAAACTCTCCTCCATTGTCAGTACGAACACATTTTAACTTCTTGCCAGTTTCTCTCTCAACACTAACATGAAACTGTTTGAATACAGCAAACACCTGATCTTTTGTTTTGAGCGCATAAGCCCAAACCTTTCTGGAGTGATCATCAATAAAGGTAACAAAATACCTTGCACCTCCCAGAGTACTAGTGGTCATTGGACCACAAACATCATAATGCACCAAATCTAAAACATTTGGCTTTCTATGTGGGGCCTTATATTGAAATGAAGCTCTATGTTGCTTTCCAGCCAAACAATGTGTACATGGCTTAAGCGACATTTCCAATCCTTTCACACCGGCCAAAATACCTCTTTTGGCTAGAATTTGAAGTCCCTTCTCACTCATATGTCCGAGCCGATTATGCCATAGCTCGACCGAGGAGTCTTCTCCGAGAGCGTTAACACATCCATTATTGACTTTTGCTTCTATCACATAAAGAGTGTTTACTTTCTTGCCTCGGGCTATTACCAAGGAACTTTTTGACAGCTTCCATTTCCTATCTCCAAACACACTAGTATAGCCTTCTTCGTCTAGAAGTCCTGTTGATATTAGATTGAGACGCATGTCAGGTACATGTCTCACATCTTTTAACGTTAGACAACAACCGGTGTTTGTTTCTAGGCAAACATCACCTTTGCCCACAATCTTGGATTTATCATCATTCCCCATCTTCACAAAACCAAAATCACTGCTTGTATAGGAAGCAAAGAAATCTCTTCGTGAGGTTACATGGAATGACGCACCAGAATCCACGACCCAACATGTATCTTGTGATGTCAAATTAACATGACCATCATCACCAACGAAAATTACCTCATTGCCTTGAAAAATGGTAGCGGCTATGTTTCTCGCATCACCATTTTCTTGTTGCTCTCTTTTGAGCTTCCTACATTCTTTCTTCATGTGACCTTTCTCGTGACAATAAAAACACTCCACGTCTTTTCTTGTCCACGACCTACCCCTGAACTTATCTCCAGAATTTCCCCTTGACTTGTCTCTAGTATTGAACTTCTTGTGGATACTTCTTCCACGATACTCAGTGACAAGCGCCTCAGACTCTGTTGGCATTCCTTGTTCCTTCCTTCTAGCTTCTTCATTGAACATGCTATCTTTTACAATGTCCAATGTTAGAACACCTTGTGGTGCCGAGTTACTCAATGAAAATGGGATTAGGGACCAGGGTGTATTACATCAATAACCCGTAAGATTATTCTTTTTACTGGATATAACCCGCAATATTAGTATACTACAAATGTCACGGCAACTAAATCAACTCATCAATGGATTAAGTGCTAAGAAATTTAATCATAAGGATTCTTAAAATTCTTCAAGAGGTTAGGAATGTCGTAGGCAAGCATGTCATCAACTACTTGTATCATTTTTGGCTTCAATTTCTCAAACTTGTCGATATTATAACCACGCAAGCTCTCTCTGAAATGCTCAACATTTGGAAAGTCACCAGGAGGTAAATGGAACTCCCTTTGTACCTGTTTTGAATTTTACAGGTCATATATACACAATATAATATTTAAGTGACATCAAAGAGACATGTAAGGTGAGCAGAGCAAATGAAGAATCTGGTGCATACCTTTCCAAATTCACCTGCCAAGTTATCAATGAGTTTTTGCTGAGCTTTAGATTTGCCCATCATCGCAGGCATCTCCTTTTTAAGATGACCGATAATGTAAGCATGTATCTTGGCTGCTCGGGCTCGTTTAACAAATTCATTGATCTACAATAGTCAATGAATTGAATACATAAGATAAAATTATGCAAATCAGCAACTTCAATAAATAACACATAAACAATAATTAACTGGATTGTGATATTCAGCAAAAGTATACATATCAAATTTCTCCATCATGAAAATGACCCTGGAAGATCCACAAAATTAAATCAAAAGGCAAACTTACTAGTAATTAAATCATATCAATCTTCATAGTTTATTTGCTAACTATTTCTAGTAGAAAATAAAATAAAATGACTCTTCAATAAAATAAAATTAAATAAATAAACTCACTCTTCGATCACAAGCCGCCTTTGGTATATCTTTCAGATCTGAAAGAAGGTCTTCCTGTTCTTTTTCAAACAGTTCCTTTCCGATTGGACCGCTGACAGCATCATTTACAGGCTTGTCGTTAAAGGAGCTGCAAAAGAAAGGTGAGATTAAGGTAGATTTGGAATTAACCCTCATAGCACAATAACAGAAATCTATAATTATGATAAGTATAAAAAAAAATTGAAAAATACATCATCCACAATTCCACCACAAAAATAACATTGGGGCAACTTCATGATACTAGATAAAGATAAAATTAAAATAACTGGTGAATGCAGAAACACATTGGTTTCTTTCCAACTCTCCATGTCAAAGAGTACATTTTAACAATGACATACATATACTAAGTGACATACCCAATATACACACGAGTGACTTCAGGTGTGTTAAGCACCTTCCCGAGTGACCACATTAAGGCTCCATAAACCCTCATCAGCTGTAACATAGAGCCAAATTGAGGTCAGTATTCCCTAAAGCATGTACTATGAGTTTCATTAGTATATATATAAAAACAAACAGAAGTTTAACTACACAAGTGCTTACTTGCTGAGTATCAACTTGATCTGCCTTGTTCAAAACTACTCGAATTTTGTCATCATGTCCCCGCAAAGAAGTTATCACGCGATTGAACTCATCACTAATATCAAGTTTGTGAGGATCAAACAAGAGGAGTATCAAATCACACTTTGCAGCAAACCAAGATGTTACACCCGTAAAATCATATGCTCGTTGTGTCCGTTGCTTTTCTCCAGATAGAACTCCAGGACTGTCCACAAATGTAATGTGCTCCAGTAGCTTTGGACAATCAAAAACTGGTTAATGGTTATATCCAAATGCACACAAGGAAAATCAATTAACTTATTCAATGGAGCTAAAGCAACTTACCGGATGAGGCATTTGTGAACACTCAAATTTTGACAGAAAAGCTGTGCCAAAAGTTGTAAGTCCACTAAACGGCATGTCTGCTTGGACAGCAACAGTATTTCCAGGAATGCTTCTCTCATCAGGTCCAGACTGTACACCAACACCATTTGCTAGTTAAAATTAATGCAATAATTCATTTTCCAATGACTTGAAGATATCTTACAATAATTCAAAGAATAATGCTAGTAACACAATCTTTAACACACTTTTTAACACACTCTTTTATTGGTTAAAGTTTATATCGTCCCACCAAAATTATATGCGACCCACCTGATTTGGTGGGACCAATATGAATTTTAACCAATAAATGATAGCGTGTTGGAAAGTGTGTTAGAGTGTGTTGCTAGAACTCAAGACAATTCAAATTGTCAAAACTAGGCACTTATGCAAAAATAATTTGAAAACTAAGAAAACTTTAAGGTATTAGAGTGTTGTGGGAGGGACTCTGGTTTTCTGGCACCATACCATGACAACAACAAACCTATCAGTTGTAGGCTCAGGTCCAATATGTGCACCTATTGATAGTTACGGAAAAACAACACAAGCTTCAATGACTTATGTCTACAAAACAGATATGGGAAGTTCCTCACTTAGACACCGATATGGATATAGAAAAAGCAGAATTACTTGCCTGGATAATCACATTTAAGCAGATGTTTGATAAATGTTGTTTTACCAGTTGAATATTGACCCAAAAGCATAACCATAGGTTTGGCATCAAAATCACTATTTGTCTACAGTAAGTAAAGCATTGCAATCAATAAAGATGTCAATTGTGTATTTAAAACAAAGCAATGATGTAACCAAGTATAGAAATGTGACACTAAATCTATAATGGCCAGTCATTTCTAAAGATGGTAACTTACTGACCAATAATGGGGAGACAAAATCATTAAAGCGGTAAGTAACTTCTAAAGGCTTCAACTTCTGGATATAGAGTCTCTTCAAGCCATCAATTATTGATGTCACAGAGGAAAGTGGCACCTGTTGAAATATGCACCAAAATAGAAGTGAAAACCCTATAAGAACATATATGTATAATTTCTAAGCTTTGGCAATAGCAAAGAAGTAGCAACACACAGAATAAAGGGCCTAGAGAACACATCTACAGGATAATGCCAAATTGTTTTATGCCCTATCAGATACCAACTTAGATGGATACAAGACAAAATGAAAATTTGATTAGCCTTGATACTTCAGGCAGATTATTGGTATTGGCATGCATCATTTAGACGCTTGCATAAAATCCAAGAGATAATGTTAGTTTCAGGCCTCTAATAACATCCTAGTCAGACAAAAACCAAACCAACCATTCCTGGGGATACTTTTCATTCTTCAAGATTATGATGACACAAAATGAAACTAGAGCATAATAAAGCTGGTAAAGAATGCCAATCAAACTTGTAACTGTTACTAATCCAAAACTTAAGATGAATATTGAGGATGTTCTCTCTAGCAGCAGATAAGGATAATGCACAAAGAAAGGTAGGAAAAATTCAAAGTCACAGTCACACAGAGTAGCAGAATGCTTGCCTTTTTTGTGGACTTCGAAGAAAACCAACTGCTTGATGGTGATGGCTGTAACTGAGGACTACCTGCATTATCGCTAGTTACTTAACTGGGATTTTGAAGAGAAAGGAGCAAACAAGAAAACAAAAATCAACGAGTGCCCATATTCAATAAAATGGGAAATATATTACCATTTACATCTGTTAGGACTCAAAGCCCAAATCCTAATGCTGAGTCATCATTAGCTAATGATTATAATGTGGGGGCCAGGAATTGGATAGTTTATTCTAGAAGGAGGAGAGCTGGCAAGGAAGGGTAGTTACGATGACGTATGAGAGAGAAGTTGGTGAAGAGCTGTGTACCTGCATTCCGAAATATAAGGAGGAAGTTTGTATGGAGAGAGGATCTTTTTGGATTTGCTGCTAAGTTGTTAGAATGGAGGCTCAAGTTTAACTTGGCCTTTAGTGAGCTTAGCTCTCAGATTAGTTATTGCTTGATTCTCATTATCCTGCATAACTTGTAACACTTCATCTTTTTCATTCAATAAAGCTCTTCTATTTTGCCCTGTTTTTGCTTATTTCCATTGTTACTCTGCTGGGTCGTAACAATTTGGTCCGACCTACCGGATTCGATATCGGGGATCAGTGAATGCCTAAAAACACCACTCAGATTCAGTTGATCAGAGGAATGGATGCTAAGATTGCTTCGTTAGAAGCAGAGATCAGTGGAGTGAAGACTACTTTGGCCAACATGGAACAGAACCAAGCTCGACTCATCGCTTTGTTCGAAAAGAGTCTCGGGAAATCTGTCGCTGATGAAGCAGAAAAGATCGGTGAGGGATCGGTACAGCATATTTCTCGATCGAACAGTAACCACCTTGATGACGACTCGATGGCTGAGTTCCGTCGATCAGTGAAGAAGGTAGAGTTACCCGTTTTCAACGGCGAGGATCCAGCTGGGTGGATTTCGCGAGCAGAGGTATATTTTCGTGTTCAAAATACTCGATCAGAGATTAAGGTGAATCTCGCACAGTTGTGTATGGAAGGCCCAACGATCCATTTTTTCAACTCCTTGATTAATGAAAACGAAAATTTGGATTGGGAGCAACTGAAGCAGGAGTTATTGGAGAGATACGGTGGTCACGGCGATGGTGATGTGTATGAGCAATTGACAGAGCTTCGACAGAAAGGAAACGTTGATGAATATATCAATGATTTCGAATACCTTACTGCTCAGATTCCGAGGCTTCCAGATAAGCAATTTCTGGGATATTTTTTACACGGATTGAAGGAAGAGATTCGTGGTAAGGTTCGTAGCTTATCTGTAATGGGAGACTTATCTAGGTCGAAGGTGTTGCAGGTAGCACGCGCGGTGGAAAGGGAAACGAAGAAAGATGGATTCGGTTTTAATAGAAATAAACCGGGTCATGGGTCTAATCGAACCGGAGTTAGCGGTTCACAGAGAGACCGGTCCGATTGGGTTTTTGTGAAGAATGGATCGGGTGATGGGTCCAAGGAAAGTGGTAATGGGCCTAAGCAAACTCGGCCCAATGTTGCTGAAAATCAAAAAAATCATTCACGCGATAGAGGGTATTCTCCGTTATCATACAACGAGATAATGGAGAGAAGGAAGAAGGGACTTTGTTTTCGGTGTGGTGGAACCAACCACCTTAAGAATCAATGCCCTGAACGGCATCTTAAGGTATTGATAGTCGACGATGAAGAAGAAGATTCAGAGGGGAAGTTATTAGCCGTGGAAGTAGAAGATGAGGAGGAAGAGGTACAGGGTGAGATGAGCTTGATGAATTTCTGTCAGTTGAGTAATACAGGGAGATCGATACCACAGGTGATTAAATTACAGGGTACGATTCATGAGGTACCCGTTGTAATTTTGGTGGATAGTGGAGCATCTCATAATTTTATCTCACAAAATTTGGTACACAAGATGAATTTGACTGTTAACGATGATGCTGCTTTAAACATCAAATTGGGCGATGGATTTTGCTCGAAAACCAAAGGCACTTGCAGTAATCTTGAAATTGACATTAAAGGGCTGAAAGTGACTGTGGATGTGCAGTTGTTTGAGTTAGGTTGTGTGGATGTTATATTGGGAATTGAATGGCTTCGCACGTTGGGAGATATGATAGTAAATTGGAAGAAACACACCATGAGCTTTTGGCTTAACAAGGAATGGGTTACATTGAAAGGAATGGAAAGCTCTCTGAATATGATGGATACTTTGCACAGTGTCCTGTGTAAACCAAAATTGAAGAGAAGTACAGGAGGCGAAGAAGCTAAGGTTAAGGTAAGTTGTGGAGTCCTACATTCTTTAGAGGTGGAGCAGTCAAGGGAATTGGAACACTTGTTGAGTTTATATGCAGATGTGTTCCAAGACCCTAAAGGATTGCCACCAAAAAGAAATAAGGAACATGTTATTACCTTAAGAGAAGGAGCAGGGGCAATAAATGTTAGGCCCTACAGGTATCCACATCATCATAAAGATGAAATTGAAAAGCAAGTGGGTGAAATGCTACAGGCAGGAATAGTACGACCTAGTACTAGTGCTTTTTCTAGCCCTGTGTTATTAGTCAAGAAGAAGGACAATTCATGGAGGCTGTGTGTGGATTATAGAGCTTTGAATAAGGCTACTATTCCTGATAAATTTCCCATACCAGTGATTGAGGAACTGTTAGATGAGCTACATGGTGCCAGCTACTTCTCCAAATTGGACCTTAAATCCGGATACCATCAAGTCAGAGTTAGAGAAGCAGACATCCACAAAACTGCTTTTCGCACTCATGAGGGGCATTATGAGTTCTTAGTTATGCCCTTTGGATTAATGAACGCTCCTTCAACTTTTCAAAGTCTTATGAATGAGGTATTTAGATCATTATTGAGAAAATCTGTCCTTGTGTTTTTCGATGACATATTGGTCTATAGTAGGACTTGGTCTGAACATATGCAAAATCTGAAAACTGTTTTACACATTATGCAAACACATGAGCTAGTGGCTAATAGGAAAAAGTGTCAGTTTGGTAGACAATCTGTGGAGTACTTGGGTCATCTTATTACTAGTCAGGGTGTAGCTGTGGACCCTAGTAAGATAGAAAGTGTTATCCAGTGGCCAATACCCAAGAATGTTAAGGGAGTGAGGGGCTTCTTAGGACTCACAGGCTATTACAGAAAATTTATCAAGGATTATGGAAAAATAGCCAAGCCTTTAACAGACTTAACAAAGAAAGATGCTTTTATGTGGAATGAGAAAGCATTGTATGCTTTTGAAACGTTGAAAAAGTGTCTTACTACTGCTCCTGTCTTAACTTTACCAAATTTTGACAAAGAATTCATGATAGAGTGTGATGCATCAGGAGGGGGAATCGGAGCCATTCTTCTACAAGATAGCAGACCTATAGCTTACTTTAGCAAAGCTCTAGGGGTAAGAAATCTTACAAAGTCTGCCTATGAAAAGGAGTTGATGGCTGTAGTACTTTCTATACAGCATTGGAGACCTTATTTAATTGGAAGAAAATTTGTGGTGTCAACTGACCAAAAGAGTTTGAAACAGTTGTTGCAGCAAAGAATGATCTCTGCAGACCAGCAAAACTGGGCAGCTAAGTTGTTGGGATACAATTTTGATATTGTGTACAAACCCGGTAGACTCAATAGTGGAGCTGATGCTCTATCTCGAGTAAATGAAGGTGGTTTGTGTCAGATTACTAGCAGCTTGCAGTGGGTGGATGAATTGACTTTAAGATATGAGGTTCATCAAGATTCTCAGTTGAAACAAATTTTAGATGAGATTCAGAAGGATGCAGAAGCTAGACCAGGGTATGTGTATAAGAATGGGGTGTTGCTGTATGAAGGAAGATTGGTAATACCTGCCAATTCTTCTATGATTCCTATGTTGTTGACTGAGTTTCATACTACACCTCAAGGAGGTCATTCAGGATTTTACAAAACTTATAGAAGAATTGCTGCAAATGTGTATTGGATTGGTATGAAGAACACTGTACAAGATTTTGTCAAGGCTTGTGACATTTGCCAACGACAAAAGTATTTAACCACTTCCCCTGGTGGGTTATTGCAGCCCTTACCAATTCCAAATCGTATTTGGGAAGATCTTTCCATGGATTTTATAACAGGTTTACCCAAATCTAAAGGGTATGAAGCAATTTTGGTGGTTGTTGACAGATTATCAAAATATGTTCACTTTATACCTCTGAAGCATCCTTACACAGCTAAGATGGTGGCTGAGATCTTTGTGCGGGAGGTGGTGAGATTACATGGAATTCCTTTATCGATTGTTAGTGACAGGGATCCGATTTTTATGAGTAATTTTTGGAGAGAGTTATTCAAACTTCAAGGCACAAAGCTCAAGATGAGTACTGCATACCATCCTGAGACCGATGGTCAAACTGAAGTTGTTAACCGCTGTTTGGAAACTTATCTGCGATGCTTTATCACTGATCAGCCACGCACATGGGCAAACTGGATTTCATGGTCAGAATATTGGTTCAATACTAGTAACCATTCAGCTACAGGACAAACTCCTTATGAAGTGGTTTATGGGAGAACTCCTCCTGCTATTACCCGATGGGTACAAGGTGAGACTAGAGTAGATGCAGTACAAAAGGAACTTTTAGACAGAGATGAAGCTTTGAGGCAATTAAAACACCATTTGCAGCGAGCCCAAGACAGAATGAAACAAATTGCTGACAAGAAGAGAAGTGATAGGAGTTTTACTGTTGGAGAATGGGTCTTTGTTAAGCTTAGAGCTCATAGGCAACAGTCAGTGGTCTGCAGGATCAATGCCAAGCTAGCTGCCCGATACTATGGGCCATATCCGGTGGTTGAAAGGGTAGGGGCAGTTGCTTACAAGTTAAGATTACCCGATGGTTCAAAGGTACACCCTGTATTTCATGTTTCCTTGTTAAAGAAAGCAGTAGGCAATTACAGTGAAGGCGAAGCATTGCCAGATTTGCAGGGAGAGCAAGGAGTACTCATAGAGCCTGAAACAGTGCTGGCTCATCGGTTTGTATGGGTACAGAATGAGAAAGTGGATCAGGTTCTTGTCCAGTGGAAGGGCCAGAAGTTGGAAGAAGCTACATGGGAAGATGTGATTCTCATGAGGAGCCAATTTCCAAATTTTTGTCTTGAGGACAAGACAAGTCTTTCTGGAGGGAGTATTGTTAGGACTCAAAGCCCAAATCCTAATGCTGAGTCATCATTAGCTAATGATTATAATGTGGGGGCCAGGAATTGGATAGTTTATTCTAGAAGGAGGAGAGCTGGCAAGGAAGGGTAGTTACGATGACGTATGAGAGAGAAGTTGGTGAAGAGCTGTGTACCTGCATTCCGAAATATAAGGAGGAAGTTTGTATGGAGAGAGGATCTTTTTGGATTTGCTGCTAAGTTGTTAGAATGGAGGCTCAAGTTTAACTTGGCCTTTAGTGAGCTTAGCTCTCAGATTAGTTATTGCTTGATTCTCATTATCCTGCATAACTTGTAACACTTCATCTTTTTCATTCAATAAAGCTCTTCTATTTTGCCCTGTTTTTGCTTATTTCCATTGTTACTCTGCTGGGTCGTAACAACATCAGTGTCTTTTTGTTTATGCTTTTTTTTCTGTAGATACAAAGCCAAGCAGTAAGTACTTTTACTAAATAAACATGAAAAGTTAATACCATAAAAAAATAGGAAATCGTAAAAATAAATACTTACAGCTAGTAATACATCCAAACCCTCCATTATGGGAGGTTTCAGATTTTTCAAATCAACTGCAATAAATGATAAGCTCTATTAGCTAAAAAAAAACTTGCGATCGAAATTCACAATAAATATGTGCAGACAGTACATACTATGTGCATTTTAATATTTGACCAATACAATTACAAAACTTTATTCAAACAAAACAATAGAAGAAAAACCTAAACACACATAGCTTACCATCACTATTCAGCAGATCATGTGTTATTGGGTGTCCAGATTGTGCCAAAGAAACTACCTACATTTCAAATGAGTAAGATTCTGGAAATCGATCAGTATTAAACTTCCGCAAAGTGTAACATATTTTCACCTGCATAGCAATGATAAACTCTTGGAAACCTAGATAACCTTGTCGCTTTGAATCTGCAATAGCCCACACCTTATTTTGGTAAGGAGCAAAGAAACAAACAATTTAGTTCACGAGGTATAAAGAAAAAAACTAAAAGAGATACTTATCAACAAGTACAGTTTATATAAAAACTCAAATACCACATGTCCATACCATTCCAATGGATAGACACAAACGTCAAATTAGTATCAAAGTGAAATAAATAAATAAAAGTGTAGGAGTTCAAATTCAATCCACCATCATTCTTTTTTTTTTTGGAATAGAAGAGGGCAAAAGCCCAATCCACTATTAGTCTAGTACAAAACATAATAAATTAAAGTTAAAATTTAAAACAAAATGGTCAATTGACAACATAAACTCTTAATAGCGACATCTTTAAATCTAAAAAACAAAAAGTCAAAACAAAAGGAGTTACATTGAATAACAGTGTCGTTAATTGCAGATTGCAGAAAATAACGGTTTTTTCAAATTCCACTACACAACAGTGCTATAAGCCTATAATGCTGCTATAGCCGCTATTTCACAATATTTGGTACTAAATAGTATATCGTGGAACAATAGTGATTTGTTCAAATTCCAATATGCAATAGCGCTAGCGCCGCTATAGCTGTTATTTAACAACATCGTGGGATAATCTGTGATAGTGTTTCCACAAATCAAAGTTCAAACCCAATTCAAGAGCAACCACTATAATTTGATTTAGCAAAGTGAAAAAGAGTAGAGTTTAGTATAGTAGGATGGACAGGGAAAGTTGAAATTCGACCGATGCATGCTTGAAAGTGTAAGATAGTTTTATAAGGTCATCCAATAAAAAACCAGTAATTTGCCATATCATACAATTAATTTCAAAATAACCTATGATTTGGCGGAAATACAAGATGCTCATTTAAAGTGGGTGACATGGCAAAACAGTGGATTCTCAGTTAGAAAATTACAACAGGGGCAAACCTGCCAAAATCACATTATCTAAGTTTTGATCCCATTGCATATGTTACCTCCAAGCAACCAATTTAATCACTTTTTTCTGAACTATCAAACCAAGCAATCATATCTTAAGATTGTTTACAAGTCATAAATGTAAGAAAAACAAGAAAACCTGTTTAAGATCTTGACGGGACAAATTAGACATAGCGAAAAACTTGGTGGCATCATTCCCCGTTATGCGTCCATCACTATCTGAAAATCAAAGCGACCACAGTGTTCAGTTCCATTGTTAAACAAAAAAAAACTAAGCAAGAAATTAGTGAAAATAGATAGATTAGTACCTGAATCAGCGAAATTGAACCATTGCTGGTAAATGTTCTGATGCTCTTTGGAGCACGAACCGATTGGGATCGGATCGAACTCCAACTCCATTGATAGCAGAACGATACACTGTATTGCGTTTCACGTTTCCAAAACGCAGATTCTGTGATGTCGGTTGTGCTTTTTGTGAGTGAACAGAAAATGAAAATGAGTGCGTTGGAAAGGAAAATAGAGTTGGCACAAACAAGAATAGATTTCTTGTTTAAACTTTAGTTAACATAAGTTTAGTTTAATTTAAGTTTTTAAGTTTAGTCAAACAGTTTTTTTTTTTTTTTTGACAAAAAGTTTAGGCAAACAATTTAATTAAGTTGAGTAAAGGGGAAAGCAATTTTGCTTACATAGTTAGATGCCTTTGCTTTGCTTTTCATCATGCCAAATTCCTAACTTAGCGTTAAGTGGCGGAGCAAGAAAATAATATTAGGGTGTGCCACAAAAAAAATTATAACATGTATTAAATATGAAAATTATATTCCATACAAAAATTTAAGTTGTAATTAGTATAAAGTTTTTTTTTTGATAGGGTAATTAGTATAAAGTTAATCATCTAAAAATTTAATTAAATACCTTAAAATAATATTTTACGTGTACCAAGCGACTTGAAATCATTAAGAATTAACTTTGAACTAATACTTGCACAAAATTGAAGATAAAAATAAAATATATGTTTTACTTATATGTATATATATTAAAACAGTTCTTAATTGAAAATAATTGTGTTTTTTTAAAAAAAAAAACAAAAAACATGAAAACAGTGAAAAAAAATTATTAGTTAAAAAGGTGTGTTTTATTCACACAAAAATGAAGCTTTTGAATTCATCTTTACATTAGGTCTTTAAATTAGCAGGTAAGTAAATGAGTATTTTTTGAAAGATATTTCTTTTTATATCATTTAAAAAGTTATAATAACTAAATATTACATTTTAAAACTATCAAGAAAATAAAATCTGATTTTTTTTTATAAATTTTTTATTGCTTATAATAGTGAATATTGAAATTTTTTGTGAAAATAATGTTAAAATCAGTATAATATTTATAAACAATGAAGTTATGTTTTCATAGGAAATTATTTTCTCTTAAATAAAATAGTTGGCAAATAACTTTTTAGTTAATAAAAATGATTTTTATTAATTTAAAAATCAAGTACTGATACTTTCAAATTTTGATTAAATTTTCTATTTTGTTCCTTATGCCACATGTTCAAACCCCTTTGGTGATTGCTAAAATTGATACTATTCTTTTAAAATAAAAATGCAAAAAAATTGAGTGGGAGAGGGCCGAACACGCGACCCCTTTGTAACCCAAGTTAGTTTTTCCTCTTGAATCGGAGAATTTGAATGTGCAAAAAAAATATTTTACATATTTAAATTTTACATTTTCGAAATCCTTCATGGGTTTAAATTTTAAAAGATTTTAACACATGAATTCTAAAATTTGAATGTGTAAAAATTCATTCTACAATTTAGAATCTGAACGCCCTATACGGTGTTTTGGACAGAGTCTCGGGTCATTTTAATGGAAATGGCCTGACTCTCTAGGGTCCAATAGTTGCAGAGTTTTCTCAATGAATTTTGACTATAATAATGGTGCGCGTGATCTCTTTGCACACGTGTCACAGCGAATTCTCCCCTGTGTCACTCATGGATTGTTGGATCTTATCTCAACGGCTCCATGCATTCTCCTTATTGGAGTATTTTCTCCAACTCAATTACATGTTGACTTGGACGTCGAAGTGATAACCTTTTTTGCACGTTCCTCCGCTGCAATCGAACACCATTCACAATATTTTGGATCTTTGTCCATTGTTTGGGAACCTTCTAGTGGTGCACGTCATCATCGAGTTTCATTCCGTTCAGAGCACATGCTTTGAACCCATCTTGTAGGAAAATAAAAAAAAATCATGATTTTTACATATTTGGATTCAAGTATTCGGCCGTGTAATGAGAACTTTTTACTCGTTCAAATTCTACAATTTGAACGCCCCTTAAAATATGTTTCGAACTCCACTTGTGACAAAAATGAAATTTCATTATTTTTACACATCTTAGTTTCGAACCCCACGTCTAAAATCTTGAAATTTTCAAGGTAGTAGAGGGTTTTTTTTCTCAAAAATCTCATTTCTACCAGTTCTCTACTTAATTGTAGCGGATTCTGTCCGCTATTTAAGTAGCGAATGTTATAAAAATGAGAAAATTTCATGTTAGGGCGTATTTTTTTTCTCAAATTTCACATTTTTATAACGTCCGCTACTTAAATTGCGGATGCTATAAAAATGAATTTTCATGTAGGGTGTTTTTTCTCAAAATTTCTCATTCTTACAACGCCCACTACTTAAGTAGCGGAATGATAAAATGGAAAACACGTAAGTAGCACAAGTTTGGCAAAAAGTTAATCTCAAATTCAAAACCTTGTTGTGAAGCATTGAAAGGTGCTAATGTCTCATTGGTTGATGGACATACATATACCCTCAACTTATGAGAGGGGTAGATTAGAAAAAACCTTCTCCTTGTATGGAGAATATGATCAGCATAGAAAAAGCTTTGTATGTAGCTAAAACTTGCCAATGCCAAAATATTCCTACAGACAAGTGTGGAAGTAAGTTAATTTATTTATTTTTTATAATCCAAAAAAAAACTGGTTTCGTTTTTCTTTTTGTTTTTGGAAGAATGGATTAATTTCTATATGTAGAATTCTAATATTGTCAATTATAAATGTGACTCTCTCAGGTCATATTCCTCATCCTGTACCTCCAAAGGCTTGATAACAACATTGGGTTGGGCTTATGCAACTTAGCTTGATATTATTATGCACATATATGAATAAAAAATTGACTGCATTGTAACCAAAAAAAATTTGACTGCATTTTTTCAATTATTTAGTTATGTTTTCTCTACTTTTATTTGTATTTATTTATGAGTTTATTTTAAATTATTTTAAATTATGTCATTTTCTATTAATGTGTGTCACTATGCGTTACTATCCCTTGTGTCTAATAATGTTCATGTAAGTCTGTGTTTCATAGTTTTCTATTGCTGGTATGCTGCTGTGTAATATCATTTTCAAGTTGAATTAATGATGGACACTTTTATTTGAAAAAGTGTGATTGTTTGATTTAGGGCTAGGGGTGTCTTCGACTTTTTGGAGTCCTGTGAGATTATTAAAAATAAAAATAGGCTCTAATAAAAAGAAAATGTGCAAAAAAAATTCAAAACAATTATCATCGATTTAAATTAAAAAAAAAATATTTTTTCTCACTAATATAAGATTTATTTGTATCAGATTTTTCAGCAAAAAATTTATTTTTTTTTTTATAAAAAAATCACTTTTTTTATTTTACTTGTGTTTGTTTCAGATTTTTTCAAAAATTATTTTAGTAAAAATGTCATTTTTTTTCTTCAAAATGAAAAGCTATTTTCAATAGCTTTCTTCGAAATCTTTTTTTTTTAAAAAAAAAAACTATTTTCTAAAAAAATAGATTTTTGTGATTGTAAACAAACGGAAAAATAGCTTTAGATTTTTTTCAAAATCTCTTAAAAAAAATCTCTTGGTATGAAAAATAGTTTTAGATTTTCTTCAAAATCTCTAAAACAAATCTCTTGATTTTTTTCAAAAAAAAAATCATGTTTTTAAACCTTAAACAAATAAGCCCATAAAAGAGTTTGGTAAACAAGATAATCTCTATCACACGCCTCTCCATTTGATAAAACTATAACATAACAACTAGCTATAATGCATCTAAAAATATTTTGAATTTTTTCTCTTTAAACCCCCCATGTTTCTTCTAGCCCCCTTGAAATTCCCATTTTTCCGTCATATTTTTTGGAAAACATTTTCCAACATTTATATTTTTTTGGAATATATTTTCCAAAATAGACTAAAATGTAGTTTTCATATCTATCTTTTTTCATTCACATTCGAGTGTTTCAGATTCTATTTTCCAAAATGTTAACTATTTCGGAAAATGTTTTCCAAAAATTCAAATATTTCGGAAAGCAGAATCCGAAATTGCTTCGGAAAATATTTTCCAAAATTATTTTGGAAAATGTTTTTCTGAAATCCTGTTATATGTGATCAGAACCGCAAATTTGCTATTCTAACCTGATTTTTCATCAATCTCAATCATTTTTTAAAAAATCAAACACGCTCAATAATAAAAAAAATAATTAAAAAGGTTGAAATACATAAAAAGTAGCATACAATAAAATGTGTATAACAGGTTTGTCGTAAAACATCATGTTTGTCTACAAGTGTACATAACCAATAACTCACATTTATCAGCACGATTATATTTTGGATTATGTTTGGAGATTGATTAGTGTGATGAAAAATCAGGTTAGACCAGCAAATTTGCGGTTCTGATAACAAATTACAGGATTTCAGAAAACGTTTTACAAAATTACTTTGGAAAACATTTTCAAAAGCAATTTTGGAATTTACATGATGAAAAATAGAATCCGAAACACTGGAATGTGAGTGAAAATAAAAGTAAGAGATTCGAAAATTGAAAATGGAAATAATTGGAAATTAAGAGGATCCCAACTCGAAAATTGATTGGAATTTGGTAATAAATAAATACAAGTTATAAGATTTATAGCTAGTTTGTGAATTAAAAGACTAGTAGAAGTCCCCACATTGAAAATGACGTATACATTAGTAGTATTAATTTAATTTATATATTAAAATGTGCATTTTTGTGTCATGTTCTTTTTTTTTTTACATATTTTTGTGTTATGTTCTAAGGGGTACTCAATTTTATAAGTAGAAGTGAACACACTAACTTCTGACGACCACATGCCTTCCCACGGTTTTGCCACGCAACACATCAGATATATGATCACAGTGTAAAACTTTTTAAGAACACCGAAGAAGGTGTTAGACAAACTGAACAGTAATTGGGAGAATCATGCAGCAATATTTTAAAAGACCATGAATCTCATATTATATTATCAGAGATTTTTCGCTATTTTTGAAAGATGGAGTAATGTAGCTTGAACCATCTTATCGGATGATTCAAAAGCAAATACAGTGGCTAATACTGATTCATAAATATTATTTTAAACTTTAGTTTAATAATCATTTAATTTATTTATTTTAACACCTGGACGCACGCACGCACACACGATTGTACGCACGCACGCACGCGCGAACACACGATTGTCCACACGCACATAAACACACACTAATTAAGTGAAGGCACTTCCAAGCACAAGCGGTGCTTACAGGCCATAAGGAGCATAATACTACGTACACAACCATGACAAGTGATTGAACCACATACAACATAAAATTCCCCTCCCTACAAATAGGTCCTAGACCAGTAAAACAATAAGCATCAGGGAGCAAACAACACCAAAACATGCAGAGACTAAAAACTATCCCCTTAACATACACTCACTCACCCGGAGCATAGCAACTCCATTTCCAACAATTTCCTCTCAAACTTCTCTCTTCCCAGTCCCACCTCAACTTCAATTATTTTCCTTATTTCCTCTATATATATATATATACATCAATCTTCAATAGCTATACCTAGCTATATATAACACACTTCAAAAGCAAAATCCAAAGATCTCTCTAGCTTTTTCATCCTCCATCGTACGTGTGTCCATGGCACCCTCACACATGCAAAACGGTGACTACTACAACACCACTGATGACGAAAACGACGTTGTTAACTACTACAACACCACCGATGACATAGAAGAAGAAACCGAGGCCAGAACCAACAACATTGTTTTCAATGGTTCTTCATCTTCACGTCGTTCATCATTTTCATTGAGTAGGGTAATACTTGACCCGAGAGGAAAATGGGTAGAAGTATGGAACCGGATTTTTCTTTTGGTATGTGCAACGGGTTTATTTGTGGATCCATTGTTTTTCTACACGTTGTCTATAAGTGACACGTGTATGTGTCTGTTTATTGACGGTTGGTTGCTAGTTACCGTCACCGTTATCCGTTGCATCACGGACGCGTTACATCTATGGAATATTTGGTTACAGTTTTATATTGAGAAACGCTCCTCTTTTGGATTTGTTCATCGTACTACTCGTCCTCGTACTTCTTCACATGTTTTTCCTTACTTCAAATTTAATAAGGGGGTTTTCTTTGATATCTTTGTCATCCTCCCTCTACCTCAGGTAGTTATTTATTTTTGTTTATTTTTTTTTGTTTATAGTCAAGACTATAGAGAAACTCTAATATATATCTCTAAATTGCATTTTGTAAAAAAAAGTAATATCAAAATTGTAGTTGCACTTTGGTATTCCTGGCAATTGCAGCTAATGTGGTCACAAGTTGTGATGTCATTTACTTTCTTCGATCAAATGTATGTAGTCTAAATACATAAAGTCGCTTCTAGAATGATGAAACTCATGTAAACTTTATAGATATAATCCAGTGTAATATGCTACAATATTTCGAATACATATTTTAAAAACAAAAAGAAAAAAAAAAAAAGTCATCAATGGCAGTGACGACTTTCATAAAAAAATTAAAAAAATCAAAGTCATGGCTGCCATCAAAGTCGTGGCTGCCATCCACGACTTTGCTTAAAAGCTAAAAAATAAAAGCTTAATTTATTTATTTTAACACCTGGACGCACGCACGCACACACGATTGTACGCACGCACGCACGCACGCACGAACACACGATTGTCCACACGCACATAAACACACACTAATTAAGTGGTGGGGGGGGGGGGGGAATTGGTGCCCTGTGCAGCCGCTCCTCTCGAACACCCACCGGAACCCTCTGCATGCTACAACCCTTACTTCTCTGCTTCACTTCTCTAACACTTTCATTCTCTCTCTTTGAGACTTAGTAGCATGGATATGGAAAAACACAAAAAAAAATGGAGAGGAAGAGGAGAAGACACACATATACAAGGGTGAGTGCAGCGCAGCAGGGAGGGCAGCAGAGGATCCAATTTGGCATTTTTGTGTTATGTTCTAAATAAATCATTTTAGAAGTGAAAGTGAACACAGTTGCCTTATATATCCTCCAAAGACCCTTCCTCTGCTTCACCTCTCACTCGTTCATTCTCTTACTTTTTGAGACTTACAAACATGGATCTGGAAAAACAAACAAAAAATGGAGACGAAGAGGAGAAGACACACATATACAAGAGAATAAAAACACTAACATTAGTAAGACAAACACTTTCTAGTTAATTCTTTTCCTGTTTGTTCCCAACACTTTATTTTATTTTCTCATTTTACTTTATTTTTTTGGTTGCATGTGGACTAATATGATCTTGAGAGCTGTTATGTTGCCGATGTTGATCAAAACTTCTAGGAAAGTGATGTTGTTCATTCGCTACTGGAATGAAGTGTTGGTTATTGAGGTTGTTGTTGATTATGTGCACCTGGTTTATGCACTCATCTGTATTTTGTCCTGCTTCTTTTTTATTTTTTTGAAATTGGTGACACTTTTTATTTGGAATCCGGATCTGTTCCAGTAGATAAAGGCTCCAGTTATCCGGTACCATATATAGATGTATGTTCCTGTCTCTTTGAAAATCAAGGACACATTTGTATTGAATTTCGGAAGGATATAAATATTGGTTTTGGTCTACTTCTTCAAAATGTCCTTTCTTTTACTTGGTTGATTTTGTTAATCAATTTTTGTTTTCCTTAGAAATTGAAAACTGGATGTAGTCTCATCATTCACTATTCTAATTAGGAACGTGGAAATTGTATTATAAATTATTTAAATTGGGGTTTAACTCTTATTTTGAGATTTTATTGTTAACTTCATTTTTACTATTGTATTTTGTTGATGAACACACACATATATTACATTTTTATGCAATTTAAAATTTATCTAATTATGCACCCAAAATTTTTTAACATCTGAACGCACGAACGCACGCACGCACGCACGCACGCACGCACGCACAATTGTCAACATGCACATAAACACACACTAATTAAGTGGGGGGGGGGGAATTGGTGCCCTGTGCAGCCGCTCCTCTCGAACACCCTCCGGAACCCTCTGCATGCTACAACCCTTACTCCTCTGCTTCACTTCCCTAACTCTTTCATTCTCTCTCTTTGACACTTAGAAGCATGAATATGGAAAAACACAAAAAAAATGGAGAGGAAGAGGAGAAGACACACATATACAAGAGAATAAAAACACTAAGATTAGTAAGACAAACACCTTCTAGTTAATTCTTTTCCTGTTTGTTCTCAACAATTTATTTTATCTTCTCTTTTTTTTGTTGTTGCAGATGTTGATTAATATAATCTTGAGAGTTGTTATGTTGCTGGTGTTGATAAAAACTTCTAGGAAAGTGATGTTGTTCATTCGCTACTGGAATGAAGTGTTGGTTACTGATGTTGTTGTTGATTATGTGCACCTGATTTATGCACTCATCTGTATTTTGTCCTGCTTCTTTTTTATTTTTTTGAAATTGGTGACACTTTTTATTTGGAATCCGAATATGTTCCGGTAGATAAAGGCTCCAGTTATCCGGTACCATATATGGATGAATGTTCCTGTCTCTCTAGAAATCAAGAACACGGTTGTATTGATTTTCGGAAGGTTATAAATGTTGGTTTTGGTCTGCTTCTCCAAAATGTCCTTTCTTTTACTTGGTTGATTTTGTTAATCAAATTTTGTTTTCCTTAGAAATTGAAAACTGGATGTAGTCTCGTCATTCACTATTCTAATTAGAACGTGGAAATTGTATTAAAAAATATTTAAATTGGTATTTAACTCTTATTTTGAGATTTTATTGTTAACTTAGTTTTTACTATTGTATTTTGTTGATGAACACACACATATATTACCTTTTGATGCAATTTAAAATTTATCTAATTATGCACATAAAAAAGATTATCTAATTAAATGTGCATTGTGAAATTTATATCTTGCTCAATGCACCATATTAGAGAGGGAATTGAAAATCTGTCACTAAAAATTAGAGAGGGAAAATCGAATTTGTTACTAAAATTAGTGAGGAAACAAAAACCGTCATTAACTTCACATTGACTAAAATTAGTGAGGGAAACAAAAATTTGTCACTAATTAGCAACGAAATTTCATTCATTATTATTAGCAATGGAATATAATATATTGTGACGAACATTTTCCATCACAATTGGTGACGGATTTGAAAATTCCCTCACTATACTTTGCGACGCCTTTTTTGTTACTGATTTATAGTTGTCACTAAACCCGTCACTAAAGTTGTTTGTGACGGAAGTTCTTGAATTTAGTGAAGAAAATGTACCCCCTAAATTTAATTTTTTTTAATAATGACTGTAGTACACGATCTTATAGAACAGTTCCATATACGAATGTATGTTCCTGTCTCTTAAGAAACCAAGGACATAGTAATATGATTTTATAGAACAATTCCATATACGGATGTTAACATAATTTGTTAATTAAATGGTTATTGAGAAAATTTACAAGGGTTTTTATTTATTTATTTCAATAACCTAAATTTGAGGGAAAAAAAAGATCTCAAACCACCTACTTTGAAAATTAATTTTTCAAATGCTTTATTATTGTGTTATTAGGACATATTCATTTGAAATTGTGAGGTATTGAAGACTTCACTTTTGTGTTTTAATAGGATCTCACTATTTCAATCGACAAAGTCGTGTTGCAAATGCGTGTAAGTACATATTGAAGGATTAATTTGTTGCAATTGGTGTCAATCCTATTGTGATTTCGAATAATTTTAAGTGGATGTGCAACAACATGAACTTGCCAATTGAAATGCCGAGGCGTTATTATGACTAAAAAAAGAAGAAAATGTCCTTCAAGACCTTGCCTTGTAAATGGATGTGCTTTTCTAAAACCATAAAGTAAGGAGTATTTGAGGAATTAATTTTTAAAGTCGGGTGGTTTGGTTTTTTTTTTCTTCTTTTCATAAATAGGTTGTTTAATTTTTAAAAAAAATCCAAAATTAAGGTGTCCAAATCAATAACATATATAACCCTTATTTTAGTTTGTTCAAAAAAAAAAAAACATAACCCTTATTTTAGTGCTAGCCAGCTGAAATCCCTATATGAAAAAAACTAATGATAGATGTGTTGATCTGATTGAATAGTACTACAAAAATTGATAATCGATACTATATAATAAGAGACGACTGATAAGAAAAAAGCGTAAAACTGTTAAAGATCTTATCTCTAGAAGGTTCACTTACATATACACACTTGCTTTCTGCGACGCAAACTAGTGGCTCGAAGTCTAGAAGGCGAGAGGGATAGTTTGATCATTACGAGGGATGACCAAGACATTTCAGGGGGTGCGAAAAATGTTGCAATGGAGTAATGTGTGGTTTACCTCTGCACATGGTTGAATAAAATGCATCACAACTAAGAGAATTTTTTTTTCTACCCCTACATTTATCTCCTTACCCCAACATAATTTAAAATATTTCCATTTTACCCTTAGCTTAAAATATTCCAATTTTACCTTTATATTATTATTTAACTTCTTACATTGTTCACCCTACATCACATCGCTAATGTTTCATAATCTCTCCTATTACATAACCTCCTTTTTTTCTCAAAAAAAATTTCTAATTTTTTTCAACACAGAATGGACAATAATTTGTATTGTAAAATAAAATTCATACTTCCAATTTTACCTTTAAGCTAATAAGCTTTTCTTTGTTTGGGACGTACTCTTTGTTATGCAAAGAAAGGGAGGGATGTGGATTGAACTTTATGGGTTATTTGCAGCTCATGAGGACGAGACAAAGTGATGTTTTGTCATTTTTCTCAAAGTGTAGTAGTAGTAGTAATACATGTATGCATAATAATTTATTAATTTTCATGTCCTATCAACTAAATATGTTGTATTTCCTTTAATTAAGATGTTTACATTTGAAACTATACTGCTCGAATACTGGCAAGAACATCAAATTAATTTAGTTCCACTAGGAAAATTTGACATGTTTTCCTAGCATATAGTATCCTATAGCAAAATGCAACTACAAATATATTATTATTATTATTATTATTATTATTATTATTATTATTATTATTTTTTGAATATATTAATTGAATTGCAAATTGAACCTCACAAATTATTTCTCATTATTTATTATCATTCTCACCAAAATTCATACCTCCAACAACATTTTAAAGCTCTAACATGAACATGATTAATAAAATGAATTAAGTTTGTTTGTGTCAAAAATAAAAATCTTTTTTTTTTCCCTTCTAAAATTTAAAATAAATATTTTACCATCAAACAAATATAATAAAATGAAATAAAGATAATTTTTCAACTATAAATTAGTTTTTTTAGATGGCTATAAAGTTAGTTATGGCTTAGTTTTATACAAGTTAGTATTTTCCCTTCGACATCTCAACAGAAGTGATATCAAATGTTCCATCATTCAACAATTAATTAATCATATATACTACTTGATTTCGCATAAAAAAATGTTATGCTGACATAGTTTATGAACACAAACATGACAAATATACTGTCCAAACACTTTTTTCAATTTTTAAATAATATAATTCACTTTATTGGTTTCCGTGCACACTCTAATGCCCATACGTTGTAAAAAATTTGTCGGGAGATTTTGTGTTTAAATATCATGCCTCTTTGGCATAATAGGATGCTGTTGATTTGACATACATAGACAAAAAAACTACATAGACAAAAAATAAAACAGAAATCATTTCACACTATAATATACTTATTACAACCAATTAATCTTTAATACTACATAAACAAAAATCCCTCTTACTCACTATCACTAAGATATACTACTACTACTACTCCTCCTCCTCCGGTTGAAAATGTGGAGTCCTGCACTTTATGAAAACTACAATAATCAAACATAGCATATACCCGATAATAAGTAAAACAACCCACGATGGGGTTGGTAGGGGTCGGTGTCAGGATCATCAAATTTAAAGGTTGGTAAAATGGTGTCGGGCAGGTCGGGCGGGAAGGCAACGGACGTGGGTGCGATGGTGGGAAAACTCTTATCTGCTGCTACTCTCATCTGTTGCATCTTGTTTTTTATCCTTTGAAATCTACTTCAAAACAACACACAATAAGAACAAGAACATCCCAAAACAGAATGTTTAGATTGAAAAAGCATGATACCAATGAACCAAAATTATGAAAAAAGACTGCAACTTTCAGAAGAAATATAATTAGAAAACAAACTTATACATAAAGGGTATACACATAAAAACAAGAGTGAAATGCAAAAATGTTACCTGAGACTGAGAAAAAGTTGAAGTAAAGAAGAAGATGAAGAAGGGGTTATAGAGAAGAAGAGTATTACAATATATTTTGGTTCAAGTGGAGTCAAGTAATGAAATGAAGGAGGCATAAATAAGCTATGTGTCAAAAGATACAATACAAGTACTCGCACCTGAAATCAGAAAATTACAATATATTACAACATCAAGTACCGTAAGTTATAACTACCTCAAGCCTAAAACAAACACATTGATGACAGCAAAAACAAGGCTAGCTCCCACTACATAACATTGTTTAACATTCAAAAAAATCACATTCAATGATAGATATTCTCTAGTATCCTTCATAATATTGAATACTTGTCTAGTCACTTGTTTTACTTATAACTCACTTATGCAAATATTAAGTGTATATGAGTAAGAAAAGTATAAGCACACATATGTAACTTTTGAAACAAGAAAAATTCAATTTAAACAGAGTAATTTAACATACAAAACTAAATAGACTTTTATTCTTAAAAAAACTAAAGTAAATAGACTTTACTACATGTTTTTTTTTTCTTTCTTGAAGATCACTTTACTACATGCTGAGATACAAAATAGTTACTTAGACACAACCACAAATTAAAGAAAAAATGAGCAAAATTAAATTAATTGATGTAGCTATTTGTTGTTTCGTTTAATTTTTTTATTGATGTGTGTGTCTATATCATTGTGATGCAAGTTCTTATATCATGACTCTTCAATTATGAACCTCCTTTTCTGGCCTTCTAGATTACTTCTTTTATTTATGATTCAAATAATAGTCTTCTAAATATCTTCACGAAGAATATGATACCATTGAGATAGTATGATGCACTTGTTGATTTGAGTGATTTATTATGATATTATCATTATTTCAAGAAAAGTTCAAGTGAAAACATAAGAACCATTCATAAAACTTAATATTTATCTTCATAAGCACGCTTCTTTTGTTTCACGTCGGCGCTACTGTGTTGTTGTTCTTCACTCTCAGACCTATGAAATTAGGATTTCAAATCTCTTTTAATTTGTTTCACGTGACCAAGACACATGCCAAATCGCTATTGTGGATTGTTAACTAATGAAGGACCTTATGATCACCCTAGCTTAAGAGTGCTTTGCCTTAGCAAACAATAAGACATCATGTTGCCATGTCTTTACATACAAAAACTAGATAAATTTTAGATGGACCGCATCTTATTAATATGGACATATCTTTAATTATGTGACAAAAATTAAAATGGGGTAGCTTTCAATTGGAGCAAGCAATGAGCTTTTGAATGACATAACTAATTTAGAGACAGTTGCAATTTCTTTTCTTTTTCTACACTTTTTGTGAGTTGTAAAATGTATAGTAATTAAGGAAGAGTACGTCCAATATAAGAAAAGTGAAGAAGACATATCATTAATTAAATTTTGAATATTTCATGTTTAAGCTTTTCTTTGTTTGGGACGTACTCTTTGTTATGCAAAGAAAGGGAGGGATGTGGATTGAACTTTTTGGGTTATTTGCAGCTCATGGGGACGAGACAAAGTGATGTTTTGTCATTTTTCTCAAAGTGTAGTAGTAGTACGTAGTACATGTATGCATAATAATTTATTAATTTTCATGTCCTATCAACTAAATATGTTGTATTTCCTTTAATTAAGATGTTTACATTTGAAACTATACTGCTCGAATACTGCTGGCAAGAACATCAAATTAATTTAGTTCACTAGGAAAATTCGACATGTTTTCCTAGCATATAGTATCCTATAGCTAAATACAACTACAAATATATTATTATTATTATTATTATTATTATTATTTTTTTGTTGAATATATTAATTGAATTGCAAATTGAACCTCACAAATTATTTCTCATTATTTATTATCATTCTCACCAAAATTCATACCTCCAACAATGACATGAACATGATTCTGATTCTTTAATCATTAAGCACAAGGTATTTTGGTGTGCTTAGATATTCTTCCTACACATTAAGCACATTTTACAGCTTCTAGTGTTTAATTTTTGGCCGTGAAACTGAAATGGATCCATAAAGTATTCATGGATAATCAATTAATGGGTGCACATCAAGTACACTCATATTTCCTTGAATTTTTTCAGCTAAGTTATGCCTCTTAAGACTCTCTTTTGTATAGACTTGATAATAATTCTCACATGCGGTCCCCCCCTACCAAATTTGTTTCCACTGCATGCTACTGAAATAAAATTGTATATATTGAAACTTTATTTTAAAGGGTTATTTCCAATTCATGGAGACGGAGACACAATGATATAAATGGGTTTTTCAAAAGTATCATGCCATTGAGATTAATTATGTATACAACCAATGAGATTTCTACATCTAAAATGTTTATTTACATTTCTAGTAGGATTTGAAGGGATTTTGAATAACACGAGAAAGAAATCGTCAAAATGTTCAAGGGCAAAAACCAGTATAGCCTGTCATGTAAATATGTCAATGCTATAAGGAAGGAAAAATTCTCTTAGCCAACGTTTCTTTTATCCCCCGAAATTACATTTTTGTCCATGCAAAAAGTTCGGAATATAATTTTCGAGTTAAAAATAATATTCATAGTATAAAAAGTTTGGGAATCGAAAACCAGTTCTACAATCAAACCATTAAAAATCAGCGTGACCCGACTGGTTTAACAGTCAAACCGGTGAACCAGTGAAACCAACACTGAATCAGACCAGCTTGAGATGTGTTTAATAATTAAATGAAAATTTCATAAAAAATTTGAAATGTATCCTCACCACTAGGCCAAATGAACGTTTTTTTGGCACACATTATATTTTTCAACACCTTAATGCTCCCAATCAGGCTCGACCCCTATATATGGAGGTGTAGTGTGAGCGACGACATCGGTCCTCAACTCAAAATTTTAAAGTTCAATAATAATATTTATATATTGTTAATGTTTTCGAATTTAGATCATATGCAAACCAAGCTCGGTAGGCAAGTGGATAGAACAATATTAATAAAATAATAGAAATGTGTAGATAAAAATGAATTTATAGATAAATATTCTAATCGCTCTTGTTACTTCAAGTTCAAACTATAATTGCACACTACGAATTGCGTAAAATAATAGAAATGTGTGAGAAATTGACAACAATGCAGAGAAGGATGTGAATGAGAAAGAAATAAGCATAGAATAAGAACAAAACACCAATGGAAATTGGTTAATGTTCTTTGTGGTCTTCATCTAACAAAACCAACTGCACTTCACAATTGTTGTAATTCTATATTCTATACTATGTCCGTCTCAAAATATAAGAATTAGTTGACTATTGCACGTACACCGATGTATAACTTTGATTACAAATATTTTTAATTGTCAATTAGTAAAAATTATAGAAATTTGATATTTTAAAAACACTCGTCGAAACAGATCAAACAAGATCTTATATGATAATATTTACATTTATATATCTTTAGAAAAATATGATCAAAACAAGATATATGAATAATGCATTTAGTCAAACGAGATCTTATAAAATAAAACAGAGGGAATATATTTTTATACAATGGAAAATATTACTTTTTTGCTTAAATGCACTTTTAAATATGGAGTATATCCATGTGGGAACTGCCACATCATCATTAGAGACAAAACCAATCATCAAAATTCACCTTAAAATGGGATGGGGATGGAAACTCAAAATAAATAAAATTGGGAATCAAAAATTGATTTTTAAAATAGGAGGATTAAAATCTCATTTTTTTATTTTTTTTAAATACAGAAATACAAAATTCATTTAAGCCTATTTTTTTTTTATCAAATAACTTAATGACTAAAAATTTCATTTTTAAGTGAATAAGTTGAGTGTCCCACATTCGAATCTCAGCTCATATATATATATAAAACGTAATATTCATATCAATTGAATTAAGCTTACGGAACACGAGAAATATTACTATATATAATTGGCTAATGCTAGTTTTTGAAATTGAATCCAACAACTTTCACTTAAGAAAAAACTCCTTCGGTGTCACTTCACTTATTTACACTTGTTCTAATTTCATATAAATGTGATATTCCCATATCTATTTTATCTAAAATTTATTTATTTTTACTTTTAAGTGTGTGTCCAAATACTCTTTCCATCCAAAATTATAAAGCAACAAAAAATTATATTTATTAAAAAAAACAAAAACATGACAATTTAAATTATTTTTTTTGTATATTTTTTTAAAAATAAGTTGTATAGAAAAATGTTAAAACAATTTTTTTTTGTCAAGTAACTTAATAGTTAAAATTTCAATTTTTAAATTAAAATGTGATAGTAAAGGTTCAAACCTCAATCCCTGTTTTTTATAATTATAAGCAATGTCCCTACCAAGTTTCAACACTGAGTCATACTCAAGGGATAAACAATTTCTATGGGTTATGAAGAAAATAAAGAGAGTAAATTAATTGTAAGGCCATTGGAAAACTTAATTTGTGCATGTACACAATGGGAATTAAGTTCACGAAACACGAGAAATATTACTATATAATAATTGGCTAATGCTAGTTTTCATTTGCACTATCTTTGGCAAATGCATTTGGTTCTGCTTCCAACATGGTAGCAACTTCTCGTGATTCCAAAGGTACACTATCCTATAATTTTTTTTTTTATTTTGAGAAATGTCATTCTTATTTTTCTCTTATTTTTATTCCTTTTTTTTTTTCTTTTAAATGTGTTGAATGTTTTTATTAGGGTTATTGATAATGAAATACTCAAGAGCTTTTGCAATTTTGGAAGAACTAGAGACACTTGGTTGCAGCATTGTACATGAAGTTGATGCATATAGTGTCCACAAGCACCCAATGTTACAAAATAAAGCTTTTGATCGTATAGTCTACAATTTCCCTCATGCTGGATTTGATTTGGCTGAGAATAATTTGAACCAAATTGGGTAAGTTTTACTATTCAAATTACTGTTAGAGGAAGAGGGTGTTGAATTTGACTAAGAGATAAGTAAATTCTGTTAGATAAAATTTTCCACCTGAAATCTAACTGTTAGGTTAGTCTTTGAAGTATGGTGAATTAAATAACCAAGTCTCTTGGCTGGAACGTCCATATGATGCCAGAATTGATCTCGAACTAAATTAAACGGTCTAATCAGCCGGATACTAATAGTAAAAAAATAATGAAGTCTCTAAAATAGTAAATTTTCGATAATTTTAGTTACATATAATGAAGCATTTTAAATTTTTAAAAAAAGAGGAAATTAAAACTCATTTTAAAAAATACAACTATTATTTTTAATGAGGAGAATGAACAAGGCTGGGTGTGGCGGTTAGTTGGCCGGTGTTGGTGGTTTACGGCTGAGAAGAAAAGATAGTGCATCGAGTAAAAACAAGGCTGACAACATATTTTCCTGATAGCTTGTGATGATAGCTTTCTCTTTGCAGTATAGAAGTGACATTTTTGTAGCTTGTCATCATAGCTTATCGTGTTTCTGTTTCCAATGTAACAATGAAACCATTATTTACACTGTTTAGTTGAGAGAAGAAGTTGAGAAGAGATAAAGATTCTTAATACTTCTCAACAAATTATAAAAATAACTATTATACTCCCTTCTGTGCTAAATATAAGAGATAATCTACTTTTTTTTTATTCATTGATAATTCAATGTATTTAACCTTTAATATAGATCAAATATATTATATTGTCAATGAATTTAAAAAATAAATTTTCTCTTATATTTAGGACCGGAAAAAATACAATTTATAATTATAATTGATAAATTTCCTTAAAAAAAATTATATTTGATAAATTTTTAAAATAATTATTATATAGAAGACAATCTGTCATTGATAAAAAATTCAACCGATTTGTGTTAACTAAATTTTAACCGATAATTTTTTTTAATGAAACTATCATACATGACACGATTTCTCACTAATGAAATTATTTTTGTTTTCATTAGTGAGAAACGTTTGAGGGAATTCGAGTATGATTCTTGGTGGGAACAATTCCATACCCCGCGGATGAACTCTGAATCACCGAGGTCATTTTCCTTTGAAAATCAAAGGATTAAAAGAAATTAAAAATAACTACCATGTTCAATTTTTTTATAGCATCATGTTAAACGGTGCATCCGGTACATTTGTTAAACATATTAAAAAATGAAATACAAAATTAATGTTGAAAATGTAACTTTTTACAATTTTAAAATATTAAATGTATAAATTTCAAATACTATTTAACTAGTGTTTGAAGATACTGTTTAACATTTTCATTTTTTATATTGTACTTGTTAATTTCTAGCGATATATTATGTATATTTTCATTTTCATTTTTTATGTATAAATGGTATTTGAGAGATGAGATTCTTTCATCAATTTTTTTTTATGACAATCAATACATTGGATTTGGATTAATGAACTTTTTTTAAGATGAATTGTTCGAGAGAACTCGAGTTCGATTTCTAATAGAACTAATTCTTTGTCAGACTTTCTTAACCAGGTGGCCGAACTACTCAGTGCCCGGCATAAAAGACGCACATCATTACACCAGTATATATATATATATATATAAAATAAAACAAAACAAAACGTAACATATCTATCAACTAAACTATTTTCCCAAAGACTACATAATTTTTCTTTGGGATATGTACGTACTTTTTTTTTTTGGTTCATAGAGAAAATGACAAATTATTGAAGAACTCACAAATACAAAATGGAGTGACAGAGATTCGAATCCCGATCATTACTTCCGATCTAGTATTTTCAACTAGTTGAGCTAGGATTTGTGGACTAGGGTATGTACAATTATTTTACTAGCTAGTAAGGAATTAAGAAATGAAATCTCTGAAATAGTAAATTGTTGGTCATTTTAGTTACATAGAAATTCATAATGAAGCATTTTAAGTTTTAAAAAATAAATAGTCAAAATAAAATAGTTTAAAAAAAATTAACAATGGATTGTTTTAAGTGGAAGAGTGTTGGATCTCTTAAACAAGTAGTCAAATGTTTGATTTCTGACTTTTGTGTATGAAAGAAATTTAGTTGAGAGGAGAGAACTTACCTTATGTGTCTCACAAATTCTTCGACAGAAATTAGTCACGGTTAAATGACGATGAAAACTTCAAGTACAACTCACATCATAAAATACTATAAATATTTGGCATGTTATAGATATTTTGACATGTTGGGGGCGCAAGTTTGAAGCTACAATTGCCCACTTCTTAACTCTTGGTTTGAATATGACTTTTGGTTGGGACTAAAATGACATTCACTTGGAATGTTAGAGGCTATATTTAGGATTTGCTGAGATTAAATTAAAACTTGAAATATTTAACACAATATGTACATAATTGTGTTGTTATTTTCAGGCTTCATCAAGAAGTGGTGTTTGGATTTCTAAAGAGTGCAAAGAAGATGCTAACAATTAATGGTGAAATTCACATTACACACAAGAATAACAAGCCTTTTTCTAAATGGGAAATAGTAAAATGTGCAGAGAAAATTGGTTTGGTCTTTGTTGAAAAAGTTCCATTTAAAATAAGTGATTATCCAGGTTATGTAAATAAGAGAGGCTCAGGAGAAAATTGTGATGGAACTTTTCCTATTGGTGATTCAAGTACTTTCAAATTTTCAAAACCAAAATATGTGAAAGCAATTTCTTTGGGGCTTCTAGTTGTGTTAGAAGACCCGGATTCAGTACAGTTGAAAAATTATGTTAGTAAAATTATGTTGGTATCTCAAAATCAAAACTGTTGTAGGATTGATTCCAAAATGGAAGAAAGATGGATAAAACATTATAGTAGCTGCCACAAGATATTGCTGGTTGGAGAGGGAGATTTCTCTTTTGCACTCTCTTTGGCAAGGGCATTTTGCTCGGCTTCCAACATAGTTGCAACTTCTTTTGATTCGAAAGGTACATCTTCAAACCTTTTGTTTTTAGGATAATTCATGACTTTGGTCTTTATAATATATGATTCTCATGGTCTATACGAGTATAGTTCAACTGATAGGGACATTGTAGTATATAAGGTTGGAGTTCGAACTTTTTATACATTTTGATCGTGGTGAATGTTTTTATTAGTGTCATTGCAGGTGAAGTACTCAAGAGCTACAATAAATCAGATAGAACTAAAGAGGTTCGGTTGCACCATTTTGCATGAAGTGGATGCCCTTACCATGGACCAACACCCGTTGTTGCTAGGGAAAATATTCGATCGCATAGTCTTTAATTTTCCTCAGGATATAGGATTTGCTTTTCACAAAATTCAGTAAGTTATTTTCTTCGTTTCTAATTCAACTTAATTAAGGTCTTTAATTTTAATCTGGTGCTCCGATATTACCAAATATTAGTCCATAACATTTTATATATAGCTTATTAGGCTCTATAAACTCCATGTAAGATGGATGACAAACATATATATTTTTAAATGTCCAGGAATCACCAGAAGTTGGTGTTGGGTTTTCTACAGAATGCAAGGAAGATGCTAAGTCGCGACGGGGAAGTTCATGTGACACTAAACTGTACCCATCCTTTTAATAAATGGGAAGTAGTGAAATTGGCAAAGAAAGCTGGTTTGGTATTGGTTAAGAAGGTGCCATTTAAAATGCAAGAATATCCATGTTACACTAATAGAAGAGGATCTGGACTCAATTGGGATGGAAAGTTTGATGTTGGTTATTATTGTAGCACCTTCAAGTTCTCGAAAGCAAAAAATGTTCAATCTTTTGTGGCAATATCAGAAATATCAGTAGACCCAAATTCACTGCAGTTAAAAGATACAAGTGAATGTGAATTGAAGTTGTCGAGTAAAAATCAGACGGTTCGCGTTTCAACTTCAACAAATTTGATTGAAACCACTATTTATTCTCCGATCAACACCACAACAAATTCAAATTTAATCTCAATGTGCACAATTTTATGAAGAAGCAAAGAATGCATACTCTAAAATTTAGACCAAGCTTTCAAAAAAAAAATGTACACCAAAAAACATTTATCTTTGCAATGTTGAAGAATGTTTGAGTTTGTGAAAGAAGCAACTTGTAATTAGTCCTGCATTTCTCTTGTTATTAATCCACAAATAAGCTTTTCTTTGATGAAATATCGGTCTATTTCGATATATTTTGTCATGTCATGCTGAATAGGATTATTAACAATACTTTGGTGAAATTAAGACTTTATTTTTGGGTGAGAAGATTCTGAGCAATATCACATCACACTATCAGTTTAAAAAATAACCATACAAAGTGGGGTGACATGGCAAAGCAGTGGATTCTCAATTACAAAACTACTGCAACAGGGGAAAACTTGCAAAAATCACATTACTATCATCTAAGTTTTGATCCCAGTGCATGTTACCTCCAATTTCTCAATTCCTAAAAGCTAAAAGTAATCAATTTAATCATTTTTTTCTGAACTATCAAACCAAGCAATCATATCTTATGATTATTTACAAGTCATAAATGCAACAAAACAAGAAAACCTGTTTAAGATCTTGTCGAGACAAATTAGACATGGCGAAAAACTTGGTGGCATCATTCCCCGTTATGCGTCCATCACTATCTGAAAATCAAAGCGAGCACAGTGTTCAGTTCCATTGTTAAACAAAAAAAAACTAAGCAAGAAAATTAGTGAAAATAGATAGATTAGTACCTGAATCAGCGAAATTGAACCATTGCTGGTAAATGTTCTGATGCTCTTTGGAGCACGAACCGATTGGGATCGGATCGAACTCCAACTCCATTGATAGCAGAACGATACACTTTGTTACGCTTTCAAAACGCAGATTCTGTGATGTGATGTCGTTTGTGGTTTTTGTGAGTGAACAGAAAATGAAAATGAGTGCGGTATACGACGAGTTCGATTAGCTTTGAAATAGAGTTGGTACTACAAACAAGAATATATTTCTTGTTTAAACTTTAAAATAAGTTTAGTTTAATTTAAGGCTTAAATATGCAAAAAGTGTCTCACTTTCATTTTACTAAATATGATTATTTATTTAAGAGTATTTTGGTTCATTCGTTGTAAAATTAAATAAATTATCAATTTTAAAGTCTAGTTAACAATGACACATCAACAAAAATGTGTCATTTCAACAAAAGTAATTGGTCGATAGATCATTTTTAAAGTAAAATGAAAGTTTTTTAAAATGCACAGACTAAAACTCAAATGACTTGTAAATGTAGAAAAATTTTGCATATTTAAGCCTTAATTTAATTAATTTTGTTAGTTTAGTCAAACAATTTAAATTATTTTTTTAAGTTGAGTAAAGGGGAAAACAATTTTGTTTTTTAATTATTTTTGCAGTTTGCTTGCTTACATATGCGTTTGCTTTGCTTTTTATCAAGCCAAATTCCTAACTTAGCGTTAATGGAACTTGGTGTCATTGTCACCACTTTAATATGAGAAAATGTTTTTCCCACTAGATTATTAAGGCCCATTTGGATTAGCTTAATGAGCTTATGTAAATAGTTTATGGAATTTTTATATATTATTATAAGTTTGTCAATATAGTTTATGATAAAATAGTTAATAAAAATACAATTTTTACTAGTGTGAGTGAACTTATAAAATAGCATAAAAAATAATTTATATTACATAAGCTCAAAAATAAGTTAATCCAAACGGACCTTAACAGCAATATGAGTAAATTTGTAACCCGAGTTAGTTTTTACTCTTGAATTGTAGAATTTGAACATTTTAAAAAAAATATTATTTTACATATTTAAATTTTACATTTACGAAATCCTTCTATACATGGGTTTAAATTTTAACACATGAATTCAAAAATTTAAATGTGTAAAAATTCATTCTACAATTTAGAATTGATGTTTTCTCTTCCCACCCCCCGTGAATCTTTTATCCCCTGAATTTCCAATTTTGCCCTTGAAAAACTTCAGTTCTTAGAAACCGAAGTTTTTTTTTGCCTTGAAAACAAATTTTGGTTTTTAAAAACCGAAATTTACTCTGAATTTGCACTAGTAAAAATTCGGTTTCTGCGAACCAAATTTTTTTGCAAAGGCAAAATTAAAATATTAGGGATATAAAAGATTCACGGAAAGTGGGAAGAGAAAATACTGACGTATTTTCTCCAACTCAATTACATGTTGGCTTGGATGTGAGAGTGATAACCTCCAAAGGCTTGATAACAACATTGGGTTGGGCTTATGCAACAATTGTATTAGTTTGATATTATTATATATGAATAAAAAATTGACTGCATTTTTTCAATTATTTAGTTATGTTTTTTCTACTTTTATTTGTATTTATTTACATGGTTCAATTGTTGTGGCAAGTGGGAGTGAGTTAAGTCTCGTATTGTTTAGAAAAGTGGAGGTTAAACACTTTATAAGTGAGAGGACCCATAAACTCAACGACTTAAAGTTTTGGATTAAAGTGTGGTATCCAACTATCCATTATATATGAGTTTATTTTAAATTATGTCATTTGCTATGTGTCACTATGCGTTACTATCCATTGACCCTGGTGTCTAATGTTCATGTAAGTATGTGTTTCATAATTTTCTATTGCTGGTATGCTGCTGTGTAATATCATTTTTAAGTTGAATTAATGATGGATAGTTTTATTTGAAAAAGTGTGATTGTTTGATTTAGGGCAATAGGGCCAGTTTGGATTGACTTATTTTTGAGCTTATGCAAAATAGTTTATGCAAAATAAATAAGTTTAAATTTTGGAAGAATTGAATAGGTATTGTTTTGGTATTTTGATGTATTTTTCATTGTTTTGACATATTTGTAAGACTTGTTAGTTTTTTCAATATAATAATATAATTTAAGTTTTCATTTATTTTGTTTCATAATTACAGATACTGTGTGCAAGAAATATTGACAAAATGTTATTATTAAAAAGAAATTAATCGGTAAAAGAAAAAAGAAGCAAAAAAAAATGTTGTCATACCCATGCCAATGGCAAAAGTGGTGGGTAAAACAATTGAATAGATTGATCATTGGCCGTGGCCGTGGCCGTGGCCGTGGGTATAGCTTTTAGATTTTGTCCTGAAATTACCGTAGCTATAGGCTATAGTGACGGGATATTGCCGTGGGTACAGCGAGTTAAAGTCTACGGAACAAAATGTCCGTTGGTGTAGGTTTTTCGGCCTATACCCACGGTTTTGTGACTTTTACCTACGAACATTTGTCGTTGCTATAAGTCAAATTTCTTGTAGTGAGATAAGACCGGAGGGAGTATCAGTATGTTATATCAGATCTTCCTTTATCTTATTACATGCTCTAAGATTTGTCAACATGAATTGCACAATAAGATTTCCGCATACACAAATTAATTTAATAAGAATATTGATAAATATTTTTAGTAATAATATATAAGATATATATTTTGTTAATAAATTTAAATTATTATCTTAAATATAAATTTTATTATTAATTGAAAATATTTTTTTATGTAATTTTACATTTATTAGCTACTTGAACTTTTAGTTTTACCAAATATTTCAATCAACTTATCAACTATATAAACAGTTATTCATAATTTTGGTATTTTCATTGTTATTCCGTTTATATACGGTGTCTTTATTTTGTAGCCCCTTTATGGGTCTCTGTACATCTTGTGCAGAGATTCGATTATTAATAATATAATATATTTTTGGTTAAAAAAAAAAAAAAACTATGAATCATAAGCTATACTATTCATTTTAGATTTGTGCCCAACGTATTTCTACAAAATTCAATATAACTTAATTAGCCATTGGAAAGCTCAATTTGTGCATGCACACGGTGGGAATTGAGACTCTTCGATGGGAGTAATAAAAACATCTCATAACTGGCTCAATTTAAAGGCTAACACCCTTCCCAAAAAATAAACCATGGATCTTCTTCTTTGTAGCTAATGTCCATGAGTAAAGTGTCTTTTTTTGCAATACTACTAGTAATTTTCAACTTCAAAGATTAACACAAAATCGATCAAATTAGAGAATGGATACCAAAAAAAAGGAAGAAAAATGGATAAAGCACTATAGTAACCATCATACGATACTACTTGTGGGAGAAGGTGATTTTTCTTTTGCACTATCTTTGGCAAATGCATTTGGTTCTGCATCCAACATTGTAGCAACTTCTCGTGATTCCAAAGGTACACTATCTTATAATTTTTTTATATTGAACAATGTCATTCTTATTTTTCTCTTATTTTTATTCTATATTTTTTTTTGTAACAATTCTTTTCCTTTTGAATGTGTTGAACTTGAATGTTTTTATTAGAGTTATTGATAATGAAATACTCAAGAGCTTTTACAATTTTGGAAGAACTAGAGACACTTGGTTGTAGCATTATACATGAAGTGGAAATACTTGTGTGGTCTCTTAAAATTTGGTCTCAATTTGGTCACACACACATAATAACACATATCATCTAATTATAATAAAATATATATTATTTAATTATTTTTTTCTTTGTACTTTTTTCTCAACAATGTGTGTGTGACCAAATTGAGACCAAATTTTAAGAGACCACCCAAGTATTTCTCGAATGAAGTTGATGCACATAGTGTCCACAAGCACCCAATTTTACAAAACAAAGTTTTTGATCGTATAGTCTACAATTTCCCTCATGCTGGATTTGATTTGGCTGAGAATAATTTGAACCAAATTGGGTAAGTTTTACTTTTCAAATTAGTGTATTTGGTTTTGAAATTATATGACACCGTTAGGTTAGTGTTTTTTTTTAATTAACGCACTAGTTGTTAGAGGAAAAGGGTGTTGAATTTGGCTATCACCTGAAATCGAACTGTTAGGTTAGTCTTTCATGTATGATGATCAATTAAATAATGAAGTCTCATGGTTCACCCCATAACTGTAATTGAGAGGGACTGTAACGTCTACGTGATGTCAGAACTCAGAACTGATCCAGACTGAATTAGATTAGATGGTCCAATCGGTTGAATAATGATGAAAAAAATAAAAATAACAAAGTCTCTAAAATAGTAAATTGTCGATAATTTTAGTTACATACTGTAATTCACAATGAAGCATTTTAAATTTAAAAAAAAAAAGGAGGAAATTGAAAACTCATTTTAAAAAATAACTATTTTTTTAATGAGGATATGGGAGAATTAACAAGGGTGGATGTGGCGGTTAGTTGGCCGTTGTTGGTGGTTTACGGCGAAGAAGAAAAGATAGTGCATCGAGTAAATACAATCAATATCCGATGGTCAAAAGTTTAAGTTTGGATTTTGACCGTCTGATCAATATAGTACAATCAATATCTGACGGTCAAAAGTTTAAGTTCGGATAATTTTTTTTGGAATATAAGAGGGTCGAAGCCCTAAGTTCAGATTTTAGTTAATGTAAAATATAAATTTGAGTGTAAAGTTTTAAACCGTCTAATCTTAACCGGATCATGGCACAAAAGTGACCTACTATAGTACAATTAAGGAGAATCAACCTCACTCAAACACCATCAAACTCAAACCTGATCAGTACTATCACTATGTGGCTCTTGGGGTTGTCTTTTTATAGAGGAGAACAATCCATATCCCTAGCTAGCCAGCTCTTTTATGTAACTGACCTTGAAGGCAAATTATTGTGATTTGTGACTGGATCATTATGCATTTTTGAAATTTATCCTCTTAATAAGAAACTGACGCGGTTGCCTTAACCCCAATCAAACCCACAATATTCCATTTTTATTATGTATCCTATCCATGGTTAATTACATACTCCCCAGCCCCACATTGGTATTTTGGAATCTCCTTGTTATGTGAAAATTGATTGGAATTTGGTAATAAATAGTAGTAGTAAATACAAGTTACAGTATAAGATTTATAGCTAGTTTGTGAATTAAAAGACTAGTAGAAGTCCCCACATTGAAAATGACGTATACATAGCATAGTAGTATTAATTTATGAGTGAGTGTGAAAGTGAAAGTGAACACAGTTGCCTTATATCCAATCCAATGGTTTAGTAAGAGAAATAGAAAAGTAGATTATATAAATGTGGAATGAAAAGTAGTCCCAATTGATTTTATTACTTGTTCCAGCCATATAAAATTGAAATTACTTTTACGGTGTAAAATCTTTTTGCAACATGCATCCAAATAAATCCACACAGTAAATATTTTTAAACACATCTTAGGAACTAAATTTAAAAAGTGGATTGTTCCTTCATCTTGTAAATGTTGAAGAAAATTTAGCAACAACAAACTGATTATCATTTGCATAATTTTAACCAATATTAATCTCAACAAGACATCTTCATAGGCCACTAGACACTTGGTACTATTAGTTCCTCTGCAATTCTCAATCTTTTAACAAGACATCTTCATAGGCCACTAGACACTTGGTACTATTAGTTCCTCTGCAATTCTCAATCTTTCAACAAGACATCTTCATAGGCCACTAGACACTTGGTACTATTAGTTCCTCTGCAATTCTCAATCTTTCAACAAGACATCTTCATAGGCCACTAGACACTTGGTACTATTAGTTCCTCTGCAATTCTCAATCTTTCAACAAGACATCTTCATAGGCCACTAGACACTTGGTACTATTAGTTCCTCTGCAATTCTCAATCTTTCAACAAGACATCTTCATAGGCCACTAGACACTTGGTACTATTAGTTCCTCTGCAATTCTCAATCTTTCAACAAGACATCTTCATAGGCCACTAGACACTTGGTACTATTAGTTCCTCTGCAATTCTCAATCTTTCAACAAGACATCTTCATAGGCCACTAGACACTTCGTACTATTAGTTCCTCTGCAATTCTCAATCTTTCAACAAGACATCTTCATAGGCCACTAGACACTTCGTACTATTAGTTCCTCTGCAATTCTCAATCTTTCAACAAGACATCTTTATAGGCCACTAGACACTTGGTACTATTAGTTCCTCTGCAATTCTCAATCTTTCAACAAGACATCTTCATAGGCCACTAGACACTTCGTACTATTAGTTCCTCTGCAATTCTCAATCTTTCAACAAGACATCTTCATAGGCCACTAGACACTTGGTACTATTAGTTCCTCTGCAATTCTCAATCTTTCAACAAGACATCTTCATAGGCCACTAGACACTTGGTACTATTAGTTCCTCTGCAATTCTCAATCTTTCAACAAGACATCTTCATAAGCCACTAGACACTTGGTACTATTAGTTCCTCTGCAATTCTCAATCTTCCAATTTCCTTATATATCCTCCAAAGACCCTTCCTCTGCTTCACTTCTGTTCTCTCACTCGTTCATTCTCTTACTTTTTGAGACTTACAAACATGGATCTGGAAAAACAAACAAGAAATGTAGACGAAGAGGAGAAGACACACATATACAAGAGAATAAAAACACTAACATTAGTAAGACAAACATTTTCTAGTTAATTCTTTTCCTGTTTGTTCCCAACACTTTATTTTATTTTCTCATTTTACTTTATTTTTTTGGTTGCAGATGTGGACTAATATGATCTTGAGAGCTTTTATGTTGCTGATATTGATCGAAACTTCTAGGAAAATGATGATGTTCATTCGCTCCTGGGATGAAGTGTTGGTTAGTGATGATGATGTTGGTGTTGATTATGTGCACCTGTTTTATGCACTCATCGGTATTTTGTCCTGCTTCTTTTTTCTTTTTTTGAAATTAGTGACACTTTTTATTTGGAATCCGGATCTGTTCCGTTCCGGTAGATAAAGGCTCGAGTTATTCAGTACTATATGTTGATGTATGTTCCTGTTTCTTTAGAAATCAATGACACAGTTGTATTTGTTAGATAATATATGTTAGTGGTTTAATAATATTTTTTGTTTTGCTTTTTGACGGTTGATTCTATGTTGATTTTATGGGTGTTGTTCTAGCCATTTCTTTGTTCTCTCACGGTCGTATTGCATCATGTTCAGGATTCATAAGTTGGTTGGTATTTTCAATTTCGCTTTCCTCTGTCCAATTTGTTGGGTTGCCTCTACATTGGTTTGTATTTTCTTTCCTTTCAATTGATTAATTGGTCAATGTTGTTAAAGTATGAATGTGGTGTGATAGTGATGAGTTTATTTGGGGTTTGTTGCATGTTCTAGGTGTGAATTTCTTCTCTCAGTTTGCTTGATATGGCTGATGTTGCTATTGGTCATTCTTTTGTTCTTGCTCTGGCCGTTGATTTTGGTATTGTTTGATAGGATTCCTTGTGTTTGTGAAAAGTTCTGATTGAAGAAAAATTTGAATTTGTGGTCATCACTCCTCTCTTTTGATTGTTTCTACTTTGGTTGTTCTTGTCTCTTTGTTGGTTTCTATGTTTGATTTGAATTGGTTTGATTCTTCCTCTATTGTTTCTTCTAATTGATTGCATTGCACTTCTCTCTGTCAATTCTTCTAATCGAACAATTCCAGTCTCTTAAGAACAGTTTCATATACGAATGTATGTTCTAGTCTCTTAAGAAATTAAGGACATAATAGTATGATCTTATAGAACAATTCCATATGTTAAATGGTTATTGAGAAAATTTATGAGGGTTTTTATTTATTTCAATAACCTAAATTCGAGGAAAAAAAGATCTCAAACCACCTACTTTGAAAATGTGAAGTATTGAAGATATCACTTTTGCGTTTTAATAGGATCTCACCATTTCAATCGACAAATTTGCGTGTAAGTACATATTGAAG
Source organism: Trifolium pratense (assembly GCF_020283565.1). NCBI lineage: Eukaryota > Viridiplantae > Streptophyta > Magnoliopsida > Fabales > Fabaceae > Trifolium > Trifolium pratense. The sequence goes on from NC_060062.1 coordinate 1,021,312, forward strand.
GATTAATTTGTTGCAAATGATGTGCAAAAATACGAACTTGCCAATTGAAATGCCCTTATTATGACTAAAAAAAGAAGAAAGGTCCTTCAAGACTTTGCCTTGCAAATGGATGTGCTTTTCTAAAACCAAATAGTAAGATGTATTTGGGGAATTAATTTTTAAAGTTGGGTGGTTTGCGTTTTTTTTTTCTTTTCATAAATAGGTTATTTAATTTAAAAAAAAAAATCCAAACTTAAGGTGTCCAAATCAATAACATAACCCTTATTTTAGTGCTAGCCAGCTGAAATCCCTATATGAAAAAAAAAAAAAAAAACTGATGATAGATGTGAAGAGTACACTTTTTTTTTTCTTTTCTTTTTCTACACTTTTTGTACCCTTTTTGTGAGTTGTAAAATGTATAGTAAGGAAGAGTACGTCCAATATAAGAATGTGAAGAAGACAATCATTAAATAAATTTCGAATATTTCATGTTTAAGCTAATAAGCTTTTCTTTGTTTGGGACGTACTCTTTGTTATGCAAAGAAAGAAAGGGATGTGGATTGAACTTTATGGGTTATTTGCAGCTCATGGGGACGAGACAAAGTGATGTTTTGTCATTTTTCTCAAAGTGTAGTAGTAGTACGTAGTACATGTATGCATAATAATTTATTAATTTTCATGTCCTAAACTAAATATGTTGATATTTCCTTTAATTAAGATGTATACATTTGAAACTATACTGCTCGAATACTGCTGGCAAGAACATCGAATTAATTTAGTTCCACTAGGAAAATTTGACATGTTTTCCTAGCATATAGTATCATATAGCTAAATACAACTACAAATATATTATTATTATTATTATTATTATTTATATTATATTTTTTTTGAATATATTAATTGAATTGCAAATTGAACCTCACAAATTATTTCTCCTTATTTATTATCATTCTCACCAAAATTCATACCTCCATGATTCTGATTCTTTAATCATTGAAGCACAAGGTATTTTGGTGTGCTTAGATATTCTTCCTACACATTAAGCACATTTTTCAGCTTATAGTGTTTAATTCTTGGCCATGAAACTGAATTGGATCCATAAAGTATTCATGGATAATCAATTATGGCTAAGTTATGCCTCTTAAGACTCTCTTTTGTATAGACTTGGTAATAATTCTCACATGCGGTCCCCCCATACCAAATTTGTTTCGACTGCATGCTACTGAAATAAAATTGTATATATTGAAAGTTTATTTTAAAGGGTTATTTCCAATTCATGGAGACAGAGACACAGTGATGTAAATTGGTCACTCATCTGTGCGAAACACGATATAAATGGGTTTTTCAAAAGTATCGTGCCATTGAGATTAATTATGTATACAGCCAATGAGATTTCTACATCTAAAATGTTCATTTACATTTCTAGTAGGATTTGAAGGGATTTTGAATAACACAAGAAAGAAATCGTCAAAATGTTCAAGGGCCAAAACTAGTATATAGCCTGTCATGTAAATATGTCAATGCTATAAGGAAGGAAAAATTCTCTTAGCCAACGTTTCTTTTATCCCCTGAAATTACATCTTTGTCCATGCAAAAAGTTCGGAATATAATTTTCGAGTTAAAAATAATATTCATAGTTTAAAAAGTTTGGAAATCGAAAACCAGTTCTACAATCAAACCATTAAAAATCAGTGTGATCCGACTGGTTTAACAGTCAAACCGGTGAACCAGTGAAACCAACACTAAATCGGACCAGCTTGAGATGGGTTTAATAATTAAATGAAAATTTCATAAAAAATTTGAAATGTATCCTCACCACTAGGCCAAATGAACATTTTTTTTGGCACACATTATATTTTTCAACACCTTAATGCTCTCAATTAGGCTCGACTCCTATATATGGAGGTGTAGTATGAGCGATGACATCGGCCCTCAACTCAAAATTTTGAGGTCCAATAATAATATTTATATATTGTTAATGCCTTCCAATTTAGGTCATAAGCAAACATAGCTCGGTAGGCAAGTGAATAGAACAATATTAATAAAATAATAGAAATGTGTAGATAAAAATGAATTTGTAGATAAATATTCTAATCGCTCTTGTTACTTCAAGTTCAAACTATAATTGCACACTACGAATTGCGTAAAATAATAGAAATGTGTGAGAAATTGACAACAATGCAGAGAAGGATGTGAATGAGAAAGAAATAATCATAGAATAAGAACAAAACAATAATGGAAATTGGTTAATGTTCAATGTGGTCTTCATCTAACAAAACCAACGGCACTTCACAATTGTTGTAATTCTATATTCTATATTCCGTCCGTCTTAAAATATAAGAACTAGTTGACCACTGCACGTACACCAATGCATAACTTTGATTACAAATATTTTAAATTGTTAATTAGTAAAAATTATAGAAATTTGATATTTTGAAAATACTTGTCGAAACAGATCAAACAAGATTTTATATGATAATATTTACATTTATATATCTTTAGAAAAATACGGTCAAAATAAGATATATGAATAATACATTTAGTCAAACGAAATCTTATAAAATAGAACAAAGGGAATATATTTTTATACAATGGAAAATATTACTTTTTTTGCTTAAATGCACTTTTAAATATGGAGTATATCCATGTGGGCACCGCCACATCATCATTAGAGACAAAACCAATCATCAAAATTCACATTAAAATGGGATGGGGGTGGAAACTCAAAATAAATAAATTTGGGAATCAAAAATTGATTTTTAAAATAGGAGGATTAAAACCTCATTTTTTTTATTTTTTAAATACTGGAATACAAAATTCATTTAAGCCTACTTTTTTTTTTATCATATAACTTAATGACTAAAAATTTCATTTTTAAGTGAATAAGTTGGGTATCCTACATTCGAATCTCAGCTCCTATATATATATAAAATGTAATATTCATATCAATTGAGGTAAGCTCACTGAACACGAGAAATATTACTATATAATAATTGGCTAATGCTAGTTTTTGAAATTGAATCCAACAACTTTCACTTAAGAAAAAACTCCTTCGGTGTCACTTCACTTATTTACACTTGTTCTAATTTCATATAAATGTGATATTCCCATCTATTTTATCTGAAATTTATTTATTTTTACTTTTAAGTGTGTGCCCAAATACTCTTTCCATCCAAAATTATAAAGCAACAAAAAATTCTATTTATTAAAAAAAACAAAAACATGATAATTTAAATTATTTTTTTGTATATTTTTTAAAAAATAAGTTGTATAGAAAATTATAAAAACAATTTTTTTTGTCAAGTAACTTAATAGTTAAAATTTCAATTTTTAAATTAAAATGTCATAGTAAAGGTTCAAACCTCAATCCCTGTTTTTTATAATTATAAGCAATGTCCCTACCAAGTACCAATCGAGTCATACTCAAGGGATAAACAATTTCTATGGGTTATGAAGAAAATAAAGAGAGTAAATTAATTGTAAGGTCATTGGAAAACTCAATTTGTGCATGTACACACGATGGGAATTGAGATTAGGGATGACAAAAATATTCATACTCGCAAATTTTCGCGGATAAAATCCGTCATAGATACAGGACGGATAACTTAATGGATATCCACGGATGAAATAAATAGATATTTTAATTATTCGATACTTAATGAATATGAATACGGATTTAATGGTATCCACATCCGCAGATATCCATACTTACCCGCTAATAAATAAGAAAATTCCTTAAATATCTTTAGTTATTAAATATAAAAGAGGCTTTTATATTCCGCACAATTTTATTTAGAAATGTATGTATATTATATTTTTAAAGAGAAATATATGGATATTATATTATAGTTTTGGTAAAAAAAAGAAAATGAATGTGGTGATATTGATGTAAATTGAAAGTGAAATGCATGAATATTATTATATGCTAATTTTTTTTTTCTTTTAAGAAATTTTAGGTATAATTAGAAAAAGAGTGTTGTTAACATGTACATATATTTTTTAAAATATATCATATCATCCATGAATTTCTATTAATATCCGCGAATACTTTAAAACCCGCGAATTACCCGTTTAGTGGATACAAATATCATATTTATCTAATGGAGTGGACACAGATATCATACTATGTGTGTGTTTGGATTAGTGGTAGCTAGAATTGAGTTTGGTAGAATTGAGTTTGAGAGAATTGATTTTGGTTAAAAGTTAGTTGAGTAGAATTGATTTATGTTTGGATATGTTAATATAAAAGTGATTCTCAATATTTGATATTGTTTGGATGATTTGAATCAAAATTACTTTTGAATGTGTAAATTACCAAAATAGTCTTTTAACATATATAAAATCATACTAATGTAATATTATATAAAAATCCCAATATTCCATTCCATATAAAATAAAGGGTAAATAGTGCTATACCCCCTGCAAAATATTTTTTTGAGATTACCCCCTGCAATGTCAAGATTCCTTGCGTTACCCCCCTGGCTCAACAAGTGGGCATATGACATGGACGAATCTTGACGTGGCATGACACGTGAAAATTAATTTATTTTTTATTTATTTTTAATTGCCAACTCATTAATTAATGTGAGTTTTTAATTAAAAAAATGAAAAAAAAACTTAAAAGTTGTTATATTTTTATGAACTTACTTAAAAGAAAGTTTTTTTTTTGACTAAAAGATTTTTTTTTACTACAAGTTGTTATTATATATAAAAAAAAAGATTTTTTTTTTTGACTAAAAGATTTGTTTTTTTTTTTGACTAAAAGTTGTTATTATATATATAAAAAAAAAGATTTCTTTTTTTTGACTAAAAGATTTCTTTTTATTTTTTACTAAAAGTTGTTATTATATATATAAAAAAAAGATTTTTATTTTTTTTTTACTAAAAGATTTTTTTTTTTGACTAAAAGTTGTTATTATATATATAAAATTTTTTTTTTGTTTGACTAAAAGTTGTTATTATATATATAAAAAAAATTTCTTTTATTTTTTTGACTAAAAAAATTCTTTTTCTTTTTTGACTAAAAATTGTTATTATATATAAAAAAAAAATTTCTTTTTTTTTGACTAAAATATTTTTTTTTTTTGACTAAAAGTTGTTATTATATATAAAAAAAATAATAACAACTTTTAGTAAAAAAAAAAAACTTTCTTTTAAGTAAGTTCATAAAAATATAACAACTTTTAAGTTTTTTTTTTCATTTTTTTAATTAAAAACCTACATTAATTAATGAGTTGGCAATTAAAAAAAAATAAAAAAAAATTAATGCACACGTGTCCCACTCTATTTCAATGGCATCACCCAACTCTCCATTTCTCTAGAAAATTCCATAGTTTTATAAGCATTTATGTAAATATTTCATCTTCCATTTCATTTCTAGAAAATCCGATTCAAACCTTTCTTCCTTCTCAAAATGTTCTTCTTCCAGCAGCGCTCAAATTTTGTTCTCCATGTTTCATAGACATTTGATTTGCACAGTAGGGACTGTATGTGTTGCTGTGAATGTTGATTAAATGAGTTCTTGTGGGAGTGATTGATGATAGCTGTGAAGGGTAATCTATTATATTTATTTTAGTGATTAATGGTGCTTATTTTTGTTGTTGTTGAAATTAGCCTTTTATACTTTAGCCCATTATATTTATTTTTCAACAACTCAGAAACGTTGCTGCACTCACTGCAAACAAGCGCCGCTTCTGGATTCACAGCAAATATGAAAGGTTGATTTGCAAAGTGTTGATGCTGCACTCATCTCTATTAAGCTTAATTTATTATGTTTTTTGCCCTATTCTCTCTGTTTCAACTGCAAATCTGAGAAATTAGACAGGCGAAAGATGCTTATGGGTTGGAAATTGGGGAAGAAGATAGGGGTAATTTGGTAAGTATACACAATTCAAAGAGTATTCTTTACTACTCATTTTAGACTAATACTAGTATAGAATATAGAACATCGAATTAGATTATATTTGATTTAGAATATATTCTATATAGAATATATTCTAACTAGATTATATATCTAATCTCATTTTTTCATTTTTTTGAATGTAGTGTTAAATTTTAGATATATATATTAATTAACTATTTTGCCTTCATTCCAAAAATCGAAATGTATTTCTTTAAGAGTCATAAAATGAAATAACTAAAAAATCAGTAGTCATTAAGTAACTACAAAAAAATGTGCTTTTTCGTTATTTCATTACTGGATTGAAGTCAAAACTACATAGTTATAGTTTCAACAGTGTTTTTTTTTATTTGAATGGAAACTACATATCATAGAAAATTTAAAGTTTGAATTACGTTTGCTTTTGACGCAGAAGCTCCGATTCGTAGCTTCGCCCAAACTCGCGTTTTCTCCTTTTCATAATCGCTTTATGGTATCACCCAAACATCACTGGAAATTGAAAAGTTGCGTTTGGAGAAAAAAAACGCACGTTTGGGCATCTAAACGCAGAAACAAACAGGCACTATATGCGCCCATAGATATCCATCAACATCCGTAATTGAGACTCTTCGATTGGAGTAGTAAAGACATCTCATAATTGGATCAATTTAAAGGCTAACACCCTTCCCAAAAAATAAACCATTGATCTTCTTGTAGCTAATGTCCATCCGTAAAGTGACTTTGCAATACTACTACTTTTGAACTTCAAAGATTAACACAAAATCGATCAACTTGGGGAATGGATACCAAAAAAATGGAAGAAAAATGGATAAAACACTATAGTAACCATCATAAGATACTACTTGTGGGAGAAGGTGATTTTTCTTTTGCACTATCTTTGGCAAATGCATTTGGTTCTGCTTCCAACATGGTAGCAACTTCTCGTGATTCCAAAGGTACACTATCCTATAAATTTTTTTATTTTGAGAAATGTCATTCTTATTTTTCTCTTATTTTTATTCCTTTTTTTTTTTCTTTTAAATGTGTTGAATGTTTTTATTAGGGTTATTGATAATGAAATACTCAAGAGCTTTTGCAATTTTGGAAGAACTAGAGACACTTGGTTGCAGCATTGTACATGAAGTTGATGCACATAGTGTCCACAAGCACCCAATGTTACAAAATAAAGCTTTTGATCGTATAGTCTACAATTTCCCTCATGCTGGATTTGATTTGGCTGAGAATAATTTGAACCAAATTGGGTAAGTTTTACTATTCAAATTAGTGTTAGAGGAAGAGGGTGTTGAATTTGACTAAGAGATAAGGAAATTCTGTTAGAAAAAATTTTCCACCTGAAATCCAACTGTTAGGTAAGTCTTTGAAGTATGGTGAATTAAATAACGAAGTCTCTTGGCTGGAACGTTCATATGGTGCCAGAATTGACATCGATCTAAATTATGCGGTTTAATTAGCTGGATACTAGTAGTAAAAAAATATCTAAGTCTCTAAAATAGTAAATTGTCGATAATTTTAGTTACATATAATGAAGCATTTTAAATTTTTTAAAAATGAGGAAATTAAAACTCATTTTAAAAAATACAACTATTATTTATTATTTTTAATGAGGAGAAAAGATAGTGCATCGAGTAAAAACAAGGCTGACAACATATTTTCATAATAGCTTGTGATGATAGCTTTCTCTTTGCAGTATAGAAGTGACATTTTTGTAGCTTGTCATCATAGCTTATCGTGTTTCTGTTTCCAATGTAACAATGAAACCATTATTTACACTGTGTTTAGTTGAGAGAAGAAGTTGAGAAGAGATAAAGATCTTTTTACTAAATTTTTTAATACTTCTGAACAAAGACTTTTTAGATTTATTGATAATTCAATGTATTTAGCTTATAATATAGATCAAATACATTAGGGTCATGCTAAACAGTGCCCCCGGGGCACTTGTTAAGTATACCTAAAAAGGAAATAAAAAATAAAATTTATATTGAAAAGACAACTTTTTGTACTTTTGAGGTATTGAATGTATGCATTTCGAGACAAAATTTCTATTTTAACATGCTTAACCAGTGCCCCGGGGGCACTGTTTAGCATTTTCCAATACATTATATTGTTTAAAAAGTAATTTTTCTCTTATATTTAGGATCGGAGGAAGTACAATTTATAATTATAATTGATAAGTTTCCTTAAAAAAAATTATAATTGATAAATTTTTTAAAATAATTATTATATAGAAGACAATATGTCATTGATAAAAAATTCAACCGATTTGTGTTAACTAAATTTTAACCGATAACTTTTTTTAATGAAACTATCATACATGACACGATTTATCACTAATGAAATTATTTTTGTTTTCATTAGTGAGAAACGTTTGAGGGAATTCGAGTATGATTCTTGGTGGGAACAATTCCATACCCCGCGGATGAACTCTGAATCACCGAGGTCATTTTCTTTTGAAAATCAAAGATTAAAAGAAATTAAAAATAACTACCATGTTCAATTTTTTTATAGCATCATGTTAAACGGTGCATCCGGTACACTTGTTAAACGTATTAAAAAACGAAATCATAGACAAAATTAATGTTTTTTTTTTTTTGACAAGAGACAAAATTAATGTTGAAAATGTAACTTTTTACAATTTTAAAATATTAAATGTATAAATTTCAAGATACTATTTAACTAGTGTTTGAAGATACTGTTTAACATTTTCATTTTTTATATTGTACTTGTTAATTTCTAGCGATATATTATGTATATTTTCATTTTTTATGTATAAATGGTATTTGAGAGATAAGATTCTTTCATCAATTTTTTATTTTTTATGACAATCAATACATTGGATTTGGATTAATGAACTTTTTCTAAGATGGATTGAATAACTCACACATACAAAATGAAGTGACAGAGATTCGAATCCCGATCATTACTTCCGATCTAGTAATTTCAACATTTCAACCAGTTGAGCTAGGATTTGTGGACTAGGGTATGTACAATTATTTTACTAGTAAGGAATTAAGAAATGAAATCTCTGAAATAGTAAATTGTTGGTCATTTTAGTTACATAGAAATTCATAATGAAGCATTTTAAGTTTTAAAAAATAAATCGTCAAAATAAAATAGTTTAAAAAAAATTAACAATGGATTGTTTTAAGTGGAAGAGTGTTGGATCTCTTAAACAAGTAGTCAAATGTTTGATTTCTGACTTTTGTGTATGAAAGAAATTTAGTTGAGAGGAGAGAACTTAGCTTATGTGTCTCACAAATTCTTCGACAGAAATTAGTCACGGTTAAATGACGATGAAAACTTCAAGTACAACTCACATCATAAAATACTATAAATATTTGGCATGTTATAGATATTTTGACATGTTGGGGGCGCAAGTTTGAAGCTACAATTGCCCACTTCTTAACTCTTGGTTTGAATATGACTTTTGGTTGGGACTAAAATGACATTCACTTGTAATGTCAGAGGCTATATTTAGGATTTGCTGAGATTAATTAAAACTTGAAATATTTAACACAATATGTACATAATTGTGTTGTTATTTTCAGGCTTCATCAAGAAGTGGTGTTGGGATTTCTAAAGAGTGCAAAGAAGATGCTAACAATTAATGGTGAAATTCACATTACACACAAGAATAACAAGCCTTTTTCTAAATGGGAAATAGTAAAATGTGCAGAGAAAATTGGTTTGGTCTTTGTTGAAAAAGTCCCATTTAAAATAAGTGATTATCCAGGTTATGTAAATAAGAGAGGCTCAGGAGAAAATTGTGATGGAACTTTTCCTATTGGTGATTCAAGTACTTTCAAATTTTCAAAACCAAAATATGTTAGTAAAATTATGTTGGTATCTCAAAATCTTTCAACAAGACATCTTCATAGGCCACTAGACACTTGGTACTATTAGTTCCTCTGCAATTCTCAATCTTTCAACAAGACATCTTCATAGGCCACTAGACACTTGGTACTATTAGTTCCTCTGCAATTCTCAATCTTTCAACAAGACATCTTCATAGGCCACTAGACACTTGGTACTATTAGTTCCTCTGCAATTCTCAATCTTTCAACAAGACATCTTCATAGGCCACTAGACACTTGGTACTATTAGTTCCTCTGCAATTCTCAATCTTTCAACAAGACATCTTCATAGGCCACTAGACAAGTACTTTCAAATTTTCAAAACCAAAATATGTGAAAGCAATTTCTTTGGGGCTTCTAGTTGTGTTAGAAGACCCGGATTCAGTACAGTTGAAAAATTATGTTAGTAAAATTATGTTGGTATCTCAAAATCAAAACTGTTGTAGGATTGATTCCAAAATGGAAGAAAGATGGATAAAACATTATAGTAGCTGCCACAAGATATTGCTGGTTGGAGAGGGAGATTTCTCTTTTGCACTCTCTTTGGCAAGGGCATTTTGCTCGGCTTCCAACATAGTTGCAACTTCTTTTGATTCGAAAGGTACATCTTCAAACCTTTTGTTTTTAGGATAATTTATGACTTTGGTCTTTATAATATAGGATTCTCATGGTCTATACGAGTATAGTTCAACTGATAGGGACATTGTAGTATATAAGGTTGGAGTTCGAACTTTTTATACATTTTGATCGTGGTGAATGTTTTTATTAGTGTCATTGCAGGTGAAGTACTCAAGAGCTACAATAAATCAGATAGAACTAAAGAGGTTCGGTTGCACCATTTTGCATGAAGTGGATGCCCTTACCATGGACCAACACCCGTTGTTGCTAGGGAAAATATTCGATCGCATAGTCTTTAATTTTCCCCAGGATATAGGATTTGCTTTTCACAAAATTCAGTAAGTTATTTTCTTCGTTTCTAATTCAACTTAATTAAGGTCTTTAATTTTAATCTGGTGCTCCGATATTACCAAATATTAGTCCATAACATTTTATATATCTATAAACTCCATGTAAGAAGGATGACAAACATATCTATTTTTAAATGTCCAGGAATCACCAGAAGTTGGTGTTGGGTTTTCTACAGAATGCAAGGAGGATGCTAAGTCGCGACGGGGAAGTTCATGTGACACTAAACTGTACCTATCCTTTTAATAAATGGGAAGTAGTGAAATTGGCAAAGAAAGCTGGTTTGGTATTGGTTAAGAAGGTGCCATTTAAAATGCAAGAATATCCATGTTACACTAATAGAAGAGGATCTGGACTCAATTGGGATGGAAAGTTTGATGTTGGTTATTATTGTAGCACCTTCAAGTTCTCGAAAGCAAAAAATGTTCAATCTTTTGTGGCAATATCAGAAATATCAGTAGACCCAAATTCACTGCAGTTAAAAGATACAAGTGAATGTGAATTGAAGTTGTCGAGTAAAGATCAGATGGTTCGCGTTTCAACTTCAACAAATTTGATTGAAACCACTATTTATTCTCCGATCAACACCACAACAAATTCAAATTCAAATTTAATCTCAATGTGCACAATTTTATGAAGAAGCGAAGAATGCATACTCTAAAATTTAGACCAAGCTTTCAAAAAAAAATGTACACCAAAAAACATTTATCTTTGCAATGTTGAAGAATGTTTGAGTTTGTGAAAGAAGCAACTTGTAATTAGTCCTGCATTTCTTTGATGAAATATCGGTCTATTTCGATATATTTTGTCATGTCATGCTGAATAGGATTATGAACAATACTTTGGTGAAATTAAGACTTTATTTTTGGGTGAGAAGATTCTGAGCAATATCACAAAACAAATTTATAGGACCTTCACACTTTATCTTTTAGCACAAGTTTCACCGATAATCTCTCAAATACTCTTTTTCAAAAAATAATCTCTCAAATATTCCTAGTGACATATGAATTTGTTGTAATTTATACGGAACATATTATTTTACTCATTAATATAAATCATATTATTTTAGTAATTTATACATAGTACTATATAGTGTTTTTTTTTTTTTGGTAAATTCTAATATGGACCACTTCATCAAGTGGTCTATGGTGGACCAGTCATGAATAATATTATAACGAATACAAAATTTACTGTTGAATTGAAAGTTTATATCATATAGATCATCAATAGAAAAATTTATAAAATTTGAAAATCATTTGATATGTTATTGAGACAAATCAAGATTAACAGTTTATTAAATAACGTAAATCTTGGTGGGTCTCAATAACATATTAAATAATTTTAAAAATTTTAAAAAAAATTTATGAATGATCTATACGATATAAACTTTCAATCCAACATTGAATTTCGTAAATTTCCTAATCGGTAGATCACTTGTCCATGGACCACATTAGCCTAGTTTTTTTTTCTTTCTTTCTCAAATATATAGTGTTTATTGTGTTATCGTGTGACAAACTCACATTAAGATTTCAAATCTATAAAATTATGTGACCTTTCTAACATTTTATTTCATATTAAATATTATTTAATAAATTCAACACAATTACAACTTACTACCTCCGACCCAAAACCCCTTTTACAATCAACCACCAAGTCCCATCCAATACGCTATCTCCTGATCCAGCATGTGCTCCCACCGACGACATTCCGGCGAGCTTGGTTATCTGTCAGTTTCATGCCTTAACCTCCTTCATCTGCTCTGCCATCACAGCCTTTGCATTTAGAAATGCCTCCGGCCCTACTCTCAGCTTTGGCTGCCGTACTATGCTCATCCTCTCAGATATTGGATTTATTCTCGGGGTGGCATTCCTTCTGTCCGTCATTGTTGACCTCGCTCAGATGAAGCTTGGAACACTCTCTTGCGGCAGCTCTTCGGTCACTTTGGCTGCTGTTGTTCCCCTTCTCATATTTGCTCCTTTGTCGCTTTTGTTTCTCATATGGCAGCTTAAATAGTGGCATGAGACATGGTGGTTGATTGTAAAAGGGGTTTTAATTATATATATGTGGGTTTATTTTAAATAAATAATGTCATTTTCGTGTTTAAGTGTGTCAGTATCCGTGTTGTGTCAAGTGTTCGTGTGTGAGTCTATGTTTTATAGTTTTCTATTCTGCTGTGTAATATCATTTCAAGTTGAATTAATGATGGATAGTTTTTATTTGAACAAGTGTGATTCATTATAATATAGTTGTGGAATCTTGCAATTTTTTTTGTGTGTTCTCAAAGTTGAATTGGTTCTACTTTTACTTATTTATATTATAAATTTGAATTTGGCTTATTTATTAATTTTGACATCAATGGAACATAGGTTAGGGAAACTCTTAGTACATGATTAGGGAAAGCTAATGAGGATTTATGGAACCAGGTTAACTTAACTTTCTGATCAATGACCAGTTTAGCAATAACAATTTACAATCACGAGTTGAACAATGAATTTTACTATCATAACAATTTACTATATATTATAACTACTCACTTGAAGTAATGTTTATAAATTTGAGTTGCTTCTCTTAAAGAAGAATAATCATACTGACCAATAACGGAGCCAGAAATTTTGAATAGTGAAGGCACGAGTGCGAAGTAAGTAAAATCTGATCAATAATCATTTTACTAGAAATTAAACTTGGATTCTTCCAAATGATTCGTCATAGGATGATCTCATTAACTACTTGAAGTCAATTACTTGGTTTAATTGTTATCTACATTTACTCTTAATATGCAAACGTTCAATTATTTTATCATTTTCAATATCAATAAAAAAATCTCTGTATATTCCACCAAAAAAAAATCTCTGTATAAGTAACTAAACAATCATATAACTAAAAAAAAAATGTTTTTATTAATGGATCCAATTTTATGCTTCTACGTTCATCACGTGCTTGAAAATTAGATAGTAATGAATGCTTTGAACTTGACTTTTTTTAAAAAAATTATCCGCACTACTTATTACTAGAAATAAAATATAAAAAAAAACCACAATTTAAACTATACACTATAGATGGTGAGTGATTAGATTTAGGGGAAAAAAATATACTCACATACACATTTACTACTTCATTGATAAAAGCTATTTTTTTTTCTTTTATTTGTTTTACATTATACACAAAAAACAAAGGGAAAATGATGAAATAGAGAATTAGTAGAAAGAAAGAAGAATGCACATGATAACAAAAACTATTTACTTTTTCTTTTCATTGTATTTTATTGTGTAATCAGTTGTGTGCTATGTGTTGTGTTGTGGGTGTCAACTTATACTAAAATTCTCAAAAATTAGTGTACTGTAGGCAGATGTGCTATGTGATGTGGGTGTCAACTTATACTATATAAAAGAAATTCTAAAAAATTAGTGTAGGCAGGTGCCCCCATATCCTTGTAACTTGTAAGTGCCTCCGTCCCTGATATTAACTAGTCTTTTCTCGCCATCTATATACGCACGCGCACACAGACACACTCTAGTTTATATCATCAATAGCCAAGACTCGAGAGGATGGGCCAGCTGTTTTATGGGGGGGGAAGAACGATGAATAATGATGAAAACTTCACATCTCTATAATATAATAAAATAAATAAATAACATCGGGGCCCAAATACAACTCACATCATTGGGCACAAGTTTAAAGCCATAATTGCCCACTTCTTTAACACATAGTTTGAATATGACTTTTGCTTGGGACTATAAATATGACATTCACTTATAACGTCAGAGATTATATTAAGGATTTGTTAATCAGATTAACTAAAACTTGAAATATTTAACACAATATGTAAATAATTATATATTAAGATTGTTGGTGTTTGTGTTGTTATTTTCAGGCTTCATCAAGAAGTGGTGTTGGGGTTTATAAGGAGTGCAAAGAATATGCTAACAATTGATGGTGAAATTCACATTACACACAAGAATAACAAGCCTTTTTCTAAATTGAAAATAGTAAAATGTGCAGAGAAATTTAGTTTGGTCTTTTGTTGAAAAAGTTCCATTTAATATAAGTGATTATCCAGGTTATGTAAATAAGAGAGGAACAGGAGAAAATTGTGATAGAACTTTTCCTATAGGTGATTCAAGCACTTTCAAATTTTCAAAACCAAAATATGTGAAATCAATTTTTTTGGGATTACCTATTGTGTTAAAAGACTCAGATTCAGCACAGTTGAAAAATTATGTTACTAAAACTATGTTGGTAACTCAAAATCAAAAGGATCTTAGGATTTGATTCCAAAATGGAAGGAAGATGGATAAAACAACTAAATTAAGTTTGGGGGAAAGAAATTTATGTTTCCATTTTACTATGTATGGACTATTAAGATGAAGAACTTAAAAACTTGATCATTTCACAGGCATGCATGTCAATGTTTATGATATGATCTTAACAATTTTTTACATTTATCGTGATTAAAATTATGGCCACTATGGCAAGTACACCAAGTGTGATTAAAATTATGTACACAAAGTGTTAAGCACCATCAATTCTCATTGGAAAGATTTCATACGACAGCTAAGCATCATCAATTTTCATTGCATGGTTTAACCAATTAAAAATCGATAATTAGAAATCTAGCAATTCTCAAGTCTGTTGATATGAAAAATAAACACATTCCCTCCGTGGAAAAGTTGTCGTTTTGGGTGGAAATTTCAGACGAATTCTACCAGTAATATCCAAAGGTACAAGGCCAGAAGTTGTTCATACTACTATCGATTCTCCAGTTCTTTGGGATTTTTGTGAAGCTTTAACATTGAGTAAAAACACGAGGCTTTTCAGTGGTGCTTCAAGTACAGGCGTTGAACAAAAGAGATTGTTTTCTGAATGAGTTTTGGGTGTCTGCGAGGGAGAAATTGGAGATAGCAACGACGGTTATTTACAACTTGATATTCCATTAGATTTACTGATTCCAAATTCAGGTGATCTCTTGCTTCTATATCGTTGAAAGCACATATCCACATATTTTACAAAACATGAAAGATACAACATATTTCCAAAATAGAGCTATACTAGCTCCTAAAAATTCCGTAGTCGAAATAATAAATGATTATATGTTGGATTTAATTCCTGATGAAGAAAAAACATATTTGAGTTATGATACTCTACTCGCACACAACGTAGATGATCAAGTAGTGGATGATGTTCACACTCCCAAATTTTTAAACATGATTTCTACGTTGGGGCTTCCAAATAACAAGTTGAGACTTAAAGTTGGAGTTCCAGTTATGCTATTAAGGAATTTAAATAAAAAATTAGGATTTTGCAATGGAACAAGACTTACTATTACAAGAATGGGAAAACGTGTTCTTGAAGGAAAAATTATTTCAGGAAGTAATATTAGCGATCAAGTTTTCGTAAGAATTCCTTTTAATTTTCAACGGAGTCAATTTTTTTCATTTCTTTTGCGATGACTACTAATAAGAGTCAAGGACAATCTCTTAAGCATGTTGGGAAATATATATTTCGTCGCAGGGTTTTCACATGGTCAGTTGTTTGTTGCGATTTCAAGAGTTACTTCTAGAGAAGGATTAAAAATATTGATTATTGACATGGTTCAGTGATTAAAAATATTGATTAAAAAAACTAAAATAAATTCAAACCCAAACAAATTCATACCCACACATTAGAATTTATTTGGGTTTTTTTTTTAAGAGTTTAATTTATTTTAGTTTGTTGTGTTTTATTATGTTTTTCTTTTTTAAATTAAGGTTAATTAAAATAAAAGGCAAATGGACATTAAAAAATCAACAAATTATTAAATATTGTACTCATAATCCCACATCATCATATTTAACAGATATTTAACGTTTTGAACCTAACTGACTAACAAATTTAACATTCAGGGAGTTACAACACTACAAATTAGTGTAAAACTCTTCAAAATAATTTTCTTTTTATCGAATTTACAACATAAAAGTAAACTCGAAAATACCAACAACACAAACTCTACAATGACAAATACCATGAAAAAATTGACGAACTATTACATGCACTTTGGAAACCATCACAATCATCATCAATTACCAGGAAAAATGGATTTTCCCACTTGCAATTTGTGAAGCATGATATGTTTAAGAGATTTGAGAATGTTAAGATGATTTGTTGAGAGGTGATTAGTAGAATAAAACTTGACTTTAAGAAGTGATTTAGTTTTATTAAAACTTGGATAACTAATCTTAGATTGTGTTTTGTAAGTAAGGTGATTGATGGTAATCTTGGAATGGAGGAAAAAGATGAAAAATTAACTTTGTTCTTCTTTTCAATATGAAAGAGGTTTTGTTATCATTTTAGTCCCTTGCCATGTGGACATTCCAATAAGCATATGATGTAGCAGAAAAAAATGGACATATCATTAGAGTTAACACCAATTTAACGTTTTGGACTATTTTAACTAATAGAAGTACGAATCAGGGACTATAAAAAATTTATAATTGATTTAAGTAATTTTTACTTTAACGTGGGTTGTTTATAAAGAACAAAAAGTTGACCCCACATATTAATATAGCTAATTCATGTTCATTTTCATAATGATATAAATTATTATTATTATTATTATTATTATTATTATTATTATTATTATTATTATTATTATTATTATTATTATTATTATTATTATTATTATATGTTTGAAGTTGGCTTAGTTCACGTTGGTTATACTGTGGCCGTAAACTAAGTTTTAGTTGACCACTTGCCATGTCATGCTTAGTCCAATGCACAATTCTTTATAGCACAATTCTTTATGCTTCTGTATTGGACTTGGGTCGACCCAACTTGCTAACACACACACTTCCTCCCTCTCCTCCAGCTCCATCAAGGTCGTGCCAGTAAGGTCTGCATCTCGATCTCAGTCATCGGCATAGGAGGCAACACCACTTGTGGTGGCTGAGGAGTCCTCCTACTGCAGCAGCACTGTGACACAATTGAAACAATCGAAACTAAAACCAGAGCAACCATGAACCCGACAACGAGCCAAATAACACATGATGGAGTTTGGTGGGGGTTGTAGTCAGGGTCGTCAAATGTAAAAGTCGGTAATATGCTATCCGGTGGCAAGGGGGAGGCGATGTACTTGGGTGGGAAGGTGGGAAAACTCTCAAATTTGTTGCTCATTCTTATTTTTAATTGACTCTCAAATGCTACTTGACAAATTGTGAAAAAGGAGGATTGATCTACTGTTGAAGCAAAATTTCTCAGCATGTCCTTGGTCCATTTCATCTTCAGTGTGGTGTCTTGTCTTTTTGTTTGTTCTTAATTTGTTCTTCACAACACGTTCGCGGTTCATAATTCTAAAGTACATTCACAGTGGGACCAAATAATGTGATCATCATTATTCATATTCAGATTACTAGTATTATTATTTTTTTTTTACAAAACATTACTACTATTATTGTTCATCGACAAACTATATTCTTTCTTGAGTCAAAAACTAACAAACAAACACTCCATATACTAATAATAAAAATAGTCTATATTCATTTTGTTGCAAACTTGGAGTTGGATGCATATGCATGTGCCTAATTGCCACTTTCGACTTTTTTGTTTTACAATTGTTTTTATAGGAAAATAATACATAAGTAAATTTAGATTGTCTAATATATTTTACTAGAAAAAGAAAAAAACAGACATTTACATAATATATATGGCCCCCTGCATTATATATATATATCTTGTTTGCTAACAGTGTAGCCATTTATTAACGTTCTTACAAAATATTCTACTAAACAATGTCTCACTTATATGGGGAGCTAGATAGATATTTTATCTATATATTTTATAATAAGTGTTTCATTACTACTTTTCTTTTTCTTCACTATATCATTATTTATTGAATTTTATAATATAAGGATGTTTTAATAAATAATATTAATTTTATTGTAAAATCAATAAAATTAGTCATTTTCTTAAGAATTAGCACACAATCTAAATGCACAAAATTTTGTTTTGTTAATATATTACTATTTGACTTCTTCAAAAAAAATTATTATTAGGTGAGTGACCCTACTTAAATTTGCATAATTAGTAGGACTATCTCTATTTTTAAATATAGAACTCTCTTAATTTTTTTCTTGTCCCTTTGTGTGAGATCCATTTTAAATGGTGATAGTCTGATAGAGATATGGAAAATGGCTGATATGATATGTATTCACGTGACACATGGTTGAATGAAATGCATCACAACTAAGATTTTCTATAATTGCCAGTTTCTAGTCCTCTTTTCTTTCTCCAATATTTGAAACAAACAATATTATGTGCATTAATTGATTTTTCCATTTTCAACTAAAGCAAAAAAAATCATCAAATTTAGGAGAATCTCAAGAGCAACTCAAAAGACTAAAATAAAATAAAAAAATTTAATATTCACCACAATATAATATAGTAACTAACCCACTAGGTTAGTCTAGTGGTGTTGGATTGGATCCTTGGAGTATGTTCCTCTCAAGTTTTTAGGTTCGATTCCCCTAGTACCGATTTCGGTGAACTAAGTCCATACAGAGAAAAAAAAGACTCTCACTTTAAATAGTCAATAAAGGAATTAGTTAACGACATAACGTATTCTAGTTTCTTCTTCGCTATTCTACTCTGTTTTTCACAAAGATCCCTTCTTCCTTCTTCTTCATCATTCACTCTTCAAAAAATATCTCAACCCTTTATTCTTTCTTCATTCATCAATTTCTTCTTCAAAATCCTCAACAATGTTCTTCTACAACCTTTTCTCCCGTTTCTCAACAACCATTTCCTGAACCTCACTTCTCTCTACTCAGCGAATTCCCCAACAACAATTCCATAACTTCTCCAATCAATTTCATTCCCTAATCATTCCTCAATCTACCAACAAGGTTCATTTCTAAACTTGCTAATCAATTTTCATTTTTTCCTATTTTTTCATGTTGTAGGATTTTTCCTAAACTTCTTCTTCTTAAGTCTTAAGCATATACACAGTACCCTTTCTTCTTCAAACTCTGTTTTTCAATAAATATAATCCCTCTTTTTTCTTCTTCTTCTTCTTGTTGTTATAATGTCATTGCTCACTTTCACCTTCAGTGGGCCGCCGACGAGTATATCACCGGCCTCCTTCCCTGAGCCACCCGATACTATATTACCGACTTTCACATTTGACCACCCTGACTCCAACCCCTACCGACCACCATCATGGGTAGTTGGGCTCATTATCGGGGTTTTGGGTTTTCTGGTTTTGATGGTGGCTGTGGCAGTTCTGTGCTGCTACAGGAGGAGGAGTTTAACTCCTCAGCCACCACCAGTGGTGTTGCCGCCTGTGCCCATGACTGAGATTCAGATGAAGAGGTTGATGGCGCGACGACCTTGATGGAGCTGGAGGAAGTGACACAGTAAAATCTCCTAATAATATATTGTAGCTATTTATTTATTTCATCTCTAATTTAATTTGGCCTCTAGGACTTAGTATAAATAAGGCCAATCTCCATGTATTTTCAATCAAAATTTGTAAGAATTATAAGTAGTTATGAAATTCCATGTATTGTGTTTAAATCTCTGTTTTATTTATCATTATTATGATATTTAAACGAGGATATATAGTACTTTCTTATTTTGCTGTAAACCTTGTTAGTAACTTAGTATAATAATCATATTTTAACTTGAAAGTAACTGCAAGCTTCTTATACCAATGAAGAGAATTCTTAATATTTTCCTCCATTTTTGCCATATTGATTCTCACCGTGACTCATTTTGCGTACTGGTTTTTGTTTGTATCTTACAATTTTTTTTATTGTACTTGCCAAGGTTTTTATTGTACAATTTTTGTTTGTTTCAAGCTTAATAAACACTTGTATAGGATTATGCTACATGTACATGTATTTAGCAGTTACCATGACTCTGATGTAAAGATGTTAACAGTTACATAATGACAGTTATTCAGTTTAATTAAATCATGTATATTTGGTATTTCCTTCAGACTACTTGTGTAAAAGATCAGTTTAATTCCTCAATTTTAATATATTCCGGTCCAGTTAGACCTGCTCTTATTGATATTCTAGGTAAATCAATATGGGGTGTTATAACTTATTGAGAACCTTGTAATGATGAGGAAGACTTTGCATGATAATTAAGTTTCTCACCTTCTAAATTAATTCTTTTATGATTCAAATAATAGTTTTATAATATCTTCACGAAGAATATGATACCATTTACCATTGTTGCAATTTTCTAATGCTACTCTGATTCTTTTATGTTGAGAAGGTATGATGCACTTTTTGGTGTGAGTGATTTATTATGTGATTATTGTTCTTTCAACAAAAACTCAAGTGAAAACATATAGATCTGGAACATTAATATAGATATAGGCCAAGTGATGCAATAATGATACATAGTAGTTAGATAACGAATGACTTGGGATAATAAGGGTGAGAGTTACACTTGATTGATATTTTGACAAACCTTAGACTAGAGGGGCAATGATGTTACTCATGTTATTGTGGAGTTGAATAAAACATTATCACGACTTTCACTGTCAATATTAGATTTTTTATAATTTAGGCATGGTCATGAAATACAATGGCTTTTTCCTTCTAGTCTAACATTTTCAAGCTAGTTGTGATGCATCATGCATGTAAAGAATTGTATGTTATATATTGCATTGTGAACATGTTTCATTATGTGTTTCTATGACTTTTGTGATCCCATTGATGCATGTTGTTATGAGAGTTTATCTACTTCTACATAACATATGCCCTTGATGACTTTTTATTTTATTGAGCTATTTTAGTATCCATGTGTGCAGTTTTGGAATGTATCTTTTCAATATTTTTGAAAATTCATATTTTTACCAAGTATAAAATATTTTTATGTAGACTTAATTTCACTTTGAACTCTTCAAGTATCGCGATTTTTGCACACCACTTTTTTAAACAACTTTAACCTCATATTTTCCCCTTTGTGATTTAATAGTCTCCTTTCCAAAGTTTCCACAAAACAATTATACTTTTATATTATGTAGCAATTTTATTTAAAATTAAGAGATAAATAAGTTTTTGGTCCCTATAAATATCTCAAATTTTATTTTTAGTCTCTCTAATTTTTTTTATCAAGTTTGGGTCCTTGATTTTAAGTAAACTCATGTGTATCCTTCATTTTTTTTTCTTTCAAGTGACCAGCTTAGCATTTGGTAGTACATATCTTCATTAATAATTATTCTTTATAATTGCAATAAGGTTCAAAATTGAAATTTGAAATACCTTGTGCCTATTTAGGTAAATGAATATACATTATGAATATCGACATATTCTTTATAATTGCAATATGGTACAATATTCACTAAATTATATAGTACTCAGTATCACTTGTGATTTGGTTTTGGTATGAGTATAGTATAGCCAATAGCTGTATAGATGATAACTGTGCTATTCTGCAGTTGCACTATTTTTGGGGCCACTGGTTTTCATGTCCTTTAGTGAATTGTGTGCTTGCATACAAATATAATGTCTTTTGTCTGTGATCATACAAATAGCTCTATGTTTACTATTTCTAATGCACATTTGTCCAAACTCCAAAGTAGCATTTGTGGTCCTGCTTTGTGAATATTTAGTGTTAAATTAATTCAAAATATTTACTGGATTGTGACGCCATTTGAATGACTGAAAATTCATTAGTGAATTGATCCACTTGTATCATGTGAGAGTCCTGTGACTTGTACTTCTTCAAAAAGATCCACTTGACGTTTTTTATTTTTTTTGTGAGCTGCAAATTAAATTTATTGAAGGCACTTCCAAGCACAAGCTGTGCTTACAGGCCATAAGGAGCATTAGGGCATCTCCAATGCAAGTATCTTATTGAGTTCTTAAGGCTAAGCAGTCATGTCTTATTTTTTTTTATCATTGGAGTTGGATGACATGACATTGGAAGTTGCTTAGAAATAGGGGATGAAACTTCATATTGCAACTCTTAACTTGGGTGGCTTAACAATAAAAATCATTATTTTAATAGGTATTAGTGGGTCCCATAGTTATTATTTTTATTGAAAAATTGGAGGATTGGAATTTATGTGTCAAACCAAAAACATTGTTTTACTTTTTAAAAACAATTTAAAGCTTTCCAACGGTAGGAATTGGAAATTAATTTATCCAACAAACATATTTTCTTATTATAAATATCAGGCATGAGAACAACGAAAATTAATTTATATAATTTATTGTTATGTATTTTATTTTATTATGTATTTCTTATTGTTGCGTATTTTTCGTCACTTGCTAGTTATTGTCGGTATGTATTTCTCATCGTTTAAAATAAATTTATTATATTTTTATGTATTTATTATATATTTTTAATGTTTTTTAAACATTTATTAGATTTAACCATATATATTAATAAAATAATTGATATAAAAAATTTAAATCAAAATTAAATGAAAATAAAAAATATATATAAATTGGTGGGGTCACATATGAGTTGCTTATTTTAATGCCATTGGAGTAAAATTGGTGAAAGTTGCTTATCAAATTCTTAAATCCTACATGGCAATTTGGGTCCACAAAAAGTAACTTAAGCCACCCATCTAAGTTCCCCCCATTGGAGATGCCCTAATACTACGTACACAACCATGACAAGTGATTGAACCACATACAACATAAAATTCCCCTCCCTACAAATAGGTCCTAGACCAGTAAAACAATAAGCATCAGGGAGCAAACAACACCAAAACATGCAGAGACTAAAAACTATCCCCTTAACATACACTCACTCACCCGGAGCATAGCAACTCCATTTCCAACAATTTCCTCTCAAACTTCTCTCTTCCCAGTCCCACCTCAACTTCAATTATTTTCCTTATTTCCTCTCTCTCTCTCTCTCTCTCTCTCTCTCTCTATATATATATATATATATATATAAGACTAAAAACTATCCCCTTAACATACACTCACTCACCCGGAGCATAGCAACTCCATTTCCAACAATTTCCTCTCAAACTTCTCTCTTCCCAGTCCCACCTCAACTTCAATTATTTTCCTTATTTCCTCTCTCTCTCTCTCTCTCTCTCTCTCTCTCTCTCTATATATATATATATATATATATATATATATATATATATATATATATATATATATACATCAATCTTCAATAGCTATACCTAGCTATATATAACACACTTCAAAAGCAAAATCCAAAGATCTCTCTAGCTTTTTCATCCTCCATCGTACGTGTGTCCATGGCACCCTCACACATGCAAAACGGTGACTACTACAACACCACCGATGACGAAAACGACGTTGTTAACTACTACAACACCACCGATGACATAGAAGAAGAAACCGAGGCCAAAACCAACAACATTGTTTTCAATGGTTCTTCATCTTCACGTCGTTCATCATTTTCATTGAGTAGGGTAATACTTGACCCGAGAGGAAAATGGGTAGAAGTATGGAACCGGATTTTTCTTTTGGTATGTGCAACGGGTTTATTTGTGGATCCATTGTTTTTCTACACGTTGTCTATAAGTGACACGTGTATGTGTCTGTTTATTGACGGTTGGTTGCTAGTTACCGTCACCGTTATCCGTTGCATCACGGACGCGTTACATCTATGGAATATTTGGTTACAGTTTTATATTGAGAAACGCTCCTCTTTTGGATTTGTTCATCGTACTACTCGTCCTCGTACTTCTTCACATGTTTTTCCTTACTTCAAATTTAATAAGGGGGTTTTCTTTGATATCTTTGTCATCCTCCCTCTACCTCAGGTAGTTATTTATTTTTGTTTATTTTTTTTGTTTATAGTTAAGACTATAGAGAAACTCTAATATATATCTCTAAATTGCATTTTGTAAAAAAAAGTAATATCAAAATTGTAGTTGCACTTTGGTATTCCTGGCAATTGCAGCTAATGTGGTCACAAGTTGTGATGTCATTTACTTTCTTCGATTAAATGTATGTAGTCTAAATTTAAATAGAATAGTATTTAACATTTAACATAAGACTACAATGGAGAGAGTTACTAATTAATTTGTGGACTTAATGAGCTTTGTGATTGTAAAATTATTAATCCTTCAACATAAGTACTCTATCCCTTAATTTCTTTTAACTTTTTAAATAGCCAGCATATTTGTTTTTTTCTTTTCTTTTTCAGAATGTACACAATTACTTTGTCATGTTGCATAATTCTGAGCTGGCAAATAAAGGTGACGACAAGCATGAAAACAACTTGTTTTTCTACATGCAGATTGTTGTACTAATTAACCTTACTTACTTGCATCACACTCTCACCCACAACTTCATCAATGATGATCATGTGCATGTTAATTAACATCCTTGTTTATAGCTTAATTATGATATTAAGAATTTACAGACTCGTGGAAAAAAAACTATATTTTACTATAATTCAATAAAAGGAAATAAATGTTGCACACATTCATAATTTTTACGACTTATAAACTATATTTTACTAAACTTAAAAATTATATTTAAATATTCACTCTTTATGGGGACATTATTTCTTTTATGTCCCTCAATGCGCCATAAATCACTTTCTTTTTTTGGGTATAACTATATCTATCTCATGATGTATCCTTATTCTTATCATATTCAGTTTACCCTTATTATGTCGTCTCATGTTACGATTAAGTTTCAATGTTGGACACGAATATAAAGTCAAATAATCTTCGCTTCTAGAATGATGAAACTCATGTAAACTTTATAGATATAATCCAGTGTAATATGCTACAATATTTCGAATACATATTTTAAAAACAAAAAGAAAAAAAAAATGAAAGTCATCAATGGCAGTGACGACTTTCATAAAAAAATTAAAAAAATCAAAGTCATGGCTGCCATCAAAGTCGTGGCTGCCATCCACGACTTTGCTTAAAAGCTAAAAAAAAAAAATAGAAGTTGTGGGTAAATAATTTAAAAAGTGCACCTCTTTCCTAATATCCTCTAAAAAGTGCACTCTTTTGGTAATAGTCTCTATTATTGATCACTAATCACTATATACATTACAGGCATTAGTGTGTGTATTTCATATGATAAAAAAATAAATTTGCCCATAAATATAGTCAGTTTTTAAATTACTCGATACACATAATTACTAGTATTATTTTTATAAAAATGCCCTTGATTAACAATTTTTTTTTATACAAAATAGAAATTTTTAATATACAACATAATTTTCTTAACATATGTGAAATTATTAAAATGTCACTGTTTTGTAGATTGTGTTATGGGTGACAATTCCGTCTATGTTAAAAGACGGATCAATTACGTGGGTGACGATTATATTGTTGACGATTTTCCTATTTCAATACCTCCCTAAAGTTTTTCACTCAGTCAACTTCCTGCGTCGCAAACTCGCAGCTGGTTATATTTTTGGAACCATTTGGTGGGGATTCGCTCTCAACATGATCGCTTATTTTGTCGCTTCCCATGTAAGTCTCTATAATACTCCGTTCGTCCTTTAATATAAATCCTCATTGCAAATTTTACATATATTAAAAAAAAAGTTGTTAGTGTAATTAATGTAACTATTTGTTGATTCAATTAGTCCAAGAATTGGCGGTCTGAACCAGAATATGAACAATAATCATATTAGCTTGTCTTACCTTCAAAGCTTATACAAGATAACATAACTTATTGTGCAATTTTGTGTGTGTATATATGGTGAAACAGGCAGCAGGGCATGTTGGTATTTATTGGGACTTCAAAGGGGAATGAAGTGTCTAGGAGAGAAATGTGAGACAACAACAGGTTGTGGTTTGAGAACACTGTGCTGCAAAGAACCAATATACTATGGAAGCTATAGCATGATGAAGAAATTGGAGAAAACAAGGTTGATATGGGCACATAACAAGGATGCAAGGTTTACATGTTTAGATAGTGCTGACAACTATCAATATGGAGTTTATGAATTGAGTGTGCAACTTTTAGCAAATAATAGTCCAATCGAAAAGATACTCCTCCCTATCTTTTGGGGCTTAATGACTCTCAGGTAATTTTACATAACATACCCTTCATGTTTTTAAATTGCAGTTATTGTAATAATTGTGGTAATGTTGCAACATTTTTTTTCTGTTGGGTAGCATAGTGACTAGACTCACTAAGTGTGGAAAATTGTGGAATTCAAGATTCGAACGCCTTCAATAATGTTTCTAGTAGCTACCAACTGAGTTACTTTAATGGGACTGTTACAAATTTTTATACTACGATAAAATTTGATAAATATTAAAGCCATTTTTTTTTCCAAATAGTCCAATGACTAGAATTTGAACCCTTAAGTTATTGATGCTTTGTTGAAGTTATTGATGCTTCATATGCACTCTATATGTCATTATCACAATTTTGTTGTTGGCATGATCAGCACTTTTGGGAACCTCCGGAGCTCAACAGAAAGGATGGAAACCGTTTTCAATATTATTATGTTGATCAGTGGCCTCCTTCTAGTCACTATGCTAATTGGAAACATGAAGGTATGTACATAAATAATACACTCAATTTGGGGTTACATATAACAAAAATATTTCAACACTTTGTTTTACTTGTGTACATATACACACCATTTTGTTTTGGAAGATTAGTTCTATTTTGGTGACATAAATTGCTTTTTTAGCCCTTCAATTCTTATGAAAAAAAGAATTTGATAATTCGAAATTCAGCCGGAAGTTAAAGTTTTTTTTTTTTAAATAATTTTTTAAGTTGAAGATCAAATTCAAGTACTTTCGAGTTTCGAATTTCGATAGATTCAAACAAAAATTAGTAGTTTATTATTAGTAGTTTATTATTTAATTTTTATGTGGTGAATGGTAGGTATTTTTAAATGCTACAACATCGAAGAAGCGAGAGATGGAATTGAAGATGAAGAACATTGAATGGTGGATGAACAAAAGACGCTTGCCACAAGAGCTCCGACAACGTGTGCGTAACTACAAGAGACAATGTTGGACTGCAACGCGCGGAGTTGATGAATGTCAGTTAATCAAAAACCACCCCGAGGGTTTGCGAAGGGACATCAGGTACCATCTTCGTTTGGGTTTGGTGATGAAATTCTGGTACACAGTAGACAAGTGTTGTCCACGATGTGCAGACACTTGTCGTAACACTTGTCTTAGCAGTAAGAACAATAAAACAGAGCATTAAAAACATATACTGAAAAGCATAAACGACACACATAATTGTTAACCCAGTTCAGCCTAACAGCCTAATCTGGGGGATACCAATCCAGGAGGAAATTCACTATCAGCAGTATTAATTCAGAGCTAAACTCCCCCGTTTACAACTCCTCACTTAATCCCTACCCAATGCAACTTCTACCTAGGAACTCCTAGATATGAGACCCCGTCTCACTCCCCTCAACCTTACAACCAGTAAGGATTTCAATAACAGCATAATGGAGACACTCTCCTTGACAAAGATGAAGACACACTTCAATAACATCACCACCTAGCCAACGACTAAGTTCACAATTTGGAGTTGCTTAAAAGCTTCCTCCAATTACAATACTCAACTCATTACCTATAGGTTTCTGAGTGAGGACATAGTGACCATCTCACAACCCGAGTGGTTCACTTTACACCAACTCTCCTAGAGAGTGGCTTAAAGACACGAAACCCTTAAAAGACTACATTTTTGATATTCTATTTTTGCTTCAAGTTTCGGTCAATAAAATAGGGTTAGCAGCACCCTTTATATAGCACAGCCTCGTGGGCTTTTCACAATGATTCAGCTCCAAGAAATCTTCTAGATGCAAAATATATATTTTTACCAAATCTTTCTTTGCATCAAATATTCCTCCCATAAATATATTTGTTGTAAATATATTTTAAAATTAAATCTTCTAATCTTCTTGAAGCACAAAGATTTATTTGAAATAAATCTTTTATATTTTCTGCAGCAATCTTCACAAGATATATTTTTGAAACAAATATTATATTTTCTAAAAATATAATTCCTTTAGAAAATAGAACTAGGGTTCAGCTGCCTTCTGAAACACATTGATCACGTGCGCCTTGTTGAGTAAGAAACCACGAAACAATTCTTCAATCAAATCTTCGAAAGATTGAGTAGAAAATAAAAACGCTAGCTGGCGCGAACAATCAGACATACAAGTGTTGTTACATCTGTCGCAACACTTGGCGTAAGCACATATGTCTCAACCCTTGACTAAAAGATGTTTTTGCAAAATGTAGCCAACATACAAAAACCCAACAGGTGAGACAGGTAATGTTGCCAAATTTTGATTACATCTTTTTGCTTATGATTTTGGATTAAAGGTGGCAATGATGATCACTTTCACATGAGGGAAAGAGGACTTGAATGTTAATGCTTCAATATTTTGTTTAGGTGCCATTATTTCAGCATATGGATGAATTGGTGCTAGAGAACATTTGTGACCGTGTCAAGTCCCTTGTATTCACAAAAGGAGAAACAGTAAGTTTTAAATTGCATTTGCCACAGTAACCATCCAATCTAGATCGAAAGGTCAAGATTTAAGCTCACCATTTTAAAATTCTTAAATAAAATTTAAAATCAATTTTTTCTGGATCATTTTGATCATGATCGGATGGTTACCGACACCCTAAATGCGTGACTACATATGAAAGCAACAACTACGGTTGAGTAATCATCATTTGATCATGATCGGATGGTTACCGACACCCTAAGCAATTTCTCACCGTCAACTAATTAATCATAATCATCATATTATTAAAAATGTTTAACTTGTATTATAATAATTTCTAAAATTACACATACTAATTGGTTATAATTTGTTAACATTGTAATTTTTTTACACCTACAATGCATCAAAATTAAACTTTTTATAAATAGTTAACTAGAAACATGAATTATGTATGGTTAATTATGTTATACATACAGCTAACAAGAGAGGGAGATCTGGTTCAAAGAATGCTATTTGTAGTAAGGGGTCATCTTCAAAGTAGCCAAGTCCTAAGAGATGGAGTAAAAAGTTGTTGCATGTTAGGGCCAGGAAACTTTAGTGGTGATGAACTTCTATCATGGTGTTTAAGAAGGCCATTTATACCGCGCCTTCCGACATCATCATCAACCTTGGTCACACTTGAAGCAACAGAGGTATTTGGACTTGAAGTTGAGGATGTCAAATATGTGACACACCATTTCAGGTATATAAGTATTTCTTTAATCATGTTATTGGTGTGAAATATCTGGATATGGATTGGGTGTATTCAGATTGTTTGTACAGTCATGCAGTCAACTATTTTAATGGTCCAGATCCAAAGTTCACAAAATAAATAAAATGGATGGTTGAGATTACCTGCAGTCAATATTTTGACTGCAGAAAATCCATTTCCGAAATATCTAGTTATGATTAAGTGCCCGTTTGTTATTGTTTTTGTGTGAAAGAATAAGTTTTTTTCAACAAATGATCGATTTTAAAAGGGAAATTTTATTCATTTGTAAATGATTTTTTTAAAAATGAAAACACGAATGAAAAATAAAACTAGAAAAAACTCTTTTAAATAAGAAGCTGTTTTGAGTATCCTCCTTTTTTTTAACTATTTCGTTTAGAAAAAATAATTTTTAAACACAAAATAGCTTCTTTTCGTTTTCAAAAAAAAAAATCACAAAATAAATCACAAAATTGTCAAATATCAATTATTTTTTATATAATTTGTGATAAATGGCTTATGGTTTCTTTTGGCAAACCATATTTCAGGGACACATTTACAAACGAAAATGTTTGGAGAAGTGTTAGATATTACTCACCTGTTTGGAGAATCTGGGCTGCTGTGGCAATTCAGTTGGCTTGGAGAAGGTATAGACATAGATCGACTTTAACTTCTTTATCTTTTATTAGGCTTTGTAGACCTTTATCAAGGTCCAGATCTATGGAAGAGGTTAGACTTCATCTTTATACGGTCTTGTCAACCTTACCGAAGCCAAATCAAAGATGATTTTGACTCTTCAAAATATTGTGAAAATGATTAATGTATAGTAGTGTATATGTATAGGTGGAGTTTTGCGACAATGGTTATTTTTATTTACCCTTTAGATTATTGTACTATTGAACTTTATTTTGACCATGTGCCGATTTTTTTTAATAATTTTTTAGTAAATCACTAAATTGACCTTTAATATTGTAAGACGTCAATCAATTTAATAATCTTATTAAGTTCTTTTGTTATGTTGCATGAGCTGACACATAAGTGTTTATATTAAACTCAACATATGCAAATTAGTTATGGGTGAAATTCGCTTATTTATTTCTATTCATCACACGCACTACTCAACTCAATGAAGAGAAACACTTTATATAAAAGATATAACAGTCAAAATTTATATTTAAGGCGGACAATACCTCAAAAGCTCTTACAAGGGATAACCATTTTATTAGATGACTTCGGCTAGCTGTCCACAATCCATAGTTATTATATTATTTTTAACTCTGTTTGAATTTTAGATTGCAATTGCAACATGCATAAAAACTTACATAATCCACCATACAAATGTGACATTAAATGAAATCAAAACTCTAGACCAACTTCAATTTCAGTATGTGTTTAACTCTGATTGCATTTTACATAAAAACTTGCATAGCTCACCATGCATACATATTAAATTAAAAATAAGATCGATGTGCAACTTTGATTTCTTTAACATCATGCATGTTCAAGATATTTGTTGACAAGAGGATCAAAATGGAAAAGAAAACTCATTCTCATTGAATTGGGAAAAAAATGAAAGTTATCTGTTACATAGCAGTGAGGCTTGTGCCTTATATATATTTCTCTATAAAGGGTAATTTACTATTTACCAAACTAATATTTACTAAACTAATATTTACCAAGTTAACTAATCTAGGTAAAACTAATCAGTATAATAAAGCTAATAATATTATTTTTGACTTTGCATGTTCAAGATATTCATTGCTAACATCATTAATTTCAAAACTCTACACCAACTGCACTTTGTGACTTCCAATGTCTTGCTTTCTCAAATCCATTGGTATAGTTTTCAAAATCATCAATAGTTTGGTCAATCTCTTGTTGAGTATTCATCACAAAGGGTCCAAATTGTACTATTGGTTCACCTAATGGTTCACCTCCAACTAAAATAAACCTAAGAACCTTAGATGATTTATTCCATGCCTCTAGACCATCCCCTAAACCTAGAAGGACAATATGGTGAGAAGTTGTAGGATGAGATTTTTTATTTCCAAAAATACCCTCTCCTTCTAAGATGTACACAAAAGCATTCCAAGATTTTGGTACAAGTTGTTGTAGGTGTGATCCTGGTTCAAGAGTAAAATCCAAATACATTGTTGGTGTTCTTGTGTAAATTGGTGACTTTACTCCAAGTGCTTCCCCTGCTATAACTCTAACCATGATACCATCTTTCATAGTTTCTACTATGTCCTTGCTTAAAATTTCTTGGTACCTTGGTTCAATCCTAAGATGACACAACAGCATAAGGACAAATTAAACCAAAGTTTAGCTTCGTAGTTAAGAAAATAGTGTACCAATTTGACTTAAACTTCAAGTTATATAAATCTTATTAATCTCGTGAAGGATATAACCAAAAAAAAAGTAGTACCAATTAGAATCTATGAAAATGTCAATAATAAATACTTCTAATAAAAATAAATTAAGACTACATTAAAAATTAAAGGAAGTGGCAAAATTTAAAATCAAATACTTCCATCATCATCATCACAACATATAAGGGTTTTAGGTAGAGCTGTCAAATGGGCCGGCCCGGTCCGGCCTGGCCCGGCCTGGAGGGGCCCGGTCAAATAAAGAGGCCGGCCCAGCCCGGCCCGTTAACTTCATGGCCCAGCCCGCTTAGCCCGGCCCGATAAGCAAAAGCCTACATGGCCCGATGGGCCGGCCCACTAATTTTCATAATATTTTTTTTTTGAAAAAAAAATATATTCTACTAAATTTATGTTATATTTTTCAACTAAATCTTCAAGAAGGTAATTCTTATCCCTATATTTTCTCACATAATCTCCCAAATAACAATATCTTCCTCTTTATCCTCATCAAACAAACAAACAAATCTCTAACAAATAATCTCATTCTAATCTAATAAGTTTTTTGTCATATTATTATTATTATTACTACAAAAAACAAATTCCAAGTTTTATATCTTTCATTCATCCATTGTAATTTAAATAAATAAAAAACAAAAATATAAAAGAATATAAAATAAATACAATAAAAAGATGATAGGCTTAAAATAACCATATTCCAAGTTTTATATCCTTCGTTGTAATTGTACAAAAACCAATAAAACAATAAAAATAATTAAAAAAATTATATATGAATTTATGCATAAAAATAGGACCAAAATATAACAATAAAAAGATTATACAATTTTTATAAATAATTTTTTAATTCTTTAAGGGGCCGGCCCAAAAGCCTGTGGGCCGGCCCATGACTGCCCATAAAAAAGCCTGACCCGATATGGTCCGGCCCGATAAGGCTCGGCCTCCTTTTTATGAAGTCCGGCCCGTGTAAAAGGATAGGGCTAATGGGCCGGCCCGATAGCCCGGCCCTTTTTGACAGCTCTAGTTTTAGGCACATTCTTTATAATGGCCATTTTAGACCCTCTTTGAATATGTTGGTGCTCTATTCAAAAAGCACTTGTAGGATATATGGTCCATGATTTGGAATCATGAAATAAAGTCACGTGCGAAAGTGAGGGTGCAATATCAATTCATAATGTTCTAAAATGTATTATTTGACTTTTTTTTTTTTTTGTAAAGAGTGGAATTCCTTTTTTGGCTCTCATTGATACTGTATTAGATGGTGAGCATTTATCCAAAAGTCCAAACAAATAATGATGATCTTTTAGTGACGCAAACAGTATGTCATCATCGAATTATGTGGTCAATATTTAGTACTAGTAATGTTCTGATTTTGAGTCTTTTTCACCAAAAAATATTTCCCTCTAGCAACCTAAATTTTGAATACTTCTATACTAAGAAATAATATTCAATTCAAATGTTATTAACATAAGAAAATAGTATGAACTATATACGCTGTGAATCACAAACACCGGTAATAATTAATAAATTAAAAAAAATATTAATCGAATGTAGTCACATAAGTATGTGTTTTTTTAGGTGGAATAACGCATTTGACCAAAAACTATTGTTTGGAGCGTCTTAAAATCATAGCATGTAAGCATTGGAACATGATAATTCATCTCTCGCTGACAAACCAAAAGGTCACATGCAATGTCGAAGTCGGGTAGGTGTTGTACACTAGACACACCTTCGAGCATAAGTCTTTGTGATACAAAGAGTCAAAGACTATATAAGTTGTGCATTGTTCACTTACATTTTATGTTGGGAAGCAAGGTTGATCCATAGTTGTAGACCCTTTTGGATTCCTTGAGCTGCAGGCATTTCTGAGTGCACTATCCCTCTACCAGCAGTCATCCATTGCAAGTCACCAGCTTCAATTGTTCCTTTGTGTCCTTCAAAATCTTCATGTGTTACAGCACCCTTAATTTTACAAACAATTACACTAAGGTGAAATTAGGACAAGCATATGTGACCAATATTGTATGCAAGAAACTTAAAGTACACTCAAACTAGTAGTTGGCCTTTTAGAAAATTAAACAAGACTACATTATAGTACATATGTGATATGGGCTCCCTTTTGTCTTTGTGCCATTGTGCTCGTAAAATGTTACTATTGGTAGTTTTTACGATTTTGCTTTTGTAGTTCAGTCACTGTTTTAAATTGCGGTCATAATCCCAATTACGACACAAATTTAAAATACAAAAAAATATAGTTGATACGGTCGAATTTGTGGTTGTAACCGTTGATAACTTTAAAATACTTTCACAATTTAAAACTATATACTAACACTCACTAAAATAGTTCATTTAGTAATCAATCATTAATACTAATAACACTAGCACATAAATTAATACCATATTGAGTTGACTATTTAGTTCAATTAACATAATAATTTGAACTAACATAGAATAAAAATATCATATTAGAAAGCCAAATGTTTAGTTTACTTTTTGTGATTCTTATTGATTTATTCTCCTTATAATGGCCACTATATTATATTCTATACCTTTGACTTTATAACAACACAACAAAAATGAATTATTCAAAAGGTTTTATATTTCTCAAATGTTAATAAGAAGATTTTACCTGTAACATATATGTGACTGTCTCAAATCCTGTTTTAATAAATGTGAGAAATTATGAAAATGAATTAGAAACTCATAATTAAGAGGAGATTAATGAAAAACAAGTATAAATAACATAGAAAATTCAACATGCATGACAAACCTCTATGTGGATGATCAGGAAATCCAGAAGGAGCAGTAACTGCAATATTTCAAATTCTTAGAAAACAAAAAAAGATTGTGACTCTCATTTTGAACTTAAAAAACAGAGCAAAAAACAGAGATTCTCACCTGAAAATTCATCCAAGACAAGGAAAGGATCAAAATACTTGAGCTCAAATCTAATCAAACCCACATAACCAATCAATTCAAAAATCTCAATTCCAAAATATCTAATGCAATTTATATATAAATTTAACACCTTACCTCAATGATCATAATTGAATATTTTTAAAATTATTTTCTTTTCATCTCAATCAAATGTTACATGAATGTAATTTAATTTCTCTATATACATACATATGTTGTAAGTCAAGTTTTGAAAATATAATGATATATTTTAATAATAATGATAATAATAACCGATACTCCATCTGATCTCATATATAAGTAAAAATTATTTTTCAGGTTCATCGAATAACTAATATATTATGGATCAGATACATCAATCATTCGATAAATCTCTCAGAGTCAGTATGTTATTGCATTGTAATTTGTATAGGAATGAATGAGTTACGTACCTTCCTATGCTTCTTCTAACAACAGCACCAACACCTTCTCGTTGAGGTTTGGCTAGGAACTTTCTTGCTACAAGACGAGGCTCTATAAGATTTTGTGGCATTTTGTGTAACAAGTGGGAATTGGAAAAAACAATGTAGTGTATGATGAAAATGTTTTGAAGTGTATATATAATAATAGGAAGGTGGGGTCTATGTATGTATGTATGGTGTGAGATTAAGAAATATCAAACTAAAGAAAAAATGTACTAAGTGATAGCTCAGCTAAGAGTTTGCTTGTGCTTAATATTCGGCTTATTTATTCCATTCTTGTTAACATACGTCATCTTAACGCACTCATGATGAATCATGATGTCTTAATAGTGGATTTTCTATGTCATAATAGTGGAATTTCTATTTAAAAGGACTCCCTCTATAACACAATGAATCATTAGTTGACCGTTTAACGCATGACAATGTATAACTTTGACGATTAATCTCTTTAATTGTAGTTTCTTCGTCCCAAAATATAAGTAAAAATGAGTCAAAAAAATTTGATGTATTTAGTTAAAGATTTGAACCAAATAAATTCATTTTTGTTAACTAACTTTTATTTATACTCCCTCCGTCCCAAAATAAATGACCTATTTTTTACTTTGTCTACTATTCATATGATCGCTTTTGACTTTATTTTTCAACTAATATGTATATGCAAATATTGACATATGAAATGTTGTTTTTTTTTTTTTAAAACTTGGTATCCGGTCTTAGGACCGACTAATCCAAGGGTACCAATATATATAATTTTTATAACTTTTAATAATAAATAATTTATTATATTAATGATTAAAGTTGTGCATTGACAAACATGAAAGTGATCAACTAGATCATTTATTTTCGGATGGGGGAGTATTTTGGTACGGAGGGAGTATGATAGTAAAATTATAAAAAGTTGATATTTTAAAATACTCATCGAGATGAATTCAATAATATCTTATATGCTAATGTTTATTTTTAATTATTAGTAAAAAAAAAACGTGGTCAAACCAAAATGTGTAAATAGGGCACGAGAGTGAATTGAGTTAGTCAATTTGAAACCAGAGAGTAGTATACTATACTATAAGCATTTGAAAAATGCTCACAATATGCCGGCCCTAGTTATTCTTTGAAAAAATATTCTCTGTTAAGTTTTCTTTATTACTATGGAGAGAGATGAAATGAGTTGAAAATTGGTGGATTTTTTTAAAAAAATTCATCCATTCATAGATAAGATAGATTGAACAATATATAGATGAATTATTTCGTTACTTTAATATACCACATTTATTATATTATTATATTTTGGGATTATTTTTTGTCTAGAATCTTCACTCTATACCATTTTTTTCTCTATATGATTTTTTTCTTTCTTTTAATATAAATAAGTGGTTTTTTATACAGATTTTTTTTGGGTGATTTCATCATCTGAATGTTGCGTTGTATTACTTATCGTCTTGTGTGGTACTATTTAATTTTTCATATTATTGTTCATAAAAAAAAAAAACTTAAAATTATTTGACATTCATCTACTTGATCTACGGTACCTCTTCTCTCTTCTATTTTTCACCTCTCTTTGTTTCTTAGAATATGAAAATGTGAGAGACCCGCCTAAGATGTGAGACTCACCCAACTGTAAAATACACAAAGTAAATTCTCTTCTACTAATCAAACTATTTTATATGCAAAAATAAAAAATCAAACTTTTATTAACCATCTATTTAAAAGGTCTAAAATTCTGGCTTCCTTTGGTAAAAAATCGTGGATAAGTAGTACATATATTACTACTCTAAATTAAAAGGAAGAAAAATACTACTAGTTCTAGTTGGACTTTATATATCACGCATCCGTCACTTAGCATCATCACTCACATTTAACAATTCGTTATCTAAACTCTAAAGTATATTGACTTTTTTTTAACACCCTTCCCACCTTCATCATTTTGTTCGAATTTAAGATTAATTTGGCTTTTGGCCACTTTCATAATTTTGTAATTTTATTTGTAATATTGATATTTTAAAAAAATAAAATTACAAAGGATATTTTCAAATGTTGTAAGTTTTTTATACTATGCTTTAAGATGATATACGTACGTGTCGTAGTAGGTTATTAAATTTATCCGTTTTATCTATTGGTTTTTCAAAATTCAACTGAAATTATGTTTTAGCTAAACCATAACAAACAAAATAGTGAATTGATATAAGTGATAAAAGTCTCGACCTCTTAAGCATATGACCATTGGTTTGATTTTTTGTCTCATGCGTATGGAGAAAATTTGACTGGAAATGGAGGGGAAAACTCATATTATATGCCCCACAGATTCTCTTATCGTACCTTAAATAACATCATACACATTAAATAACACCATTAAAAATAAGCCAAAACAGATGTCACGACCAAACAAGGAATTGGGTAGTTAAAAATAAAATGGAGTGGGAAAGTTGCAGTGATTTTTTTAAAAAGTCCGGTTCAAATATATTTTTATTCGAGTTTTCATTTTTAAATCCACTATTTTGTTCATTCATATACATCTTCCAACAAATATTTTTTTATATGTACGGTTCAACAATAAAATCTTGAACTATATAGTTAAGAGATTTAAATATCTACTACATATGCATGTATCACATGTGATACATGTAGTAGATATCTAAGATTAATTGAAAATATATATTTTAGATTAATTAAAAATTTAATGTATCTGATGTTAACTTAGTATCAGATGTAAAAAAAAATGTATCTTATTTATAATGTAGACTAAATATATTAGATTATTACTAAAAGACTGTAAATAAAGTCTCATCTCTCCGGGACTTGGTATAAAAATAATGATGATACATACAACAAAATGAAGAAGCAAAGGAAAAATGTTGAAATAATTAAAGTTGTCTTACTCACACTGCATCGTGTAGCTTGCGTGTATATTTCATCACATAATATATAGTCCATAGTCTATGTCTACACACTTGAGCGAAGGAATTTCTTCCCCCTCCTCCAACACTCTTTTATTCTTTCAAAATAATAAAATAAAGTTAAATCATGGGTTATATTCAAATCAGTTGGTAGAGACATATTATATAGAAGTCGAAGTTCGAATCTCAAACACTTCATGTATTCACCTTTAAGGTGAAATTTTTAGTTACTAGGCTATTAGACAAAAAAATTAATATATTTTATTTAAAATTTAGATCAAATACACATTAATTAATATTTTTGTTTATCAATAATATATATCTTATATTTAGGATATATAGGATAGAGTATTTTAAAGTTTAAACTGTATACAAAATGCATTGCAAGTGTTGTCGCGGATGGCTGGAAACTATTTAACCGGAGGCGTGTAATCACTGAACTAAAGAATTATCCGCATATATTGCGCAACTCCCCAGAATACAATCGGTTCTTCTCGGTGATAAACATACCGAGGCTATCAAGACATGAGAATATTAACAAGGTTGGTAACTCAGGCACTTATTAGAAAATACTTTGTTTTGAGGATTAGATATATGAAACACAATGAATTTAGGGATGTATTCATCTCTTAGTACTTTTCTACTCTGTTTTTATATAAAGCATACATATATATTGACCAAGTTATAAAGCACTCTTTTCATGTAATTAAAACAAATCAATTCTTTTTTAATTAGTATTTTCAAAACGGTTATCAAAATAAATATGCT
Organism: Trifolium pratense; assembly: GCF_020283565.1. Classification (NCBI taxonomy): domain Eukaryota; kingdom Viridiplantae; phylum Streptophyta; class Magnoliopsida; order Fabales; family Fabaceae; genus Trifolium; species Trifolium pratense. Next base: position 1,060,565 of record NC_060062.1, read on the forward strand.
AATTAGTTGCTATAAAATAGGAACATGTGGTGTGAATAGAGACATATTATATAGGAGTCGGAGTTCGAATCTCAAACACTTCATGTATTCACCTTTAAGGTGAAATTTTTAGTTATTAGGCTATTAGACAAAAAAATTAATATATTTTATTTAAAATTTAGATCAAATACACATTAATTAATATTTTTGTTTATCAATAATATATATCTTATATTTAGGATAGGATAGAGTATTTTAAAGTTTAATCTGTATACAAAATGCATTGCAAGTTTATCCTTTTCTCCTAGGCAGCAAACGTGACAAACTGGTAATTAAGTGGCTGGCAATTAATTTGATAAGTAGAGAGACATTTGTGTTGAAATAGAAAGTGGAGAATGTTAGGTGTATCAAGAAATAAATGCCTCTCTATTCCAAAGGATTGACATCATTAGAACAAAAGCATGACACATTCATAATGAAATGTCTTTAAACTTTTATTATAAGTTCCTTGATCATGTTTTCAAGGCAAATTTGGGTGGAGTTTAGTCAATTCTGCTTTAAATTTTGTGAGGGTTTTGTTAATATATGCACATAGTAAGAAATCAAGACAAATAATTTATATTGAAATTTGAATGTTAAGTTCTTTGAAGTTTACATATTGTTCTTTTGAATACACTCTAAGAATTTTTTTCTATTTTTGCTTTTTTAGGACATATGTTAGCATTTTTTTTTTATAATTATCTAAAAATTTATTACTCACAATGCATAATTGATAAAAAATTGACTCACATGAGTCGATTTTTTTTATCAATTCTGCATTGTCAATAATAATTAAATATTCCTTCCATTTTGTAAACAAATAAAGGCAATTTCTTTCGCACTCATTAAGAAAAATAGTTAGTCATCAACAATGCATCGATCTAAATAATGAAAAATATACCCTTTAGATAAAATATTTTGGTAAAATATGACATTTTAGAAGAGTTGAATGAACAATTGCAGAAAAAGAAAATTTAATAAAAATGTTACATTTCGCGCCTCCTGAGATTCTCAAACATCCCTTGAATCTCTCAAAATACTTCTCTCGTAAGATAACTAGTGAGTGTTGAAGGATGCAAAATCTGAAAAAACACAGTTTAATGCTTACGTAGCAAACTAAGTTCGCACTTTAACTAGGAAACCTTACAAAAATATTTTCATAGGGGTGAAAGAAGGGTAGGGGGTTCAAAAATATTAGATTCTATAAGATCCGTTATTTAAGTAACGAACTGTATTTTTAAGATTTTGTGCCCCTATAAATAGCGAACTATTTTTCTTTTCTTCAAATTTCCGCCCCCTTTAACACTCACTACTTAAATAGCATAGGAGTATTTTTAGAATTCCCGGAGGCGCGCGAAAAAAGTCGGAAGCGTGAAAAGAAGTTCTCTAAAACTTTTCTATGCTATACTTGAATGAGTTACTTTTGCTGCCCTAGCGGACATCTTTTTCCCCCAAAATTTCTGATTTTTACACGTCCACTATTTAAGTAGCGGATGTGTAAAAATAGGACACACGAGTAACAATTTAAATTTTATTTCTTTTAGTCATCCATGCATGCAGTTACTAGTATCATGTATCATAAAGTGCCACATCATCAGTCATGTCACCAAAATTTTACAAATTGCGAAACTGCCCCTCATCTTTTGAAAACTACATAATCACCATTGTATTTCCTAAAAACAGTAAAATCACCTCTGGACTGTATAAAATTGCACTTTTCCCCCTAAATTTTCCTAAATTGTAAGATTGCCACTAAAGTTTTCAAAATTACGGTTTTGCACCTATTCCATAAAATAGTCCCAATTTCATAAAATATTCTTATTATGATTTGTGGTTGCATTATGTAATGTATAAGTATAACATGATCTTTCACATCATAAAAGATTTAGGTCTAATTAGTCTATTGGTTTAATATGAATTTTTTCCTTCATTTAGTCTATTGGTTTAATATGTATAAGTTTTCTCCTTCATTTAATATGAATTTTTTTAATAAAATAAATAATAAATTTAGGTCTAATTAGTCTATTGGTCCTTTAAAGATATTTTAGGTTTTACAATGGTCCCTTAAAAGAAAAAAAAATGTCTGAATTGGTTCCTTAAAGATATTTTAGGTTTTACAATGGTCCCTTAAAAGAAAAAAAATGTATGGATTGGTCCCTTAAAGACATTTGTTTCTCACATTGGTCCTTTCCGTCAATTTTTCACAAAAAACGTTAGTTTTAGTTGACTGAATTGTGGATGTCATTAAGTGTAAGTGGTCCATCAAAAACCTTATTAATTTTTAAAATTTTAACCATTGGAATTTTTTTTTATATTTGGAGTTAAAATTTAACGAAAATAATGGACCAATATGACAAACATATATTAGTCCACAAGGTTTATTACGTATCATCCAATTTTTATTTTTAATTTTGATAATACTCATCATCCAATTTTTAAAAACACACAACGTTTGACTAAAAAGAAACAACTGGGCCATTGGCCACTTGAAGGAAATACAAATAATACAACAATACTTCCATTCCTTTAATATTAATAAAAAAAAAAAAACAAAGTTACAGGAAAAAAAAACCATGAAATAAGGAATTTGACGGATTAGAAATTAGCTAATTATACATTATACATAAGAGAGTTGTTATAATCCATGAAATTGGAAAATTGAGAAAAAAAATAAAAATTGTTGGGTACAACCTACAAATGGGACTATTCCATGTTGCTAAACTAGTATGTGAAAGCAGTTAAGTGGTTGCCTGAAAGACCGAAAACGAAACCTAGGCTTCTAAGTGCAACCTGTTGGTGAAGAATTTGACCATGTTCTTCACCATTAAGGGGGACAAAAATTTACAAGAAAAACATGAGCCTCTTTTATCTTTAGGTGGGAACTTCCCTTTTGGTGGTCATTTTAATTTAATTTTGATGTAATTTTTTATCTAATAAAATTGTTTTTGATGTAATTTTCCGATCTAATGTCTTATGTTATAATCAACAAATTTTTTATGTAATATTTCTGCATATCTTCTAAACTGAAAATACCACTTTTTGAAACAAAAGTGAAGTTAAGACTATATTTTCCTACATAATATTTTTTGTTAAACTTCAAAAAAATAGGCATTTTTTAAACAACATACTGGTAACCAAAAAAAACAACATATTGGGCCGTTTTTTTAGGTAGATAATATATTGCCTTAAACACTTAAGTTTCTACCGTTCAAATTTTAACAAAATAAAATGCATATTCACAATATTAATTTTGAATTATCTTATAATTTTTTATATAAATTATTCTATTAAATTTATAAATTTGATCTCCATAAGTTTGATTCATGCCTCCGTCTCTGCTTGACTGCATACTAATGGGTTAAATTCCATCAAAAATGTATTAAATTCATTCAAAAATATAATCAATTTATATTAATGATTCATATATCCTAGGGTATATATATATAGGCAATATATTCAACTATGATTCATCATCATAACAAGAGAATTGTAAAAATGATGAATATGTTGTTCTTTGTTTTTTATTTGGTGACTAGCACTACTGTTTACGCAGTTGATATTTTGCAACGCATGTCGAAAGATGATTTATAGTTGGAGAGACAACTAAGTCTCATTAACAAGTCTCCTATCAAGAGTATTCATGTATATAAAAACATTTTTATTATTGGTAGTTTAATTTGATCTTCATATATAATAAGATTTTGTTTTGATTGATTTTGGTTGTTCCTATAGGTCGAGGCAGAGTACATAGTTGATTGTGTTGATATCTATAAACAGCCGGCTTTTGATCATCCCTTATTACAAAATCATAAATTGCAGGTAAAATATTTTACCATGGTTAATTTTATATTTTTTGTTTTATTTTTTACCTATATATACTCTTACTTTCAATATTCATTTTATTTGTGGTAGATAAAACCAAGTTTTGAAAGAAAAGATAGTCAAACAAGTATGAAGATTTCGCCAACCATATCCCTTTATGGGCTCCAGAAAGTTAGTTGTCCAAAAGGAACTGTTCCTATTCGAAGAGTCACTAAAAATGATCTCATTCAAGACAAATATTTATTCAATGATCGTAAACTAACTCAAAATAGTTTTCGCACTAGTGTAAGTTTGCTCATATATATAACTGAATTTGTGTCAAGAACGACTTCATTTTGGTGTTAATATATTTCATTTTTATTTGTTCAAAAAAAAAATATAATGGTTCAACATTTCATTAATATATATGTGATTGTATTGAACATGTAGACTGCTCATGTATTTCTTCGACCTTCCGGTGGTCCTTACTATGGAGTAAATGGAACTACTAGTGTTTGGCATCCAAGTGTTGTTGAGGGTCAAGAAAGTGCAGGGCATTTATATGTCCAAAATGGAAATGGAGATGGTACTAATAAAATTGTAGTTGGATGGCATGTGAGTTTTAATTTAGGATTTAATTTATCCCTATTATTATATCAATATTTTTTATTCTTAAAAGCATTCATTTTATGGCTTTATAATTTAAATAAATTTGATGTAATAGAAAAAACTAACTAATATATCTGATACATGATGTTAGGTATTTCCACAATTATATAATGATAATTAATACACATCTATACACATATTGGAAGGTAAGTAATTTTTTTATTTTTTTTTATCTTTACTTGTATTACAACATAAGAAATACTTCGTATCTTGGCAAGATTTGTTCTTACTAAAATAACTAATTTTTTCAATGTTTAAAAAAAATTTAAAAATTTGCCATTATTTGAAATACACAATTTTCATTCTTTAAATTTTGATGTTATTGAAAAACATTGTTTTATTACTTTAAAATCTAACATGATATTTAAATATCACAGTCAGGTAATGCAAATGGATGCTACAATATATTGTGCAGCGGTTTCGTTCAGACCGCCCAAATATAGTCCGTTGGTTCACGCATACCTCGTACATCAATCTATCGTGGCACTATGACTGAGTTGCCAATTTCTCTTGTTCAGGTTAATTTTTACTTGAAATTTTAATTGAAAATATATAGATTATTTTTTTTTAATCGGCTAAATTTTATTAATGAACAAATTACTTAAACAAGAAGTAAAGAATAATATAAATTGTCAGATTATTTTACAATATCAAGGATTTAAATAATATATTTACAGAATTTTATGGTATATATCCAGGATCCAACAAGCAAAAATTGGTGGTTATCTATGGCATTTAAGACAATTGGATATTTTCCAGCACACTTGTTCTCTAACTTGAAAGAAGCTGATGAAGTGGGATGGGGTGGGGTTACAGTAACTCCTTCGGGTACTGATAGTCCTGCGATGGGAACAGGAGGTCTCCAAAATGGTGATTTTGGTTACGCTTGTTATTTTAGGAACGTTGCATATCAAACATCAAACCGTATCTAGAAAATTTATTGGACCCGCAACAAGTTTAGCAGCCACATTAAACGATTGCCCTAATTGTTATAATGTTCGCTACTATAGAGATAAAGGAGGACAAGTTGGATATTCTCTTCAGTTTGGAGGGCCTCCATGTTACTGTGGAAAGTAATTGTATAAAACAATATTGCAACTCTTTTTGCAATGATTTATGAATGAATATGGTTTTTATTTTATTTTTGTAATTTTGATAATGTTATTTATTAAAATAATTTAAAGATCCTTTTTATAAGCGTCTGTTTGTTTCCAATGATTTTGGAAAGAAAGATTCATGAAGGAAGGAAAACTCAGTTTCCAACATCCTTCCATCGTTTGGCACATGAAGGGGAGGGAAACATTTGGAGTACAGAAGCTGGGACCCACACATTTATTCTTTCCGTCTAAAAGTGGAGAGAAAATGGAACAAAGACAAAAGCTTACGTGAAAATGACAATAGTATCTATCCTTATGTTGCTTTTAAAATTCACAAATTCACACCTAAGGAAATATTATATTATAGGGATATTGATGTCTTTTAAAAAATTTATTCTTTTTTAATTTCACTTTTTATTTTTCTTTCCTCTCATTTTTTATTCACTTTCGCTTTAAACCAAACAACCATACAATCAACTCACTTTCTACTCATTTTCATTCCTTCAACATTCTTTTCTCTTACTACTTTCTTTCCTTTCACTTTCTTTTCTCAACCAAACAAAGCCTAAGAGTCCAATAATATAAAAATATGTCTCAATGAAGACCTTATCCTTTCGACATGAAATTAGAAACAACCACGGGAATACCTCTCTAAGGGGTAGGTTTTCCACCCATACATCATCCCACCAAAATTTAATATTGCTTCCATTCTCATGCTTATTGGAAAATAAGCCTTGAAGTCGATATGACCCACAACCAAGCCCACTATTAATAAATATTTGCACCACAAAGAGACTATAACCAATGTCCCGGGGACATTGTCCCCTCAGTTCTGCCATGGTCATCGTAAGTTGTAACCTAAAGCAATTGTGAAGGATTTTTGTTAGATGAAGACCACAAAGTACGATAACCAATTCTCATTTTCCATACTACATTCACTTCATTCGATAGTATTTTTGTTCTGCGCTTCGTTTCCAATTATTTCTTCGCTATCGCTCTCTCTTCTTTCATTCTCATTCTCAATTTCACATCCTTCTCTATCATTCTCATTCGATAGTATGTTGCAGAACAATGAGAGTACGATAACTAAAAAGGAACAAAAGATTATTGTGGTGGGGATGTGTATTTCTGACGGACCAACGCATCATCACTCAACAGTCAGAGATTCATTAACGACAAAGACTAGAAAATACTAAAACTTTTAAACCAAGTAAGAGATTCAAGACTAGAAGCAGAAAAAAAATTAAAAACCAAAAATCACTGATATTATAGAGAAAACCAACATGTCTAACCCGACAAATAATTGTGGTTTCACTTTATTTTTTATTTTGAAACTTTGTTGCTGATGATACTGATAAAGAATACAATACAAAGTTCATATATGAACATTAAAACTCTACTACAGAAAATGGGATGGGATTAGGGACCAGGGTGTATTACATCAATAACCCGTAAGATTATTCTTTTTACTGGATATAACCCACAATATTAGTATACTACAAATGTCACTGCAACTAAATCAACTCATCAATGGATTAAGTGCTAAGAAATTTAATCATAAGGATTCTTAAAATTCTTCAAGAGGTTAGGAATGTCGTAGGCAAGCATGTCATCAACTACTTGTATCATTTTTGGCTTCAATTTCTCAAACTTGTCGATATTATAACCACGCAAGCTCTCTCTGAAATGCTCAACATTTGGAAAGTCACCAGGAGGTAAATGGAACTCCCTTTGTACCTGTTTTGAATTTTACAGATCATATATACACAATATAATATTTAAGTGACATCAAAGAGACATGTAAGGTGAGCAGAGCAAATGAAGAATCTGGTGCATACCTTTCCAAATTCACCTGCCAAGTTATCAATGAGTTTTTGCTGAGCTTTAGATTTGCCCATCATTGCAGGCATCTCCTTTTTAAGATGACCGATAATGTAAGCATGTATCTTGGCTGCTCGGGCTCGTTTAACAAATTCATTGATCTACAATAGTCAATGAATTGAATACATAAGATAATTATGCAAATCAGCAACTTCAATAAATAACACATAAACAATAATTAACTGGATTGTGATATTCAGCAAAAGTATACATATCAAATTTCTCCATCATGAAAATGACCCCGGAAGATCCCCAAAATTAAATCAAAAGGCAAACTTACTAGTAATTAAATCATATCAATCTTCATAGTTTATTTGCTAACTATTTCTAGTAGAAAATAAAATAAAACGACTCTTCAATAAAATAAAATTAAATAAATAAACTCACTCTTCGATCACAAGCCGCCTTTGGTATATCTTTCAGATCTGAAAGAAGGTCTTCCTGTTCTTTTTCAAACAGTTCCTTTCCAATTGGACCGCTGACAGCATCATTTACAGGCTTGTCGTTAAAGGAGCTGCAAAAGAAAGGTGAGATTACGGTAGATTTGGAATTAACCCTCATAGCACAATAACAGAAATCTATAATTATGATAAGTATCAAAAAAATTTGAAAAATACATCTGCCACAATTCCACCACAAAAATAACATTGGTGCAACTTCTTGATACTAGATAAAGATAAAATTAAAATAACTGGTGAATGCAGAAACACATTGGTTTCTTTCCAACTCTCCATGTCAAAGAGTACATTTTAACAATGACATACATATACTAAGTGACATACCCAATATACACACGAGTGACTTCAGGTGTGTTCAGCACCTTCCCGAGTGACCACACGTTGACCAAAAGTTGGTAGAATGATAGTGAAAATAATTATTAATATTATTGAATAAGAGTGCATAAATTATGGAAAAAAATATTAACTCAAAATAATGCTGCCAATCTAGAGTTGGAAGTTAAAATGAAAATAATGTTTCCTAGAATATTGGATAGTTATTTAGAATTCCTTTATTATTTTTTTACTTTTTACTTTTTCTAACGGCTTCTTCTTCTGGTGATGAGTTTTTTGAAACTAAAGTTTCCCAAATTGGCCAAGAACAAAAGATGTTGCAGTGTCTTCCATTCCTCTCTTCGAAATGACTACACTAACCCCTAATTTTTGGGTATAAAATTCAGAACAATGTGGTGTTGAAAGAACAACAGAAAGCAAAGAAAGAAATTAAGAATGAATACCTCATAATTAAGCTGATATATCATTCACTCATAAGCTCACTCACCCTCCATTAAATCAATCAATACCTCCATTTCCATTTTCCCATCAAAACCCTCTTCACTTTCATCCATAACATAACTAAAACTCTCTCCAAAATCTCACAAACAACAACACCACCATCATCTTAAACTATTAAACCATCAAAACAAAAAGAACAGAGGAAGCAGAAACAGAGGAAGAGGAAGAAGTGAAACTCATAACCACCGGAGACAGACATCATCACCGCAGAAACCACCACTCTCTTTCTCCGGTACTGCAGAACGTACCATTGAATAAGACAGATAGATAGCTAGCTAGATTTTATTTATATTTCTGATTTCTGATAATCTTTATCAGCTCTTCCATTTCGAATACAATTCATCGATGGATTGGGTGTAATTGTTCAAATCAACACCTTTCATTTCAATCAAGTAGAATTACAACTCAAATTCTTGTTACTCCTTCAACAACAGTAGCAGCATTTCTAGTTTGATTTTGAGTTCATATATAGCTTTGGTTTTTGCTTCAACAGTTTGTGAAGTAGCTAGCATTTGTACGTGGTATGATTTGAGTTCACAATTTTTGTGGTTTCATCTATTTGTGAAGTGGAATTGGTGATATTGTGGTTGGAACTGAAACTGAAAGTGCGTCATGTTGTGAAATAGTTACATTGGTAGATCTAGAAATACAAGTGTTGTTTTGAAGATTATTAATCAAAGTAAGTATCCCTTTCTATTTGTGTACTTGTTTTCTTCTTAATTATTCTCTTTATATAATATAATATATTTTCCACCTTTTTGCTTTAAATTAATGTTGATGTTTAAATAAGTGAGTGATCCTGTTTTATTAATCCTGCGTTAATGTTGATGCCACAAAACAATCTAATGTCGTTTTCTTTATTTATACACCCTAGTGCTTAAATATGAAGGATACTAGCTAGCTAGGATAGCTAACACTGTCTCTGTCTTCACAAAACACTAACACATTGTTTTGAACAACAGAAAGTTGAAGGAAAGATTGAAGAGGGGATGGAAAGTTTGCAGAAATTCACAAGAGCGGTTACAACATGGAAAATTTGGGGACTCTCAGGAAAAGCATTAGATCCAAGAAGCAAGCGCGTGCAAATATGGAACCGCGCGCTGTTATTAGCGCGCGGTGTTGCTTTGGTGATGGATCCACTGTTTGTCTATGCACTTTCCATAGGGAGAAAAGGAGGTTCGCCATGTTTGTATATGGACGGAGGGTTGGCGTTGGTTTTCACAGTGGCGCGTTCGCTTCTTGATGCAGTTCATTTGCTTCACATTGGGTTGCAGCTTAGATCAGCATATGTGTCTAGAAAATCCCTTGTTGTTGGATGTGGGGAACTTGTGTGGGACGCACGCGCCACTGCTTCTGCCTATATGAGAGCTTTCAAAGGATTCTGGTTTGATATTTTTGTTATTCTTCCTGTGCCTCAGGTAAGATTTTTTTTTTTTTTTACATCCTTAAGTATTTTCTATTTTTTATTTATATTTGTGAATTAAAGTTTTGGATGAATGATGTTTTAATGTCTGAGGTTGTTTTATGTTGTCCACTAATATCCATGATTAAAGTTTTGAATTAATTAAATTTTTGGATGAAATGTTATTTTAATTCTTGGTTCACATGTTGTTTCTGGTGACTAGGAAAAATTCTTCCTATGTTTTATTTATTTATTGTTATTTTTATATTTGAGGGATTTATTATGGTTGTTATTTAATTAATTTACTATTAGATTAGATTAATAAATAATAGATTAGATTAATAAGAGAAGAAATGTTTGACCTATATATTTATTAGATTACTTTTATTAGTTTATACTTTATAGTTTATTTATACTTTTGGAATAGACAGATACTTCAATAAATTTATTTTGACCACATGATATATCCTCTATTTGCAGGTTGTATTTTGGATAGTAGTACCAAAATTGATAAGAGAAGAGAGGATTAAAATAATGATGACAACAATGCTATTGATGTTTTTGTTCCAATTTCTCCCTAAGGTTTGTCATAGCATATCCATGATGAGAAGAATGCAAAATGTCACGGGCTATATCTTTGGCACCCTTTCTTGGGGATTTGGACTCAATCTCATAGCTTATTTTTTTGCCTCTCATGTAAGAAAACCTCAAATGAAAATTTGAGCTTCATCACTACTTTCAAGTTATATATATATATCATTCAAAGCATGTTTGAATTAACTTATTTGAGACTCATGTAGGTTGTTGGAGCGTGTTGGTATGTCCTTGCGATTCAACGCATTGCATCATGCCTTCAACAGCAATGTGAAAGATCTGCTGGATGCAATCTCGCTCTATCATGCTCAGAGGAGATATGTTCTCGGTCATTGTGTGGTGGAAACTCAACAATGATGAGTAAGCTTGTGTGCTTAGATGTTAAAGGACCTTTCAGACATGGCATCTACCGATGGGCACTTAATGTTGTATCCAGCAATTCCTTGGCTTTCAGGATTCTTTATCCCATTTATTGGGGTTTGACGACCTTCAGGTAGATTCTTTATAACATGTTCATAAGTTATTTACATAATTGTTTGCAGTTTGATTCACGCAAAAATGTTTCCCTGAATTTGGTTGAGAAGTATCCAAATATTAACATTCTATTTCTACTAATTCTTGCAGCACTTTTGGAAATGATCTTGAACCCACAAGTAACTGGCTAGAAGTGATTTTCAGTATATGCATTATAGTTGCCGGACTACTACTTTTCACTCTGTTTATTGGTAACATTCAGGTAACCAAAATGAATTATTATTGAAAAACTGTTACGCTTATTGAATTTTTTTTCATACTTAAACATTGTTTAACAATGAGACATTCGTACAGGTATTCTTAGATGGAGTCATGGAAAAGAAGAGAAACATGCAGCTTAGAAGTCGTGACATGGAATGGTGGATGAGGAGGAGGCAGTTGCCCTCCCGATTAAGACAAAGAGTTCGGCATTTTGAACGTGAGAGATGGGCAGCCACAGGAGGAGAAGATGAAATGGAACTCATGAAGGACTTACCCGAGGGTCTGAGGAGAGACATTGAGCAGTATCTGATAGAGGATGATGGAGACCAAAGAGCATAGTCCATACACAGGGGCGGATCCACTTGTAAATGAGGGTGGGCAGTTGCACACGCTGGATTTTTATATTTACTCATAATACCCCGATATATTTTGCACTTGCACCCCCTGAATATATTCATTTGCACCTTATCCAATGATTTTGTCCATGGACCCATTGAAATCTCACCTCATGTAGCAGCCCAACTAGCCCAACCGGAAGCTTGCTTGTTCTTCTTGTTGTTTCTATTTTAGTGTTATTAATCATTACTATTATTATATTGTTTTTCTCATAAATGCCAAAATGCCATAAAATGTGGATCGAGCACATGTTCATGCTTGTTATGTTATGTGTACCTTACCACTATGCCAAAGTAAAAGTCTTATATGATCTTTGCAAAGTTAAAATATGTAACAAATTAACTCTCTTTTTTTATTTTAAGTAAAAAAAAAACTCTCTTATTTTATTGTTACAATAAAAATTAGGAACGGTCACGAATCAAACTCATACGTGTTTAGAGATGTTCAATAGGTGCATTTTGCATAAATAGGGTTATACCTCTGCAAAATACGCGAGTTTTGCGTTACCCCTATAAAAACATTTTACAATAAAAAAATACCCGAGTTTTGCATTACCCCGCTGCAATTTTTTTTTTATTGTTTGTTACAGTAAAAAGTCTGCACCCCCTGGTCCAGGGTCCTGGATCCGCCACTGTCCATACATATTGGTCCAAGCCCGTTTCTATATGATCCAACCATAACAAATTGCATGTAAACACTTGACAATATCTTTCATGAAGTCCACTTGTATTATTTTATGTAGTTTTCTTTAAATATTTGTCATATTGCATGAAATCCTCTTAATGTAACATCCCGATTTTTATAACTCGATATATTTTACTTTGCGTAAAATCACGATATTTTATTTCTTATAACTTGGTTGTTTTGCCGTGTTTAATATATTTTGGTTTTTAATGTTTTTCAATTTAAAATTTTAAAAAATGTTTTTAATGTAACAATCAAACGGTTTTAATGCAAACGGTTAAGAGCACGTGAATCAACGAATAAGCTAATTAAGTTAAAACGCGACTATCTTAAATAATATAAATCAATCAAAATTAGCAATCATATTCCTTAAAACTTGATTTAAGCAAACAGGAACAAGAACATAATTTGATGATCATCCTTAATTTGATGAATTTTTTTGCTTTAATAGAAAACGGAAAAATCTATTAATGCACATAATATTGTTTTGTTTCAAATATTGGAAAAAACAAAATGACTATAAAACTGGCAATTATACATGCATTTCTAATAGATTCTCTAGCTTACTCGATGTTGGTGTTGGTTTTTACTGTCCTAAAGCAAGGGCATGCAAGAAGAGTACTAAAGTATATAAAGGAAGAGTCCTTGTAATTTGGCTTCTTCATTCTAAATCACATGCATAAGAGTCCTTATAAGTTTGTCACACTTTAATTGACCGTTAATGAATTAATGAGGCCAACCCAAATTAGAAGCCGTATATAGTTTTGTTTAGGCTAATATGGATGGAATGGAACATATCTTGTGGGCGAAAATCAACCGTGAGTTCCACACATTCATAGGTTTTTTGGTCGACTGACTGTTACTCTTATCCTCATCCTTAATTAGAATGCTTCACATTTCCCTTAGTATAGCTTGGTTGACCCATCACTAAAACTATTTTTTAAAAAATGCATTCAGTTTTTTCAGTTACAGAACACGGTAATCCACTACTTAAGTAACGGAACGAATCAGACATGAACAATACATTTACGTGATTCAAACGAAAATGAATGAGAGAAGTTTAACAAAGACATTACCTTTTTTATATTAATTGACTTTTATAGAAAGGGACTTAAAATTATTTTAATAAATAACATTATCAAAATTACAAAAATAAAATAAAAACCATATTGTAAACCAAAAAAGAAATAAATCATTGCAAAAAGAGGAGAGCAGATACTCTCGTATGATTTTCACGGGAGAGAGTAAATTTTTCATCTAACCATTGATTCAATTTATTATTAAATATTCATCTTGCAAAAGTAACAAATTAATATGTGGTCAAGATTAAACTCCAGAAAATTTACTAACCCGGATCCTCGACAGCAGCTTTGTCTGTTGCCCTTCCTGCTGTAGCCGATGATCCAATTCCAAAATTTACACAACAGAGAACCCACACTCCAAAAAGAGTTGCAATATATTGTTTTATTTTTTTTTGGTTACAATATATTGTTTTATTTATTACGATATACTATACCAAAATTTGTTGACTACAATTATTTGTCACAATTACATGGAAGTTCTCCTCCTCCAAACTGAAGAGAATATCCAAATTGTCCTCCTTTATCTCCATAGTAGACAACATTATAGCATTTAGGGCAATCGTTGAATGTGGATGCTAAACTTGTTGCAGGTCCAATAAACTTTCTAGATACACTTTGATATGCAACGTGCCTAAAATAACAAACTTCACTAAAATCGCCATTTACGAAATCTCCTGTTCCCATTGGAGGACTATTAGTACCCGAAGGAGTTACTGTTAACCCACCCCATCCCACTTCATCAGCTTCTTTCAAGTTAGAGAACAAGTGTGCTGGAAAATATCCAATACTCTTAAATGCCACAGATAACCACCAATTTTTGCTTGCTGGATCCTGGGTATATATCCATAAAATTTTGTAAATATTTTATTTAGATCGTCGGTAACAACCACTTATCATTATATCTATACTTTAAATTTTAAAACTTACATCTTATAAAAAAAAAATTAAAACTTACAAGTCTAATGAATGTTAATCTTATAAAAGTTGGATATAGTTTGTATTCCAGAGACATTGGCATCTATATAATCTATATATTTAATTTTCTTTTCACATTTAATAATAATCTATATATTTTTAATTGAAATTTTAAGTAAAAAAATGACCTGAACAAGAGAAATTGGCATCTCAGTCATAGCGCCACGATAGACTGATGTACGTGGTATGCGTGAACCAACGAAATATTCTTGGGCGGTCTGAACGAAACCGCTGCACAATATATTGTAGCATCCATTTGCGTTACCTGACTGTGATATTTAAGTATCATGTTAGATTTTAAAGTAATAAAACAATGTTTTTCTCTGTCAAATAAAAAAATTAAACATTGAAAAAATTAGTTATTTTAGCAAGAACAAATCTTACGAAGATACGAGTAAAGATAAAAAAAAAAAATTAAAAAACCTTACTTACCTTCCAATATGTGTATAAATGTGTTGCATTATCATTATGATATAATTGTGGAAATACCTAACATCGTGTATGAAATATATTATTAGTTTTTTCTATTACATCAAATTTACTTAAATTATAAAGCCATAAATATATGAATGCTTTTAAGAATAAAAAATATTGATATAATAGAATAAATTAAAACTCACATGCCATCCGACGATAATTTTATTAGTACCATCTCCATTTCCATTTTGGACATATAAATGCCCTGCACTTTCTTGACCCATAACAACACTTGGATGCCAAACACTAGTAGTTCCATTTACTCCATAGTAAGGACCACCGGAAGGTCGAAGAAATACATGAGCAGTCTACATGTTCAATACAATCACATAATAATGAAATATTGAAGCATTATATGTTATATAATCATAAATTCAGTTGTATATATGAGCAAACTTACACCAGTGCGAAAGCCATTTTGAGTTAGGGTACGATCATTGAATAAATATTTGCCTCGAATGAGATCATCTTTGGTGACTCTCCGAATAGGAACAGTTCCTTTTGGACAACTAACTTTCTCAAGCCCATAAATGGATTTGGTTGATGAAATCTTCATACTTGTTTGACTATTTTTTTCTTCAAAACTTGGTTTCATCTACCACAAATAAAATGAATATTGAACGTAAGTATATGCAAAAAAATAAAATAAAATTAACCATAGTAAAATATTTACCTGCAATTTATGATTTTGTAATAAGGGATGATCAAAAGCCGGCTGTTTATAGATATCAACACAATCAACTATATACCCTGCCTCGGCCTATAGGAACAACCAAAATGAATCAAAATAAAATTTTATTAAATATGAAGATCAAATTAAACTACCAATAATAAAAATGTGTTTATATACATGAATACTCTTGATAGGAGACTTATTAATGAAGCTTAGTTGTCTCTCCAACTCTAAATCGTCTTTCGACATACGTTGCAAATTATCAACTGAGTAAACAGTAGTGGTAGTTGCCAAATATAAAACAAAGAACAACATATTCATCATTTTTACAATTCTCTTATTTTGATGATGAATCATAGTTGAATATATATATTCCCAGGGATATAAGAATCATTAATATAAATTGATTACATTTTTTTAATGAATTTAATACATTTTTGACGGAATTTAACTCATTAGTTTAATTCTATATATGCAGTCAAGTAGAGACGGGGGAATGAATGAAATTTATGGAGATCAAATTTTAAAATTTAATTTAATAAAGACAGACGGTGGCCTCTACTTATCCCACTTCTATTTTAGTTGACTAAAAAATGGTTGAATAAGAATGGTATATAATTGAGTATTGGTAATAAACTAATAACAATATAATTGTTAATAATTTTTCCGTGTAAAACCTTTTAACCCTCTAGACGGGATATATTTGGACATTACGTGTCATAAATAACTCAGAAGTGAATTATTCATACAGAAAGCATAACGGTGAAATCATGTCAGATGGAATAGTACAACCACATGATCCAATGGAGCGATTAAACGCCATGTGGATTAGCAACGACACTATTCTCAATATAATATTTCAAGGCAAAATCCATTTGAGTTGGTCACGTGGAATTGGAGGATTTTGGAGTTTGTTTCTCCTTAAGATTTCTGGTTTGATTTTCTTTGGTGTCAATTTGGGTGGACTAATTTAGTTTTTTTTAAAAAAATAAATTCAAGGCAACAAATTTATTCAAATTCTTTAGAAATGAACGTATCCTCTTAATATTATTCTAATATGTGCTAAGTGACTTAAAATTATCAATGATTTATTTTAAATTAATACTTGTACAAAGTTGATCATAAAAATAGAATGATTGTTTTTATTTGAAAATAGTTGTGGTGTATTTTAGAAAAAAATGGAAATTTCTATTGTTTGTATTGATATATATATTGTGTTGCTGGTTCAATGGGTTGAGAAAATGTTTTGGTCTTTGGCTTCGAATCTTGGTTAATAGAAGCATTTAATTCCATGTTGAAGAATCTCTCACTGTTTTATTTATGCAATTTGACAAGCTCTACCTCACATTCAAGTTGATTAAATACTGCACTAGTCAATTAAGGGGTTTAACGTAGGAGACAATATACTTGATTGAATACATTATTGTGTGGACTTACGTTAAATGATGAGTTGATTGATACTTTCCACTTGCATGTGAAAATCTTCCTCTAACTCTTTCTCATTCAGCCTTAAACATTCTCGATGGCCCCTCATTTCTGCCATGGTCATTGCAAGTAGTAACCTAAAGCAATTGTGAAGGATTTTTGTTAGATGAAGACCACAAAGTACGATAACCAATTCTCATTTTCCAAACTACATTCACTTCATTCAATAGTATTTTTGTTCTGCGCTTCGTTTCCATTTATTTCTTCGCTATCGCTCTCTCTTCTTTCATTCTCATTCTCAATTTCACATCCTTCTCTACATTAATATCCTTTTCACATGTATGTTGCAGAACAATGAGAATGTACGATAACTAAAAAGGAACAAAAGATTATTGTAGTGGGGATGTGTATTTCTGTCGGACCAACCCATCATCACTCAACAGTCAGAGATTCATTAACAACAAAGACTAGAAAATACTAAAACTTTTAAACCAAGTAAGAGATTCAAGACTAGAAGCAGAAAAAAAATTAAAAACCAAAATAACTGATATTATAGAGATTAAAATATGTCTTATCCGACTATTAATTGTGGTTTCACTTTATTTTTTATTTTGAAACTTTGTTGCTGATGACACTGATAAAGAATACAATACAAAGTTCATATATGAACATTAAAACTCTACTACAGAAAATGGGATTAGGGACCAGGGTGTATTACATCAATAACCCGTAAGATTATTCTTTTTATTGGATATAACCCGCAATATTAGTATACTACAAATGTCACTGCAACTAAATCAACTCATCAATGGATTAAGTGCTAAGAAATTTAATCATAAGGATTCTTAAAATTCTTCAAGAGGTTAGGAATGTCGTAGGCAAGCATGTCATCAACTACTTGTATCATTTTTGGCTTCAATTTCTCAAACTTGTCGATATTATAACCACGCAAGCTCTCTCTGAAATGCTCAACATTTGGAAAGTCACCAGGAGGTAAATGGAACTCCCTTTGTACCTGTTTTGAATTTTACAGGTCATATATACACAATATAATATTTAAGTGACATCAAAGAGACATGTAAGGTGAGCAGAGCAAATGAAGAATCTGGTGCATACCTTTCCAAATTCACCTGCCAAGTTATCAATGAGTTTTTGCTGAGCTTTAGGTTTGCCCATCATCGCAGGCATCTCCTTTTTAAGATGACCGATAATGTAAGCATGTATCTTGGCTGCTCGGGCTCGTTTAACAAATTCATTGATCTACAATAGTCAATGAATTGAATATATAAGATAATTATGCAAATCAGCAACTTCAATAAATAACACATAAACAATAATTAACTGGATTGTGATATTCAGCAAAAGTATACATATCAAATTTCTCCATCATGAAAATGACCCTGGAAGATCCCCAAAATTAAATCAAAAGGCAAACTTACTAGTAATTAAATCATATCAATCTTCATAGTTTATTTGCTAACTATTTCTAGTAGAAAATAAAATAAAACGACTCTTCAATAAAATAAAATTAAATAAATAAACTCACTCTTCGATCACAAGCTGCCTTTGGTATATCTTTCAGATCTGAAAGAAGGTCTTCCTGTTCTTTTTCAAACAGTTCCTTTCCAATTGGACCGCTGACAGCATCATTTACAGGCTTGTCGTTAAAGGAGCTGCAAAAGAAAGGTGAGATTACGGTAGATTTGGAATTAACCCTCATAGCACAATAACAGAAATCTATAATTATGATAAGTATCAAAAAAATTTGAAAAATACATCTGCCACAATTCCACCACAAAAATAACATTGGTGCAACTTCTTGATACTAGATAAAGATAAAATTAAAATAACTGGTGAATGCAGAAACACATTGGTTTCTTTCCAACTCTCCATGTCAAAGAGTACATTTTAACAATGACATACATATACTAAGTGACATACCCAATATACACACGAGTGACTTCAGGTGTGTTCAGCACCTTCCCGAGTGACCACATTAAGGCTCCATAAACCCTCATCAGCTGTAACATAGAGCCAAATTGAGGTCAGTATTCCCTAAAGCATGTACTATGAGTTTCATTAGTATATATATAAAAACAAACAGAAGTTTAACTACACAAGTGCTTACTTGCTGAGTATCAACTTGATCTGCCTTGTTCAAAACTACTCGAATTTTGTCATCATGTCCCCGCAAAGAAGTTATCACGCGATTGAACTCATCACTAATATCAAGTTTGTGAGGATCAAACAAGAGGAGTATCAAATCACACTTTGCAGCAAACCAAGATGTTACCCCAGTAAAATCATATGCTCGTTGTGTCCGTTGCTTTTCTCCAGATAGAACTCCAGGACTGTCCACAAATGTAATGTGCTCCAGTAGCTTTGGACAATCAAAAACTGGTTAATGGTTATATCCAAATGCACACAAGGAAAATCAATTAACTTATTCAATGGAGCTAAAGCAACTTACCGGATGAGGCATTTGTGAACACTCAAATTTTGACAGAAAAGCTGTGCCAAAAGTTGTAAGTCCACTAAACGGCATGTCTGCTTGGACAGCAACAGTATTTCCAGGAATGCTTCTCTCACCAGGTCCAGACTGTACACCAACACCATTTTCTAGTTAAAATTAATGCAATAATTCATTTTCCAAGATGACTTGAAGATATCTTACAATAATTCAAAGAATAATGCTAGTAACACAATCTTTAACACACTCTTTTATTGGTTAAAGTTTATATCGTCCCACCAAAATTATGTGCGACCCACCTGATTTGGTGGGACCAATATGAATTTTAACCAATATATGATAGCGTGTTGGAAAGTGTGTTAGAGTGTGTTGCTAGAACTCAAGACAATTCAAATTGTCAAAACTAGGCACTTATGCAAAAATAATTTGAAAACTAAGAAAACTTTAAGGGATTAGAGTGTTGTGGGAGGGACTCTGGTTTTCTGGCACATACCATGACAACAACAAACCTATCAGTTGTAGGCTCAGGTCCAATATGTGCACCTATTGATAGTTATGGAAAAACAACACAAGCTTCAATAACTTATGTCTACAAAACAGATATGGGAAGTTCCACACTTAGACACCGATATGTATATAGAAAAAGCAGAATTACTTGCCTGGATAACCACATTTAAGCAGATGTTTGATAAATGTTGTTTTACCAGTTGAATATTGACCCAAAAGCATAACCATAGGTTTGGCATCAAAATCACTATTTGTCTACAGTAAGTAAAGCATTGCAATCAATAAAGATGTCAATTGTGTATTTAAAACAAAGCAATGATGTAACCAAGTAAAGAAATGTGGCACTAAATCTATAATGGCCAGTCATTTCTAAAGATGGTAACTTACTGACCAATAATGGGGAGACAAAATCATTAAAGCGGTAAGTAACTTCTAAAGGCTTCAACTTCTGGATATAGAGTCTCTTCAAGCCATCAATTATTGATGTCACAGAGGAAAGTGGCACCTGTCGAAATATGCACCAAAATAGAAGTGAAAACCCTATAAGAACATATATGTAAAATTTCTAAGCTTTGGCAATAGCAAAGAAGTAGCAACACACAGAATAAAGGGCCTAGAGAACACATCTACAGGATAATGCCAAATTGTTTTATGCCCTATCAGATACCAACTTAGATAGGTACAAGACAAAATGAAAATTTGATTAGCCTTGATACTTCAGGTAGATTATTGGTATTGGCATGCATCATTTAGACACTTGCATAAAATCCAAGGGATAATGTTAGTTTCAGGCCTCTAATAACATCCTAGTCAGACAAAAACCAAACCAACCATTCCTGGGGATACTTTTCATTCTTCAAGATTATGATGACACAAAATGAAACTAGAGCATAATAAAGCTGGTAAAGAATGCCAATCAAACTTGTAACTGTTACTAATCCAAAAATTGAGATGAATATTGAGGATGTTCTCTCTAGCAGCAGATAAGGATAATGCACAAAGAAAGGGAGGAAAAATTCAAAGTCACAGTCACACAGAGTAGCAGAATGCTTGCCTTTTTTGTGGACTTCGAAGAAAACCAACTGCTTGATGGTGATGGCTGAAACTGAGGATTACCTGCATTATCGCTAGTTACTTAACTGGGATTTTGAAGAGAAAGGAGCAAACAAGAAAACAAAAATCAACGAGTGCCCATATTCAATAAAATGGGAAATATATTACCATTTACATCAGTGTCTTTTTGTTTATGCTTTTTTTTCTGTAGATACAAAGCCAAGCCGTAAGTACTTTTACTAAATAAACATCAAAAAGTTAATACCATAAAAAAATAGGAAATCGTAAAAATAAATACTTACAGCTAGCAATACATCCAAACCCTCCGTTATGGGAGGTTTCAGATTTTTCAAATCAACTGCAATAAATGATAAGCTCAATTAGCTAAAAAAAACCTGCGATCGAAATTCACAATAAATATGTGCAGACAGTACATACTATGTGCATTTTAATATTTGACCAATACAATTACAAAACTTTATTCAAACAAAACAATAGAAGAAAAACCTAAACACACATAACTTACTTACCATCACTATTCAGCAGATCATGTGTTATTGGGTGTCCAGATTGTGCTAAAGAAACTACCTACATTTCAAATGAGTAAGATTCTGGAAATTGATCAGCATTAAACTTCCGCAAAGTGTAACATATTTTCACCTGCATAGCAATGATAAACTCTTGGAAACCTAGATAACCTTGTCGCTTTGAATCTGCAATAGCCCACACCTTATTTTGGTAAGGAGCAAAGAAACAAACAATTTAGTTCACGAGGTATAAAGAAAAAAATTAAAAGAAATACTTATCAACAAGTACAGTTTATATAAACACTCAAATACGACATGTCCATACCATTCCAATTGATAGACACAAACGTCAAATTAGTATCAAAGTGAAATAAATAAAAGTGTAGGAGTTCAAATTC
This sequence comes from Trifolium pratense, assembly GCF_020283565.1. Classification (NCBI taxonomy): domain Eukaryota; kingdom Viridiplantae; phylum Streptophyta; class Magnoliopsida; order Fabales; family Fabaceae; genus Trifolium; species Trifolium pratense. Next base: position 1,082,721 of record NC_060062.1, read on the forward strand.
AATCCACTATCAGTCTTTTTTTTTTTTTTGGAATAGAAGAGGGCAAAAGCCCAATCCACTATTAGTCTAGTACAAAACATAATAAATTAAAGTTAAAATTTAAAACAAAATGGTCAATTGACAACATAAAACTCTTGATAGCGACATCTTTAAATCTAAAAAACAAAAAGTCAAAACAAAAGGAGTTACATTGAATAACAGTGTCGTTAATTGCAGATTGCAGAAAATAATGGTTTTTTCAAATTCCACTACACAACAGTGCTATAAGCCTATAACGCTGCTATAGCTGCTATTTCACAATATTTTGTACTAAATAGTATATCGTGGAACAATAGCGATTTGTTCAAATTCCAATATGCAATAGCGCTAGCGCCGCTATAGCTGTTATTTAACAACATCGTGGGATAATCTATGATAGTGTTTCCACAAATCAAAGTTCAAACCCAATTCAAGAGCAACCACTATAATTTGATTTAGCAAAGTGAAAAAGAGTAGAGTTTAGTATAGTAGGAAGGATGGTCAGGGAAAGTTGAAATTCAACCGATGCATGCTTGAAAGTGTAAGATAGTTTTATACGGTCATCCAATAAAAAACCAGTAATTTGCCATATCATACAATTAATTTCAAAATAACCTATGATTTGGCGGAAATACAATATGCTCATTGGATGTTAGTGTAAAACTATCTTAAATTGGCGGTGCATATTCTATATTCTCGAATACAAATATGCAAATACATTACAATTACTATATACAACAGCCATATATTTTCGGTGTCAGTTCGCTGGACTTGGTGGCAGTTCGCTTGTTTACAAGTCATAAATGTAAGAAAAACAAGAAAACCTGTTTAAGATCTTGACGAGGCAAATTAGACATAGCGAAAAACTTGGTGGCATCATTCCCCGTTATGCGTCCATCACTATCTGAAAATCAAAGCGAGCACAGTGTTCAATTCCATTGTTAAACAAAAAAAACTAAGCAAAAAATTAGTGAAAATAGATAGATTAGTACCTGAATCAGCGAAATTGAACCATTGCTGGTAAATGTTCTGATGCTCTTTGGAGCACGAACCGATTGGGATCGGATCGAACTCCAACTCCATTGATAGCAGAACGATACACTGTATTGCGTTTCACGTTTCCAAAACGCAGATTCTGTGATGTCGTTTGTGCTTTTTGTGAGTGAACAGAAAATGAAAATGAGTGCGTTGGAAAGGAAAATAGAGTTGGCACAAACAAGAATAGATTTCTTGTTTAAACTTTAGTTAACATAAGTTTAGTTTAATTTAAGTTTTTAAGTTTAGTCAAACAGTTTTTTTTTTGTTTTGACAAAAAGTTTAGGCAAACAATTTAAATTATTTTCTTAAGTTGAGTAAAGGGGAAAGCAATTTTGCTTACATAGTTAGATGCCTTTGCTTTGCTTTTCATCATGCCAAATTCCTAACTTAGCGTTAAGTGGCGGAGCAAGAAAATAATATTAGGGTGTGCCACAAAAAAAATTATAACATGTATTAAATATGAAAATTATATTCCATACAAAAATTTAAGTTGTAATTAGTATAAAGTTTTTTTTTTGATAGGGTAATTAGTATAAAGTTAATCATCTAAAAATTTAATTAAATACCTTAAAATAATATTTTACGTGTACCAAGCGACTTGAAATCATTAAGAATTAACTTTGAACTAATACTTGCACAAAATTGAAGATAAAAATAAAATATATGTTTTACTTATATATATATTAAAACAGTTCTTAATTGAAAATAATTGTGTTTTTTTTATAAAAAAAAACATGAAAACAGTGAAAAAAACTTATTAGTTAAAAAGGTGTGTTTTATTCACACAAAAATGAAGCTTTTAAATTCATCTTTACATTAGGTCTTTAAATTAGCAGGTAAGTAAATGAGTATTTTTTGAAAGATATTTCGTTTTATATCATTTAAAAAGTTATAATAACTAAATATTACATTTTAAAACTATCAAGAAAATAAAATCTGATTTTTTTTTATAAATTTTTTATTGCTTATAATAGTGAATATTGAAATTTTTTGTGAAAATAATGTTAAAATCAGTATAATATTTATAAACAATGAAGTTATGTTTTCATAGGAAATTATTTTCTCTTAAATAAAATAGTTGGCAAATAACTTTTTAGTTAATAAAAATGATTTTTATTAATTTAAAAATCAAGTACTGATACTTTCAAATTTTGATTTAATTTTCTATTTTGTTCCTTATGCCACATGCTCAAACCCCTTTGGTGATTGCTAAAATTGATACTATTCTTTTAAAATAAAAATGCAAAAAAATTGAGTGGGAGAGGGCCGAACACGCGACCCCTTTGTAACCCAAGTTAGTTTTTCCTCTTGAATCGGAGAATTTGAATGTGCAAAAAAAATATTTTACATATTTAAATTTTACATTTTCGAAATCCTTCATGGGTTTAAATTTTAAAAGATTTTAACACATGAATTCTAAAATTTGAATGTGTAAAAATTCATTCTACAATTTAGAATCTGAACGCCCTATACATGGTGTTTTGGACAGAGTCTCGGGTCATTTTAATGGAAATGGCCTGACTCTCTAGGGTCCAATAGTTGCAGAGTTTTCTCAATGAATTTTGACTATAATAATGGTGCGCGTGATCTCTTTGCACACGTGTCACAGCGAATTCTCCCCTGTGTCACTCATGGATTGTTGGATCTTATCTCAACGGCTCCATGCATTCTCCTTATTGGAGTATTTTCTCCAACTCAATTACATGTTGACTTGGACGTCGAAGTGATAACCTTTTTTGCACGTTCCTCCGCTGCAATCGAACACCATTCACAATATTTTGGATCTTTGTCCATTGTTTTGGAACCTTCTAGTGGTGCACGTCATCATCGAGTTTCATTCCGTTCAGAGCACATGCTTTGAACCCATCTTGTAGGAAAATAAAAAAATCATGATTTTTACATATTTGGATTCAAGTATTCGGCCGTGTAATGAGAACTTTTTACTCGTTCAAATTCTACAATTTGAACGCCCCTTAAAATATGTTTCGAACTCCACTTGTGACAAAAATGAAATTTCATTATTTTTACACATCTTAGTTTCGAACTCCACGTCTAAAATCTTGAAATTTTCAAGGTAGTAGAGTGTTTTTTTTCTCAAAAATCTCATTTCTACCAGTTCTCTACTTAATTGTAGCGGATTCTGTCCGCTATTTAAGTAGCGAATGTTATAAAAATGAGAAAATTTCATGTTAGGGCGTATTTTTTTTCTCAAATTTCACATTTTTATAACGTCCGCTACTTAAATTGCGGATGCTATAAAAATGAATTTTCATGTAGGGTGTTTTTTCTCAAAATTTCTCATTCTTACAACGCCCACTACTTAAGTAGCGGAATGATAAAATGGAAAACACATAAGTAGCACAAGTTTGGCAAAAAGTTAATCTCAAATTCAAAACCTTGTTGTGAAGCATTGAAAGGTGCTAATGTCTCATTGGTTGATGGACATACGTATACCCTCAACTTATGAGAGGGTAGATTAGAAAAAACCTTCTCCTTGTATGGAGAATATGATCAGCATAGAAAAAGCTTTGTATGTAGCTAAAACTTGCCAATGCCAAAATATTTCTACAGACAAGTGTGGAAGTAAGTTAATTTATTTATTTTTTATAATCCAAAAAAAAACTGGTTTCGTTTTTCTTTTTGTTTTTGGAAGAATGGATTAATTTCTATATGTAGAATTCTAATATTGTCAATTATAAATGTGACTCTCTCAGGTCATATTCCTCATCCTGTACCTCCAAAGGCTTGATAACAACATTGGGTTGGGCTTATGCACAACTTAGCTTGATATTATTATGCACATATATGAATAAAAAATTGACTGCATTGTAACCAAAAAAAAATTTGACTGCATTTTTTCAATTATTTAGTTATGTTTTCTCTACTTTTATTTGTATTTATTTATGAGTTTATTTTAAATTATTTTAAATTATGTCATTTTCTATTAATGTGTGTCACTATGCGTTACTATCCCTTGTGTCTAATAATGTTCATGTAAGTCTGTGTTTCATAGTTTTCTATTGCTGGTATGCTGCTGTGTAATATCATTTTCAAGTTGAATTAATGATGGACAGTTTTATTTGAAAAAGTGTGATTGTTTGATTTAGGGCTAGGGGTGTCTTCGACTTTTTGGAGTCCTGTGAGATTATTAAAAATAAAAATAGGCTCTAATAAAAAGAAAATGTGCAAAAAAAATTCAAAACAATTATCATCGATTTAAATTAAAAAAAAATATTTTTTCTCACTAATATAAGATTTATTTGTATCAGATTTTTCAGCAAAAAATTTATTTATTTTTTTATAAAAAAATCACTTTTTTTATTTTACTTGTGTTTGTTTCAGATTTTTTCAAAAATTATTTTAGTAAAAATGTCATTTTTTTTCTTCAAAATGAAAAGCTATTTTCAATAGCTTTGTTCGAAATCTTTTTTTTAAAAAAAAAAAAAACTATTTTCTAAAAAAATAGATTTTTGTGATTGTAAACAAACGGAAAATAGCTTTAGATTTTTTTCAAAATCTCTTAAAAAAAATCTCTTGGTACGAAAAATAGTTTTAGATTTTCTTCAAAATCTCTAAAACAAATCTCTTGATTTTTTTCAAAAAAAAATCATGTTTTTAAACCTTAAACAAATAAGCCCATAAAAGAGTTTGGTAAACAAGATAATCTCTATCACACGCTTCTCCATTTGATAAAACTATAACATAACAACTAGCTATAATGCATCTAAAAATATTTTGAATTTTTTCTCTTTAAACCCCCCATGTTTCTTCTAGCCCCCTTGAAATTCCCATTTTTCCGTCATATTTTTTGGAAAACATTTTCCAACATTTATATTTTTTTGGAATATATTTTCCAAAATAGACTAAAATGTAGTTTTCATATCTATCTTTTTTCATTCACATTCGAGTGTTTCAGATTCTATTTTCCAAAATGTTAACTATTTCGGAAAATGTTTTCCAAAAATTCAAATATTTCGGAAAGCAGAATCCGAAATTGCTTCGGAAAATATTTTCCAAAATTATTTTGGAAAATGTTTTTCTGAAATCCTGTTATATGTGATCAGAACCGCAAATTTGCTATTCTAACCTGATTTTTCATCAATCTCAATCATTTTTTAAAAAATCAAACACGCTCAATAATAAAAAAAATAATTAAAAAGGTTGAAATACATAAAAAGTAGCATACAATAAAATGTGTATAACAGGTTTGTCGTAAAACATCATGTTTGTCTACAAGTGTACATAACCAATAACTCACATTTATCAGCACGATTATATTTTGGATTATGTTTGGAGATTGATTAGTGTGATGAAAAATCAGGTTAGACCAGCAAATTTGCGGTTCTGATAACAAATTACAGGATTTCAGAAAACGTTTTCCAAAATTACTTTGGAAAACATTTTCAAAAGCAATTTTGGAATTTACATGATGAAAAATAGAATCCGAAACACTGGAATGTGAGTGAAAATAAAAGTAAGAGATTCGAAAATTGAAAATGGAAATAATTGGAAATTAAGAGGATCCCAACTCGAAAATTGATTGGAATTTGGTAATAAATAAATACAAGTTATAAGATTTATAGCTAGTTTGTGAATTAAAAGACTAGTAGAAGTCCCCACATTGAAAATGACGTATACATTAGTAGTATTAATTTAATTTATATATTAAAATGTGCATTTTTGTGTCATGTTCTGTTTTTTTTTTACATATTTTTGTGTTATGTTCTAAGGGGTACTCAATTTTATAGTAGAAGTGAACACACTAACTTCTGACGACCACATGCCTTCCCACGGTTTTGCCACATTAGTTTCACATCATCAAATAATGTTCTTCAAAGTTATTGCACACAACACATCAGATATATGATCACAGTGTAAAACTTTTTAAGAACACCGAAGAAGGTGTTAGACAAACTGAACAGTAATTGGGAGAATCATGCAGCAATATTTTAAAAGACCATGAATCTCATATTATATTATCAGAGATTTTTCGCTATTTTTGAAAGATGGAGTAATGTAGCTTGAACCATCTTATCGGATGATTCAAAAGCAACTACAGTGGCTAATACTGATTCATAAATATTATTTTAAACTTTAGTTTAATAATCATTTAATTTATTTATTTTAACACCTGGACGCACGCACGCACACACGATTGTACGCACGCACGCACGCACGAACACACGATTGTCCACACGCACATAAACACACACTAATTAAGTGAAGGCACTTCCAAGCACAAGCGGTGCTTACAGGCCATAAGGAGCATAATACTACGTACACAACCATGACAAGTGATTGAACTAGGCATGGCAATGGGTACCCGCGGGTACGGTTTTTACCTTCCCCGTTCCCCATACCCGAATCATTGATAAATACCCGTTCCCCGCCCATTACCCGACGGGGATGAAAAATTGAACCCAATCCCCGTCCCAAATGGGTTCGGGTATACCCAAATGGGTTCGGGTATCCCCGAACCTTGCCCTGCCCTGCTGAACCTTACCCGAACCCAAAATTTTTCTAAACGCTAAATTTTCCTAAACGCTGACATACATACAATACAAAAAATTTCAAATAATAAAGTACAAACCAAAATTTCAATGCATTAAACATACAAAAGAAATGATATTCCAAAATATCAAACCAAAATTATCAAAACCATAAAATAGTACCGGTACAAACCAATATTCTAAAATATAGTAATTTTATATAAACGGGCGGGTTCGGGGACGGGTTCGGGGTGGGTACCAATATCTCCGTTACCCGCCCCATCCCCATGTTTTGAAATCGGAGAAAACCCAAACCCGAACCCAAACCCAGTCAAATCGGTTTTTCACCGTCAAACTCGGGGTGGGTTCGGGCGGGTACCCGCGGGTACGGGTTCTGTTGCCATGCCTAGATTGAACCACATACAACATAAAATTCCCCTCCCTACAAATAGGTCCTAGACCAGTAAAACAATAAGCATCAGGGAGCAAACAACACCAAAACATGCAGAGACTAAAAACTATCCCCTTAACATACACTCACTCACCCGGAGCATAGCAACTCCATTTCCAACAATTTCCTCTCAAACTTCTCTCTTCCCAGTCCCACCTCAACTTCAATTATTTTCCTTATTTCCTCTATATATATATACATCAATCTTCAATAGCTATACCTAGCTATATATAACACACTTCAAAAGCAAAATCCAAAGATCTCTCTAGCTTTTTCATCCTCCATCGTACGTGTGTCCATGGCACCCTCACACATGCAAAACGGTGACTACTACAACACCACCGATGACGAAAACGACGTTGTTAACTACTACAACACCACCGATAACGAAAACGACGTTGTTAACTACTACAACACCACCGATGACATAGAAGAAGAAACCGAGGCCAGAACCAACAACATTGTTTTCAATGGTTCTTCATCTTCACGTCGTTCATCATTTTCATTGAGTAGGGTAATACTTGACCCGAGAGGAAAATGGGTAGAAGTATGGAACCGGATTTTTCTTTTGGTATGTGCAACGGGTTTATTTGTGGATCCATTGTTTTTCTACACGTTGTCTATAAGTGACACGTGTATGTGTCTGTTTATTGACGGTTGGTTGCTAGTTACCGTCACCGTTATCCGTTGCATATCACGGACGCGTTACATCTATGGAATATTTGGTTACAGTTTTATATTGAGAAACGCTCCTCTTTTGGATTTGTTCATCGTACTACTCGTCCTCGTACTTCTTCACATGTTTTTCCTTACTTCAAATTTAATAAGGGGGTTTTCTTTGATACCTTTGTCATCCTCCCTCTACCTCAGGTAGTTATTTATTTTTGTTTATTTTTTTTGTTTATAGTTAAGACTATAGAGAAACTCTAATATATATCTCTAAATTGCATTTTGTAAAAAAAAGTAATATCAAAATTGTAGTTGCACTTTGGTATTCCTGGCAATTGCAGCTAATGTGGTCACAAGTTGTGATGTCATTTACTTTCTTCGATCAAATGTATGTAGTCTAAATTTAAATAGAATAGTATTTAACATTTAACATAAGACTACAATGGAGAGAGTTACTAATTAATTTGTGGACTTAATGAGCTTTGTGATTGTAAAATTATTAATCCTTCAACATAAGTACTCTATCCCTTAATTTCTTTTAACTTTTTAAATAGCCAGCATATTTGTTTTTTTCTTTTCTTTTTCAGAATGTACACAATTACTTTGTCATGTTGCATAATTCTGAGCTGGCAAATAAAAGTGACGACAAGCATGAAAACGACTTGTTTTTCTACATGCAGATTGTTGTACTAATTAACCTTACTTACTTGCTCACACTCTCACCCACAACTTCATCAATCATGATCATGTGCATGCTAATTAACATCCTTGTTTATAGCTTAATTATGATATTAAGAATTTACAGACTCGTGGAAAAAAAACTATATTTTACTATAATTCAATAAAAGGAAATAAATATTGCACGCTGTCATACCCTAATTTTTGACCTAAGATCCCACCTCATTCTCATGCATCATTAATAAAAAAAATATAATAAAATACAAGATATGTTGTTGTGCTTGCCTCTTTGTTAAGACATGGTTTTGAATCAAGAAAGTCAAGAAAAGGTTCCAAAAATCAAAGACTAGGGTTTTGAAATTTTTCTAAGTGTAGAAAATTTCATGTTCATGGAGCCAACTTTTCAGGATCGTATCTTCTTGCTCAAGTATCATAAATTTGCAAACAATGACTCTTTGGAAAGCTATCATGGCATATTGAAATGTGGTAAAAAGATTTGAAGTCAAAAGGATCTTTACAATGCTTAAAGTTGACGACCAAAGTTGATTCTCCAAGTTGTTGAAAATCTCCACACTTAGAAATTTTTTCTAAGTTGTTTTTGACCTTATCAAGTGCATGACTTTGCAAGCTTATAACTTCCAATACAAGCATCCATTTTGAGCAAACAAGAGCTTAATGTCAAGATTTCATATGATACTATATCATGGTGAAGAGTTTGGATTCAGAAGAGTTCCTGAGTGGCTTATAACAACAAGGAAACATGAGATGTCAAATTGTAAAAAACTGTCAAAACACTTAGAATTTTTTCTAAGTGTCAAACAGCTTAAACTTTGAATTTTGGTGGCCAGTTTTATCTATGATCCCATTGTATTCAGGACAAGTGATCAAAATCAAAGTTGTATAGGCGGATGCCATCTTTCCAATGACACCAAGAGCATGAATTTATCTTTCTTGAGAACCAAGTTTCGAAGGGGAGAAGTGACCATGTTAGAGCTGATTTATGGGTCAAAAAACCATGTCAAGTTCTTGCTCAAACCAAATCCAAACCTTGTGATCAGTAATTGCAGGCCTATGTTGCTTCTAAATCTCAACAAAACTGATGTTTTACACAGACTTTTAGTGCATTATCCAAGTGTTTGAAGCATTGTCCAAATTACATGTCCTTTTTGGAGCACTTTTTGCATAAAGTTCCATTGACATTTTGTAAAGCTTGCTTTTCTCCAACAACTCATGCATTGAGCTTCCCATTTGTTTTATCTGATCACACTCCACCTCAAAGCTCAGAAGCAACTCCCTAAACTCAGAAAAAGCCACCCTATTGTCCATGAATCAAGCCATCTTCACCTTGGAACCACAAAGCTTTTTCAACCACTTTTGTAACTTTGGAGACAAACCAGCATTGAGATGCAACTAGAGTCAATTCCATCAACTTCTGAAGACATATTGTAACCTCTATAAAAGCCCCTCAAGCCTCAGAACTAAGACATCAACAATCATCAACAAAATCCACTCAAAAACTCCATTACTACACTTTCAAAAATCCAAATTTCGAAACTTGCATTTCCTCAAAGTTTCTTCCAATTTTTCCATTGAATCATCATCCATACACCATAAATAAACTTCTGTATGCATTTATCATCAACTGTAACACCTCCATTACCATCTCCCAAATCCCATTTTTTGTCACTTTCAACTTGAATTGGGTAGAACGTTTCAGAAGGTTTAAAGGAAAAGTACCTATACCATTACACTCCTGGGGACTCAAGGAAGCGAAAGGTATCATTTTCTCATCTTGAAACATCATTTGAAGGGGCATTGGACCTTGCTCCAATAGGTAAGTTTTCGTGACTTTGAACTACATCATACATGCATTATCTTTGATTGATTCGTGAAGAAAAAATATAGTCCATCATGTGTTAAGTGAAAGCCCTATGGTCAGTGGTTCTGATTGTGCTTAAATAATATTTAATTTGTATTTGAAGTTTTAGGGTTCTTACTTTAATTTGAAAAATTCGAATGTTTGAGTAAGTATTGGTAAACTTTAAGTGTATATTCATGATCCTCATTAAATTCCGAGAAAAATGGTATATTCACATGTCAAATTTGGTGAGAAAATGAGAAAATACGTTTTTTTGAGTCATGGAGTTGTTTCTGCGTTTGGCCGAAGGAGGAAGACGACATCTTCGCGCGTTTGTTTATGTTTTAAACGTCGGTTTTATTTCTTATATACACGGCGCGTGTTTGTTCACCAAAGGGCTCCTGGCACAGTTGGCTGAGTATTTGGTTTGTTCATGGGGAGGTCACGGGTTCAACACCCTCCTCTGCCTTTTTCTTTAAAAACCCCTTTATTTTATTTTATTTCTTTTTTATTCTTATATATATCATTAAAAATATCTAAAAAAAAATCCCAAAAAACATTCTTTGTTTTCTCTATCATAAATAACAAAATACAAAAAAATACTTTTCTTTATCATTTTAATTTAATTTTGTCTAAATCCAAGGGAAGTGATCGTTTTGTTGACTTTGTGTCATTATGTGATTTTTGCATGTTTACTTGTTTATCTTTGTTCTTTACTTTCAAAACAAAATCCTAAACATTCAAAAAAACTAATCTTCAAAAAGAATCTTTTTTAAGAAACCTTGACTTTCGTCAAGAGATTTTCAACTCTTTTTCAATAAATGCTTTAACACACTTAAGCATATCCAAACATTTTCAAAAGACTAAAAAATACAAAAACTCACTCAAACCTTTTTGCCATTTGGCTTTTGACTTTAAAAAACTCTTTTCTCAAAGAGTTTAGACATGAGTCATCTATGGTTGAAAACTCAAATTCCCCATAACATTTAATCAAAAGATATTGATTCTTTTCCACCTAGGAGAGTTAGTGGCATACTTGTTGATTTGATATCCAAGTTAGAGCCCTTCCCTATTGTGAAGCAAAGATCTATCATCATCATGTTTGTGGTGGATTAAAGGAGTTTTAACTTAAGATGACAACTTGTCTCTTCTCCTAAAAACAATCAAACAAACCACTTTATTATTTTTACCCCGAACTACGAGGTTTTGATCCTTCATTGGTACGTAGGCATGAGACTTTCACGTCTTTCCAAATCAAAAATTAATAAAAAAAGATATTTCTTTTCTCATCTCTCCAATCATTTACAAGCAAACAATTTTAGCCAAAAACATATATATTACAAGAGGTTCCTATAGAGTACTATAGATGCTTAGGGTGCTAATACCTTCCCTTTGCATAATCAACCCCCGTACCTTGATCTCTTATTGCATTGCTTATTGCTTTATTGCTTCTTTAGCTTTGCATGTTTATTTGTGGGTGTTATTCGATCTTTTCCCCTTCCCTTGGATAAATTAAAGATCGGTGGTGACTTCTTATTTTGCGAGTCAAAGTCTAATCAATAGCTTTGATCTCCGAAAATCACTGCGACAGAAATGGCGACTTCACTGGGGACTCCTCCCCAAGAGGGTTAAGCCTAACTTGTATATATATGTTTTTGTGCTATTATCATTGTATATTATTTACATGCTTGTATATTATCTTTGCATGTTATTTGCTTATTTGCTTGGACATGATGACTTTTGTGTGGTGAGATAAGTCCCCTACCCGGACTTGAGCACACAATAAGATAGGATGGGTGGTATAGTCATGTTGACTTTGATGGAGTCAGTCCTGAAAGAGTTGGCATGAGATCCCCCGCTCAGTGGAGGCCTCCTTGAGGGTGGTATTTGTTGAACGAGTGAGTCGTGAAAACATTATTACCTTCGACATGAGAGCCCGAGAAGCTGAGGACCTTAGAACCCTTTAACCCATCTTGACCTTTTAGGATGTAGTGCGGTGGCTAAATCAAGAGTAGTCTTGAAATAGTTGTTACGCGATGCTACACTTAGACGAGTTTCTCTTGAGAATATTATTGGACCGCGAGTTAGTCGTGTAAGCCGATAAAATTCGAAAGATGGGATGTGGACTCTGGGAACTCCTTAGAACCTTGTTCTACCAGTACAAAAGAACCTTTAGTGCACACCTTGTGGTTGGTTTCTACCCATGACTCCATGCTCGTGACGCCGAACCCTTGAACTTTGTTTGTTTCCATGTTTGTGATTATTGCAAAATCATGCATCCATGCATTCATGAAACTTTTTTCCTACATCGGTTTTCAAGGAACTTAGGTTTCACTTTGCGAATGTCATTAGGTTTTGTGATCATGGATATTGGAAGGAGAAACACTAGGAAGTACAGTTTCAAATCTCCCGACCTAAAAGAGTTGAAAGAGCTAGCATCTCTAGTGGTTGATCGTATAAAATTCAAAAACCGCTATGGAAAGCTTTTGACTATTCTCAACACCGCGATTGAAGATGGGCTTCTCAATACGTTGGTTCAGTTTTATGACCCCATCTACCGATGTTTCACGTTTCCTGACTATCAGCTTATGCCAACCTTGGAAGAATATGCGTATCTTGTGGGTATTCCAATATCTGATAGGGTTCCCTTTAGTGGTTTCGAAGAGATTCCTAAATCACAAGTCATTGCAACATTGATTCATTTGAAGAAATCTGATGTGGATGTTAACCTGATTGTAAAAGGAGGTATTCAAGGTTTGAGTGCAGAATTTCTGATTAAAAAAGCATCTACTTTTGCCAGAATGGGTAGCATGGATGCCTTTGAGGCAATTTTAGCCTTACTTATCTATGGATTGGTCTTATTTCCTAACATTGACAAATTTGTTGATGTTAATACCATTAGGATCTTTTTGATTGGAAACCCTGTGCCCACTTTGTTGGGTGACACTTATTTCTCTATCCATCAAAGAACTTCCAAGGGTGGTGGAACTATTATCTGTTGTGCATCTTTACTGTACAAGTGGTTTATTTCGCACTTGCCGCAGTCTCATGTCTTCAAGGAAAACAAGGGGTGTCTGAAATGGTCTCAGAGGATTATGTCTCTCACTGAAGCCGATTTGACTTGGTATATTTCAGCTTACGATATCGGAATGATCATCGACAGTTGTGGGGAATTCTCTAATGTGCCTCTCATTGGTACACAAGGAGGAATCAACTACAATCCAACTTTAGCTCGTCGTCAATTTGGGTTCGCCATGGCAGATAAGCCTAAAAGCATTTGGTTGGAGGGTTTATTCTACCAAGAGGGTAAAGACGCACAAGGATTGAAGGAGAAGTTGGTTCATGCTTGGAACAACATCCATAGGAAAGAAAAGAGTTTGATCGGGAAAAAGAACTGTGTAGCTTTGGAGCCTTATACCTGTTGGGTGAAAGAGAGAGCAAGAGAGCTTAAGATGCCCTATGCTTATGAGAAGTCTATGTTTCCAGGAATGGAAAAATCACATGTTATCCCTATTGAAAACATGGAAGAAAACCAAGAAGCCTTAGCAAGGATGAAGCTAGAGAGGGACACTTGGAAGAACAAGTACAGTGTCGCAAATGCCGAAAAGATGAAGTTGAAGAAACAGTTGAGGAAGAAAGAGGAGGTGCTTTTTCTGCAAGATGGTTGGCTTATTGAGAAAGAGGAGCAGCTCCGCTTAAAAGATGCAGTGTTTGAGCAATACATTTACAAGAACTCTGAGGCCCCTCCTACTTCGAGTGCTTGGAAAAAGATCATTGACGAGCTTGTGGTCGAGAATGCACAGTTGAAGTCTTTTCACGAAAACCAGATAAGGAAGCTCAAAAGGAAGTATCAGCATGGAGGTGGACCTTCTTCAAATGGGGTTCCTTAGGACCCACAGGACCTAGTTATTTCCGCTTGTTTTAGGATCTTTTGAAAATGTACTTCTAATTGTAATCCTTCCATTATCAATGAAATGAAGTTTTTCTCTTTTCTACCTTTAGTAAAAGTTGGTAGTCCACCTTCAGTAAACGTTGGTGTGTTTTGTTACCATCAGTAAAAGTTGGTACATTTTTTCTTTCCATCAGTAAAAGGTGGCATGTTTTTCTAAAAAGGGAGTTGTCTCCTTATGATGTTTGCAATCAATATTGAGTTCCTTGAAAACCAATAAAAATAAATCATTTGCATTTCATGCATCATGCATCATTCATCATTCAAGTCGTACCTTTTCTCTCTAATAGTCGAGTTGTGTTACAAAGCACACACCAAGCTAATCAAGATGGATCTAACATTGGAGCAAGAGAACCACAAGCTTCATGAAGAGGTGATTACTCTCCGAGCAAGGTGAATATGGTTGAAGGCTATTCAGATGAACGTGTGGTCTCAGGTTATGGCTGCTGTGATGAGATTCATTCAAATCCCGAATGACCTTGTTTTGTCATTTGTGGTCTTTTTATTTTGGTTAATGCATTGTTTGCATGTAGGAACTTGTTTGTTTTCTTGAATGTTTATCTTAATACAATGAGTATGTTTGTCTTGAAGAGATTCATTCGTTTCACTCGTATTTGCTTTCAATTAAATTGTTTTTCTGCATTATGATACCAAAATTCTACCAATATTCTTGCTTAGCGGAAATTGGAGGGAGGATGATGATTGAAAACGCAAAAATCTCTAATTGTGTGCTCTTGAATAAAACTCTGTTGATGATGTACAGGCATTGTTTCAATTCCCAAACACCGGAGATATAAGGAAGATAATCCCTCGTTAACCTTGTTGAGCCTTTGAAGTAGGAGTTTCTTTTCAATTCAAAAAAAAAAAAAAAAAAACCCTTTCATTTAACCTGGGGCATGGGTAGTATTCATTTTATTTGACCAAGTGTTCAGATTTCATAAAAATATGCACCTTTGAGAATCAACCGCAATAGTCATCCTTCATTCTTCAGGAGATAAAAAAGGAGTCTGAAACCACAATGGTTATCACTCATCCATCAAGGGATAAGGCAGACAAAACCCTTTTCAACAATTTAAGACAAAGTCATACGATTTGTTCAAAATCCAGATATCAAAAGACCAATCAAAAGAAAGAAGCAAAAAAGAAAAGCCCGCTAAGACCAAGCTTGAAAACAATTGGCTTAGGCAAAAGTTAGGGCATCCCGCTGGACTACCAATTCAAAAGAAAGAGTTCAGGCAAAAGTTAGGGAAAATGAAAAGTGAAAAGCGAAAGGGCTAATAAAGCCAAGGTCTTCAATACGAAAAAGAACAAATTTGTGTGACTACAACAACAAAGACAAAAAGGTGACTGCTACTCCGAAAGTCTGATTGGTTCCTTAAGCCTAAAAACCTTTTTTTGAGAAATGAACACTTAGGTTGAATGAAATGAACATAGGATTGGAGAACATCACGAAGAATGGGTGGGCACAAATAACCCTTGAGCCTTAAAACCTTTTTTCTATAAACCGTGAACCAGGCCACGTTACAACCCTTAAAAGTCCTAATTGAAACAAGGTTTATTTCAATAGCATACTTTAAAGCGTTCCTGACTCCCATGAGCTTTGCTCAAAATTTGTGATGGTATCATATGCTTTTATATATTTGTCTTTCAAAAAAAAAAAAAAAAAAATAAAAATAAAAAATAAAAAATCAATGTCATATCCTAACCAGTGATTCAGTCACAAGGTTTTGCGACATCATTTCAATAAAATCTTCAAGACACACATAACTGTTGTATTATAATTATCATTCTCAAAATAAACTTTTTCTGCTTGTAAAACATTTACTTGATATCAAGTAAACTTACAAATGAGCGTCAGCAAAGGGTATGTTGCCTAGAAGATTTGTTGAGCAAAGAATATGCCAAGTACCGTCAATCTGGGGCAGTTACCTCATGAATCTTTAATAAAACAGTTTATCTCAAAGGCCGTGCGGTCTGGGGCAAGTTGTGAATTGAAGACTACCTTGATCAGCACAGTAAACTTGGGGCACCCGAAGTGGTTTCCATCGGCAATCCAGATCAGTCAAGATGGTTGTTATGTTTCTTCCTACTCCAATAAAGTTGATCTTTTGGGTTTTATGGACATGAACAGTCTTCCCCTGAAAAGTAGATTGTTGCTATAATGTGTTGGCCATGTGATCCGGCCTTCCCCAACCAAATACTGAACTTGACTGTTCCCCATTCATCCCCAGCTAAGCCTCGAAGAAGAGTTCACGTTGTTATCCTTTCAACGGATTTGTGATATTAGAGGAATTGAATTTTGGAGGTTTCTCCTCAGGAAATATTTCCCTCTCCCTAGTGAGATTTGAGCATCGTAGAAGGACTCTACGCTATCGGTGGTTTTGTTTTCCCTCTAGTGATGTTTCCATCTTGATTGAGATTGGTGGAGTATTCGGTTGTGCGGTGTTTTTTGGTCATCTCCAATTTGTCTCTCTATCTGTTTTGTCAGCATACATATGACATACATAACATTCATACGTTCATACATAACATTCATACATGACATACATACTTGCATCATTTATGCATGATTGCATTCCCCGATTTTTATGATATCACTTATCTTGGTTGTGTTTATCACCAGAAAATAAGTATGGGTGTGTCATCTCTCCACTAGAGTGTCAGCCGTAAGCAGAAAGTGTGTATCATTTCTAAATTCCCCACTGAGTTCATCCCTCGTGGAAGAAGGTTGCTTCAGTTTTTTCCTTTCCAATATGTAGATAGGAAAACCCCAAGTTGAGTTTATTCCTCATTGGATATCGAGTCTTGTTTGACCGTTTCTCTCCAGTTAATTCCTGGATTGAATTTCGTCCCCAAGCAGCAAATGACAGTCTCTTTATTTAAAGCGACTTGTATATCATAAAATATCTCTTCACTCAATTTTCTCAAGTGGTTTTATCCCTAGTGAGTTCTGTCCAGAGATTTTGTTGAGGAACCTTACAAACATTTTTCTCATTTTTAAGAAACCTGTATTCCAATCTAACCTACCCGCATCTCTTTTGAATTTCCCGGTAGAGTTATTGATTTCCCTTCTAATAGCAGAAGTTTGTTATCATTCAATCTTTGGAGTGACATTATCTTGACACGCTATCACTTTGTTGGATAGTAGATAATGTTTTACTCTTTTTATATTGCCTTGACATGCTATCATTTGTTCGATAGTAGGTAATATCCGGTTTCATTGTCTTGACATGCTATCACTGTTATGATAGTAGATAATGTCTCCTCTTTTCATTATCTTGACACGCTATCACTTTGTTGGATAGTAGATAATGTTTTACTCTTTTTATATTGCCTTGACATGCTATCATTTGTTCGATAGTAGGTAATATCCGGTTTCATTGTCTTGACATGCTATCACTGTTATGATAGTAGATAATGTCTCCTCTTTTCATTATCTAGACACGCTATCACTTTGTTGGATAGTAGATAATGTCTTCTCTTTTTATATTGCCTTGACATGCTATCATTTGTTCGATAGTAGGTAATATCCGGTTTCATTATCTTGACATGCTATCACTGTTACGATAGTAGATAATGTCTCCTCTTTTCATTATCTTGACACGCTACCACTTTGTTGGATAGTAGATAATGTCTTCTCTTTTTATATTGCCTTGACATGCTATCATTTGTTCGATAGTAGGTAATATCCGGTTTCATTATCTTGACATGCTATCACTGTTACGATAGTAGATAATGTCTCCTCTTTTCATTATCTTGACACGCTATCACTTTGTTGAATAGTAGATAATGTCTTCTCTTTTTATATTGCCTTGACATGCTATCATTTGTTCGATAGTAGGTAATATCCGGTTTCATTATCTTGACATGCTATCACTGTTACGATAGTAGATAATGTCTCCTCTTTTCATTATCTTGACACACTATCACTTTGTTGGATAGTAGATAATGTCTTATCTTTTCATATTGCCTTGACACGCTATCACTGTTGCGATAGTAGGTAATATCTGGTTTCATTATCTTGACATGCTATCACTGTTACGATAGTAGATAATGTCTCCTCTTTTCATTACCTTGATATGCTATCACTTGTTTGATAGTAGGTAATTTCCTTGTTTCATTATCTTGATATGCTATCACTTTGTTGGATAGTAGATAATGTCTCATTCTTTTCGTATTGCCTTGATATGCTATCACTTTGTTTGATAGTAGGTAATTTCCTGGTTTCATTATCTTGACACGCTATCACTTTGTTGGATAGTAGATAATGTCTTATCTTTTTCATATTGCCTTGACACGCTATCGCTGTTACGATAGTAGGTAATATCTGGTTTCATTATCTTGACATGCTATCACTTTGTTTGATAGTAGGTAATGTCTCCTCTTTTCATTATCTTGATATGCTATCATTTGTTTGGATAGTAGATAATGTCTTGTCACTTTGATTTACCTTAACAAGCTATCACTTGCATGATAGTAGGTAATCTCTTCCCCAGTGAAATTATATCATTTCTCCAGTGGAGTTGGATTCCTTTCCTTAATGGACTTGGACATCCCTTTTTGTTATTTCTCTTCCTCAGTCGGGTCACTTTTGTTATTCCCCTGTGGATTTTCTTTGTCATATTCCTGGTTTCTCTAGTAGTAATAATTTGTCTCTTGTGACGTCTCTTCCCACAAGATTTAGAGTCTTGCATCCATATTTGCATCATAACAATTTTTCGGTATCTTAGGTCCAAAATTGTGTATTCTATATTTAAGTCTCTTCAATCCCATCAATACAAAGATTTCAATCTTCATATCTCCGGATGAAGAAACTTAAATAGGGGCATCTGTCATACCCTAATTTTTGACCTAAGATCCCACCTCATTCTCATGCATCATTAATAAAAAAAATATAATAAAATACAAGATATGTTGTTGTGCTTGCCTCTTTGTTAAGACATGGTTTTGAATCAAGAAAGTCAAGAAAAGGTTCCAAAAATCAAAGACTAGGGTTTTGAAATTTTTCTAAGTGTAGAAAATTTCATGTTCATGGAGCCAACTTTTCAGGATCGTATCTTCTTGCTCAAGTATCATAAATTTGCAAACAATGACTCTTTGGAAAGCTATCATGGCATATTGAAATGTGGTAAAAAGATTTGAAGTCAAAAGGATCTTTACAATGCTTAAAGTTGACGACCAAAGTTGATTCTCCAAGTTGTTGAAAATCTCCACACTTAGAAATTTTTTCTAAGTTGTTTTTGACCTTATCAAGTGCATGACTTTGCAAGCTTATAACTTCCAATACAAGCATCCATTTTGAGCAAACAAGAGCTTAATGTCAAGATTTCATATGATACTATATCATGGTGAAGAGTTTGGATTCAGAAGAGTTCCTGAGTGGCTTATAACAACAAGGAAACATGAGATGTCAAATTGTAAAAAACTGTCAAAACACTTAGAATTTTTTCTAAGTGTCAAACAGCTTAAACTTTGAATTTTGGTGGCCAGTTTTATCTATGATCCCATTGTATTCAGGACAAGTGATCAAAATCAAAGTTGTATAGGCGGATGCCATCTTTCCAATGACACCAAGAGCATGAATTTATCTTTCTTGAGAACCAAGTTTCGAAGGGGAGAAGTGACCATGTTAGAGCTGATTTATGGGTCAAAAAACCATGTCAAGTTCTTGCTCAAACCAAATCCAAACCTTGTGATCAGTAATTGCAGGCCTATGTTGCTTCTAAATCTCAACAAAACTGATGTTTTACACAGACTTTTAGTGCATTATCCAAGTGTTTGAAGCATTGTCCAAATTACATGTCCTTTTTGGAGCACTTTTTGCATAAAGTTCCATTGACATTTTGTAAAGCTTGCTTTTCTCCAACAACTCATGCATTGAGCTTCCCATTTGTTTTATCTGATCACACTCCACCTCAAAGCTCAGAAGCAACTCCCTAAACTCAGAAAAAGCCACCCTATTGTCCATGAATCAAGCCATCTTCACCTTGGAACCACAAAGCTTTTTCAACCACTTTTGTAACTTTGGAGACAAACCAGCATTGAGATGCAACTAGAGTCAATTCCATCAACTTCTGAAGACATATTGTAACCTCTATAAAAGCCCCTCAAGCCTCAGAACTAAGACATCAACAATCATCAACAAAATCCACTCAAAAACTCCATTACTACACTTTCAAAAATCCAAATTTCGAAACTTGCATTTCCTCAAAGTTTCTTCCAATTTTTCCATTGAATCATCATCCATACACCATAAATAAACTTCTGTATGCATTTATCATCAACTGTAACACCTCCATTACCATCTCCCAAATCCCATTTTTTGTCACTTTCAACTTGAATTGGGTAGAACGTTTCAGAAGGTTTAAAGGAAAAGTACCTATACCATTACACTCCTGGGGACTCAAGGAAGCGAAAGGTATCATTTTCTCATCTTGAAACATCATTTGAAGGGGCATTGGACCTTGCTCCAATAGGTAAGTTTTCGTGACTTTGAACTACATCATACATGCATTATCTTTGATTGATTCGTGAAGAAAAAATATAGTCCATCATGTGTTAAGTGAAAGCCCTATGGTCAGTGGTTCTGATTGTGCTTAAATAATATTTAATTTGTATTTGAAGTTTTAGGGTTCTTACTTTAATTTGAAAAATTCGAATGTTTGAGTAAGTATTGGTAAACTTTAAGTGTATATTCATGATCCTCATTAAATTCCGAGAAAAATGGTATATTCACATGTCAAATTTGGTGAGAAAATGAGAAAATACGTTTTTTTGAGTCATGGAGTTGTTTCTGCGTTTGGCCGAAGGAGGAAGACGACATCTTCGCGCGTTTGTTTATGTTTTAAACGTCGGTTTTATTTCTTATATACACGGCGCGTGTTTGTTCACCAAAGGGCTCCTGGCACAGTTGGCTGAGTATTTGGTTTGTTCATGGGGAGGTCACGGGTTCAACACCCTCCTCTGCCTTTTTCTTTAAAAACCCCTTTATTTTATTTTATTTCTTTTTTATTCTTATATATATCATTAAAAATATCTAAAAAAAAATCCCAAAAAACATTCTTTGTTTTCTCTATCATAAATAACAAAATACAAAAAAATACTTTTCTTTATCATTTTAATTTAATTTTGTCTAAATCCAAGGGAAGTGATCGTTTTGTTGACTTTGTGTCATTATGTGATTTTTGCATGTTTACTTGTTTATCTTTGTTCTTTACTTTCAAAACAAAATCCTAAACATTCAAAAAAACTAATCTTCAAAAAGAATCTTTTTTAAGAAACCTTGACTTTCGTCAAGAGATTTTCAACTCTTTTTCAATAAATGCTTTAACACACTTAAGCATATCCAAACATTTTCAAAAGACTAAAAAATACAAAAACTCACTCAAACCTTTTTGCCATTTGGCTTTTGACTTTAAAAAACTCTTTTCTCAAAGAGTTTAGACATGAGTCATCTATGGTTGAAAACTCAAATTCCCCATAACATTTAATCAAAAGATATTGATTCTTTTCCACCTAGGAGAGTTAGTGGCATACTTGTTGATTTGATATCCAAGTTAGAGCCCTTCCCTATTGTGAAGCAAAGATCTATCATCATCATGTTTGTGGTGGATTAAAGGAGTTTTAACTTAAGATGACAACTTGTCTCTTCTCCTAAAAACAATCAAACAAACCACTTTATTATTTTTACCCCGAACTACGAGGTTTTGATCCTTCATTGGTACGTAGGCATGAGACTTTCACGTCTTTCCAAATCAAAAATTAATAAAAAAAGATATTTCTTTTCTATTCTCTCCAATCATTTACAAGCAAACAATTTTAGCCAAAAACATATATATTACAAGAGGTTCCTATAGAGTACTATAGATGCTTAGGGTGCTAATACCTTCCCTTTGCATAATCAACCCCCGTACCTTGATCTCTTATTGCATTGCTTATTGCTTTATTGCTTCTTTAGCTTTGCATGTTTATTTGTGGGTGTTATTCGATCTTTTCCCCTTCCCTTGGATAAATTAAAGATCGGTGGTGACTTCTTATTTTGCGAGTCAAAGTCTAATCAATAGCTTTGATCTCCGAAAATCACTGCGACACACGCATTCATAATTTTTACGACTTATAAACTATATTTTACTAAACTTAAAAATTATATTTAAATATTCACTCTTTATGGGGACATTATTTCTTTTATGTCCCTCAATGCGCCATAAATCACTTTCTTTTTTTGGGTATAACTATATCTATCTCATTATGTATCCTTATTCTTATCATATTCAGTTTACCCTTATTATGTCGTCTCATGTTACGATTAAGTTTCAATGTTGGACACGAATATAAAGTCAAATAATCTTCGCTTCTAGAATGATGAAACTCATGTAAACTTTATAGGTATAATCCAGTGTAATATGTTACAATATTTCGAATACATATTTTAAAAACAAAAAGAAAAAAAAAATGAAAGTCATCAATGGCAGTGACGACTTTCATAAAAAAATCAAAGTCATGGCTGCCATCAAAGTCGTGGCTGCCATCCACGACTTTGCTTAAAAGCTAAAAAATAAAAGCTTAATTTATTTATTTTAACACCTGGACGCACGCACGCACACACGATTGTACGCACGCACGCACGCACGAACACACGATTGTCCACACGCACATAAACACACACTAATTAAGTGGTGGGGGGGGGGGGGGATTGGTGCCCTGTGCAGCCGCTCCTCTCGAACACCCTCCGGAACCCTCTGCATGCTACAACCCTTACTTCTCTGCTTCACTTCTCTAACACTTTCATTCTCTCTCTTTGAGACTTAGAAGCATGGATATGGAAAAACACAAAAAAAAATGGAGAGGAAGAGGAGAAGACACACATATACAAGGGTGAGTGCAGCGCAGCAGGGAGGGCAGCAGAGGATCCAATTTGGCATTTTTGTGTTATGTTCTAAATAAATCATTTTAGAAGTGAAAGTGAACACAGTTGCCTTATATATCCTCCAAAGACCCTTCCTCTGCTTCACCTCTCACTCGTTCATTCTCTTACTTTTTGAGACTTACAAACATGGATCTGGAAAAACAAACAAAAAATGGAGACGAAGAGGAGAAGACACACATATACAAGAGAATAAAAACACTAACATTAGTAAGACAAACACTTTCTAGTTAATTATTTTCCTGTTTGTTCCCAACACTTTATTTTATTTTCTCATTTTACTTTATTTTTTTGGTTGCAGATGTGGACTAATATTATCTTGAGAGCTGTTATGTTGCCGATGTTGATCAAAACTTCTAGGAAAGTGATGTTGTTCATTCGCTACTGGAATGAAGTGTTGGTTATTGAGGTTGTTGTTGATTATGTGCACCTGGTTTATGCACTCATCTGTATTTTGTCCTGCTTCTTTTTTATTTTTTTGAAATTGGTGACACTTTTTATTTGGAATCCGGATCTGTTCCAGTAGATAAAGGCTCCAGTATCCGGTACCATATATAGATGTATGTTCCTGTCTCTTTGGAAATCAAGGACACATTTGTATTGAATTTCGGAAGGATATAAATGTTGATTTTGGTCTACTTCTTCAAAATGTCCTTTCTTTTACTTGGTTGATTTTGTTAATTAATTTTTGTTTTCCTTAGAAATTGAAAACTGGATGTAGTCTCATCATTCACTATTCTAATTAGGAACGTGGAAATTGTATTATAAATTATTTAAATTGGGGTTTAACTCTTATTTTGAGATTTTATTGTTAACTTAGTTTTTACTATTGTATTTTGTTGATGAACACACGCATATATTACCTTTTTATGCAATTTAAAATTTATCTAATTATGCACCCAAAAAATTTTAACATCTGAACGCACGAACGCACGCACGCACGCACGCACGATTGTCAACATGCACATAAACACACACTAATTAAGTGGGGGGGGGGGAATTGGTGCCCTGTGCAGCCGCTCCTCTCGAACACCCTCTGGAACCCTCTGCATGCTACAACCCTTACTCCTCTGCTTCACTTCCCTAACTCTTTCATTCTCTCTCTTTGACACTTAGAAGCATGAATATGGAAAAACACAAAAAAAATGGAGAGGAAGAGGAGAAGACACACATATACAAGAGAATAAAAACACTAATTAAGATTAGTAAGACAAACACCTTCTAGTTAATTCTTTTCCTGTTTGTTCTCAACAATTTATTTTATCTTCTCTTTTTTTTGTTGTTGCAGATGTTGATTAATATAATCTTGAGAGTTGTTATGTTGCTGGTGTTGATAAAAACTTCTAGGAAAGTGATGTTGTTCATTCGCTACTGGAATGAAGTGTTGGTTACTGATGTTGTTGTTGATTATGTGCACCTGATTTATGCACTCATCTGTATTTTGTCCTGCTTCTTTTTTATTTTTTTGAAATTGGTGACACTTTTTATTTGGAATCCGAATATGTTCCGATAGATAAAGGCTCCAGTTATCCGGTACCATATATGGATGAATGTTCCTGTCTCTCTAGAAATCAAGAACACAGTTGTATTGATTTTCGGAAGGTTATAAATGTTGGTTTTGGTCTGCTTCTCCAAAATGTCCTTTCTTTTACTTGGTTGATTTTGTTAATCAAATTTTGTTTTCCTTAGAAATTGAAAACTGGATGTAGTCTCGTCATTCACTATTCTAATTAGAACGTGGAAATTGTATTAAAAAATATTTAAATTGGTGTTTAACTCTTAGTTTGAGATTTTATTGTTAACTTAGTTTTTACTATTGTATTTTGTTGATGAACACGCACATATATTACCTTTTGATGCAATTTAAAATTTATCTAATTATGCACATAAAAAAGATTATCTAATTAAATGTGCATTGTGAAATTTATATCTTGCTCAATGCACCATATTAGAGAGGGAATTGAAAATCTGTCACTAAAAATTAGAGAGGGAAAATCGAATTTGTTACTAAAATTAGTGAGGAAACAAAAACCGTCATTAACTTCACATTGACTAAAATTAGTGAGGGAAACAAAAATTTGTCACTAATTAGCAACGAAATTTCATTCATTATTATTAGCAATGGAATATAATATATTGTGACGAACATTTTCCATCACAATTGGTGACGGATTTGAAAATTCCCTCACTATACTTTGCGACGCCTTTTTTGTTACTGATTTATAGTTGTCACTAAACCCGTCACTAAAGTTGTTTGTGACGGAAGTTCTTGAATTTAGTGACGAAAATGTACCCCCTAAATTTAATTTTTTTTAATAATGACTGTAGTACGATCTTATAGAACAGTTCCATATACGAATGTATGTTCCTGTCTCTTAAGAAACCAAGGACATAGTAATATGATTTTATAGAACAATTCCATATACGGATGTTAACATAATTTGTTAATTAAATGGTTATTGAGAAAATTTACAAGGGTTTTTATTTATTTATTTCAATAACCTAAATTTGAGGGAAAAAAAAGATCTCAAACCACCTACTTTGAAAATTAATTTTTCAAATGCTTTATTATTGTGTTATTAGGACATATTCATTTGAAATTGTGAGGTATTGAAGACTTCACTTTTGTGTTTTAATAGGATCTCACTATTTCAATCGACAAAGTCGTGTTGCAAATGCGTGTAAGTACATATTGAAGGATTAATTTGTTGCAATTGGTGTCGATCTTATTGTGATTTCGAATAATTTTAAGTGGATGTGCAACAACATGAACTTGCCAATTGAAATGCCGAGGCGTTATTATGACTAAAAAAAGAAGAAAAGGTCCTTCAAGACCTTGCCTTGTAAATGGATGTGCTTTTCTAAAACCAAAAAGTAAGGAGTATTTGAGGAATTAATTTTTAAAGTCGGGTGGTTTGGTTTTTTTTTTTTCTTCTTTTCATAAATAGGTTGTTTAATTTTTAAAAAAAATCCAAAATTAAGGTGTCCAAATCAATAACATATATAACCCTTATTTTAGTTTGTTCAAAAAAAAAAAAACATAACCCTTATTTTAGTGCTAGCCAGCTGAAATCCCAATATGAAAAAAACTAATGATAGATGTGTTGATCTGATTGAATAGTACTACAAAAATTGATAATCGATACTATATAATAAGAGACGACTGATAAGAAAAAAGCGTAAAACTGTTAAAGATCTTATCTCTAGAAGGTTCACTTACATATACACACTTGCTTTCTGCGACGCAAACTAGTGGCTCGAAGTCTAGAAGGCGAGAGGGATAGTTTGATCATTACGAGGGATGACCAAGACATTTCAGGGGGTGCGAAAAATGTTGCAATGGAGTAATGTGTGGTTTACCTCTGCACATGGTTGAATAAAATGCATCACAACTAAGAGAATTTTTTTTTCTACCCCTACATTTATCTCCTTACCCCAACATAATTTAAAATATTTCCATTTTACCCTTAGCTTAAAATATTCCAATTTTACCTTTATATTATTATTTAACTTCTTACATTGTTCACCCTACATCACATCGCTAATGTTTCATAATCTCTCCTATTACATAACCTCCTTTTTTTCTCAAAAAAAATTTCTAATTTTTTTCAACACAGAATGGACAATAATTTGTATTGTAAAATAAAATTCATACTTCCAATTTTACCTTTAAGCTAATAAGCTTTTCTTTGTTTGGGACGTACTCTTTGTTATGCAAAGAAAGGGAGGGATGTGGATTGAACTTTATGGGTTATTTGCAGCTCATGAGGACGAGACAAAGTGATGTTTTGTCATTTTTCTCAAAGTGTAGTAGTAGTAGTAATACATGTATGCATAATAATTTATTAATTTTCATGTCATATCAACTAAATATGTTGTATTTCCTTTAATTAAGATGTTTACATTTGAAACTATACTGCTCGAATACTGGCAAGAACATCAAATTAATTTAGTTCCACTAGGAAAATTTGACATGTTTTCCTAGCATATAGTATCCTATAGCAAAATGCAACTACAAATATATTATTATTATTATTATTATTTTATTTTTTTTGAATATATTAATTGAATTGCAAATTGAACCTCACAAATTATTTCTCATTATTTATTATCATTCTCACCAAAATTCATACCTCCAACAACATTTTAAAGCTCTAACATGAACATGATTAATAAAATGAATTAAGTTTGTTTGTGTCAAAAATAAAAATCTTTTTTTTTTCCTTCTAAAATTTAAAATAAATATTTTACCATCAAACAAATATAATAAAATGAAATAAAGATAATTTTTCAACTATAAATTAGTTTTTTTAGATGGCTATAAAGTTAGTTATGGCTTAGTTTTATACAAGTTAGTATTTTCCCTTCGACATCTCAACAGAAGTGATATCAAATGTTCCATCATTCAACAATTAATTAATCATATATACTACTTGATTTCGCATAAAAAAATGTTATGCTGACATAGTTTATGAACACAAACATGACAAATATACTGTCCAAACACTTTTTTCAATTTTTAAATAATATAATTCACTTTATTGGTTTTCGTGTACACTCTAATGGTGTCGGGCAGGTCGGGCGGGAAGGCAACGGACGTGGGTGCGATGGTGGGAAAACTCTCATCTGCTGCTACTCTCATCTGTTGCATCTTGTTTTTTATCCCTTTGAAATCTACTTCAAAACAACACACAATAAGAACAAGAACATCCCAAAACAGAATGTTTAGATTGAAAAAGCATGATACCAATGAACCAAAATTATGAAAAAAGACTGCAACTTTCAGAAGAAATATAATTAGAAAACAAACTTATACATAAAGGGTATACACATAAAAACAAGAGTGAAATGCAAAAATGTTACCTGAGACTGAGAAAAAGTTGAAGTCAAGAAGAAGATGAAGAAGGGGTTATAGAGAAGAAGAGTATTACAATATATTTTGGTTCAAGTGGAGTCAAGTAATGAAATGAAGGAGGCATAAATAAGCTATGTGTCAAAAGATACAATACAAGTACTCGCACCTGAAATCAAAAAATTACAATATATTACAACATCAAGTACCATAAGTTATAACTACCCCAAGCCTAAAACAAACACACAGATGACAGCAAAAACAAAGCTAGCTCCCACTACATAACATTGTTTTGTCACGTCCATAAGATTGTTTAACATTCAAAAATATCACATTCAATGATAGATATTCTCTAGTATCCTTCATAATGTTGAATACTTGTCTAGTCACTTGTTTTACTTATAACTCACTTATGCAAATATTAAGTGTATATGAGTAAGAAAAGTATAAGCACACATATGTAAATTTTGAAACAAGAAAAATTCAATTTAAACAGAGTAATTTAACATACAAAACTAAATAGACTTTTATTCTTAAAAAAACTAAAATAAATAGACTTTACTACATTTTTTTTTTCTTTCTTGAAGATCACTTTACTACATGCTGAGATACAAAATAGTTACTTAGCTAGACACAACCATAAAATAAAGAAAAAATGAGCAAAATTATATTAATTGATGTAGCTATTTATGTTTCGTTTAATTTTTTTTTTATTGATGTGTGTATATATCATTGTCATGCAAGTTCATATATCATGACTCTTCAATTATGAACCTCCTTTTTTATTACTCCCTCCGGTCTTTTTTATAAGAAACATTTTGAAATTTTTATTTGGTCCTTTTTATAAGAAACACTTTGATACAATTTCATTTGTACCCTTATTAAATACAATCAAATAATTCATTATTCTGCTAGTGCATTAATTAGAGAGACATATTTCTCATGCTAGTCAAAGGTTAGTTTTGCACTACAAGAAAATATGGGATTAGCTACGACAGCGTTTTTAGCTAATTCGTAGCTAATCGCTAGTAAAACAGAGTTAGCTACAGATTTGTTGTGAATTAGCTGTCATATAGGGCGTAGCATGGATTGGGCGGCAAATCATCTATGAAAATATTTCCTAGCTAATTTGCAACTAATATAATGAATATCCTAGTTAGTTTCCAATTAATACCTAGTTAAATAATGTTCAAAAGTTTGTGTTTCCTAACTAATTCGCTAGGATATTGTCTCAACAATTTCACAATAAATCTCTAGCTAATATTCCTAGCGATTTCGCAGCCATTTCCAAGCTTTTTGGATTTTTTACAATTCATAAAAGCTTTTGTAATAAAAAAGGATTAGGCTAGCAAATAAAAGTAAAAAGATACAATACAAGTACTCGCACCTGAAATCAGAAAATTACAATATATTACAACATCAAGTACCGTAAGTTATAACTACCCCAAGCCTAAAACAAACACATTGATGACAGCAAAAACAAGGCTAGCTCCCACTACATAACATTGTTTAACATTCAAAAAAATCACATTCAATGATAGATATTCTCTAGTATCCTTCATAATATTGAATACTTGTCTAGTCACTTGTTTTACTTTTACTTATAACTCACTTATGTAAATATTAAGTGTATATGAGTAAGAAAAGTATAAGCATACATATGTAACTTTTGAAACAAGAAAAATTCAATTGAAACAGAGTAATTTAACATACAAAACTAAATAGACTTTTATTCTTAAAAAAACTAAAATAAATATACTTTACTACATGTTTTTTTTTTCTTTCTTGAAGATCACTTTACTACATGCTGAGATACAAAATAGTTACTTAGACACAACCACAAATTAAAGAAAAAATGAGCAAAATTATGTTAATTGATGTAGCTATTTCTGTTTCATTTAATTTTTTTTTTTATTGATGTGTGTGTCTATATCATTGTGATGCAAGTTCTTATATCACGACTCTTCAATTATGAACCTCCTTTTCTGACATTCTAAATTAATTCTTTTATTTATGATTCAAATAATAGTCTTCTAAATATCTTCACGAAGAATATGATACCATTGTTGCAATTTTCTAATACTACTTTGATTATTTCATATTGAGATAGTATGATGCACTTGTTGATGTGAGTGATTTATTATGTTATTATCATTATTTCAAGAAAAGTTCAAGTGAAAACATAAGCACCATTCATAAAACTTAACATTTATCTTCATACGCACCCTTCTTTTGTTTCAGGTCGGCGCTACTGTGTTGTTGTTCTTCATTCAGACCTATGAAATTAGGATTTCAAATCCCTTTTAATTTGTCTCACGTGACCAAGACACATGCCAAATCGCTATTGTGTATTGTTAACTAAACTAAGGACCTTATGATCTCTCTATAGCTTAAGAGTGCTTTGCCTTAGCAAACAATAAGACATCATGTTACCATGTCTTTACATGCAAAAACTAGATAAATTTTAGATGGACCGCATCTTATTAATATGGACATAGCTTTAATTATGTGACAAAAATTAAAATGGGGTAGCTTTCAATTGGAGCAAGCAATGAGCTTTTGAATGACATAACTAATTTAGAGACAGTTGCAATTTCTTTTCTTTTTCTACACTTTTTGTGAGTTGTAAAATGTATAGTAATTAAGGAAGAGTACGTCCAATATAAGAAAAGTGAAGAAGACATATCATTAATTAAATTTCGAATATTTCATGTTTAAGCTAATAAGCTTTTTTTTTGTTTGGGACGTACTCTTTTCTTTGTTATGCAAAGAAAGGGAGGGATGTGGATTGAACTTTTTGGGTTATTTGCAGCTCATGGGGACGAGACAAAGTGATGTTTTGTCATTTTTCTCTAAGTGTAGTAGTAGTACGTAGTACATGTATGCATAATAATTTATTAATTTTCATGTCCTATCAACTAAATATGTTGTATTTCCTTTAATTAAGATGTTTACATTTGAAACTATACTGCTTGAATACTGCTGGCAAGAACATCAAATTAATTTAGTTCACTAGGAAAATTCAACATGTTTTCCTAGCATATAGTATCCTATAGCTAAATACAACTACAAGTATATTATTATTATTATTATTATTATTATTATTTTTTGAATATATTAATTGAATTGCAAATTGAACCTCACAAATTATTTCTCATTATTTATTATCATTCTCACCAAAATTCATACCTCCAACAATGACATGAACATGATTCTGATTCTTTAATCATTAAGCACAAGGTATTTTGGTGTGCTTAGATATTCTTCCTACACATTAAGCACATTTTTCAGCTTCTAGTGTTTAATTTTTGGCCGTGAAACTGAAATGGATCCATAAAGTATTCATGGATAATCAATTAATGGGTGCACATCAAGTACACTCATATTTCGTTGAATTTTTTCAGCTAAGTTATGCCTCTTAAGACTCTCTTTTGTATAGACTTGGTAATAATTCTCACATGCGGTCCCCCCCTACCAAATTTGTTTCGACTGCATGCTACTGAAATAAAATTGTATATATTGAAACTTTATTTTAAAGGGTTATTTCCAATTCATGGAGACGTAGACACAATGATATAAATGGGTTTTTCAAAAGTATCATGCCATTGAGATTAATTATGTATACAGCCAATGAGATTTTTACGTCTAAAATGTTCATTTACATTTCTAGTAGGATTTGAAGGGATTTTGAATAACACGAGAAAGAAATCGTCAAAATGTTCAAGGGCCAAAACCAGTATAGCCTGTCATGTAAATATGTCAATGCTATAAGGAAGGAAAAATTCTCGTAGCCAACGTTTCTTTTATCCCTGAAATTACATTTTTGTCCATGCAAAAAGTTCGGAATATAATTTTCGAGTTAAAAATAATATTCATAGTTTAAAAAGTTTGGAAATCGAAAACCAGTTCTACAATCAAACCATTAAAAATCAGTGTGATCCGACTGGTTTAACAGTCAAACCGGTGAACCAGTGAAACCAACACTAAATCGGACCAGCTTGAGATGGGTTTAATAATTAAATGAAAATTTCATAAAAAATTTGAAATGTATCCTCACCACTAGGCCAAATGAACGTTTTTTTTTTGCACACATTATATTTTTCAACACTTTAATGCTCCCAATCAGGCTCAACCCCTATATATGGAGGTGTAGTGTGAGCGACGACATCGGCCCTCAACTCAAAATTTTAAGATCCAATAATAATATTTATATACTGTTAATGTTTTCCAATTTAGGTCATAAGCAAACCAAGCTCGGTAGGCAAGTGAATAGAACAATATTAATAATTAAAATAATAGAAATGTGTAGATAAAAATGAATTTGTAGATAAATATTCTAATCGCTCTTGTTACTTCAAGTTCAAACTATAATTGCACACTACGAATTGCGTAAAATAATAGAAATGTGTGAGAAATTGACAACAATGCAGAGAAGGATGTGAATGAGAAAGAAATAAGCATAGAATAAGAACAGAACACCAATGGAAATTGGTTAATGTTCTTTGTGGTCTTCATCTAACAAAACCAACTGCACTTCACAATTGTTGTAATTCTATATTCTATACTATGTCCGTCTCAAAATATAAGAATTAGTTGACCATTGCACGTACACCGATGTATAACTTTGATTACAAATATTTTTAATTGTCAATTAGTAAAAATTATAGAAATTTGATATTTTGAAAACACTCGTCGAAACAGATCAAACAAGATCTTATATGATAATATTTACATTTATATATCTTTAGAAAAATATGGTCAAAACAAGATATATGAATAATGCATTTAGTCAAACGAGATCTTATAAAATAAAAAAGAGGGAATATATTTTTATACAATGGAAAATATTACTTTTTTGCTTAAATGCACTTTTAAATATGGAGTATATCCATGTGGGCACTGCCACATCATCATTAGAGACAAAACCAATCATCAAAATTCACCTTAAAATGAGATGGGGATGGAAACTCAAAATAAATAAAATTGGGAATCAAAAATTGATTTTTAAAATAGGAGGATTAAAATCTCATTTTTTTTATTTTTTTAAATACAGGAATACAAAATTCATTTAAGCCTATTTTTTTTTTATCAAATAACTTAATGACTAAAAATTTCATTTTTAAGTGAATAAGTTGAGTGTCCCACATTCGAATCTCAGCTCATATATATATATATATATATATATATATATATATATATATATATATATATATATATATATATATATATATAACGTAATATTCATATCAATTGAATTAAGCTTACGGAACACGAACACGAGAAATATTACTATATATAATTGGCTAATGCTAGTTTTTGAAATTGAATCCAACAACTTTCACTTAAGAAAAAACTCCTTCGGTGTCACTTCACTTATTTACACTTGTTCTAATTTCATATAAATGTGATATTCCCATCTATTTTATCTAAAATTTATTTATTTTTACTTTTAAGTGTGTGTCCAAATACTCTTTCCATCCAAAATTATAAAGCAACAAAAAATTATATTTATTAAAAAAAACAAAAACACGACAATTTAAATTATTTTTTTTGTATATTTTTTAAAAAATAAGTTGTATAGAAAAATGTTAAAACAATTTTTTTTGTCAAGTAACTTAATAGTTAAAATTTCAATTTTTAAATTAAACTGTGATAGTAAAGGTTCAAACCTCAATCCCTGTTTTTTATAATTATAAGCAATGTCCCTACCAAGTTTCAACACCGAGTCATACTCAAGGGATAAACAATTTCTATGGGTTATGAAGAAAATAAAGAGAGTAAATTAATTGTAAGGCCATTGGAAAACTTAATTTGTGCATGTACACGATGGGAATTGAGATTAGGGATGACAAAAATATCCATACCCACAAATTTCCGCGGATAAAATTTGTCACAAATACGGGACGAATAACTTAATGGATATCCACAGATAAAATAGATATTTTAATTATCCGATACTTAATGAATATGAATACGGATTTAATGGTATCCACATCCGCAGATATCCATACACGCTAATAAATAAGAAAATTCGTTAAATATCTTTAGTTATTAAAAATAAAAGAGGCTTTTATATTCCGCACAATTTTATTTAAAAATGTATGTATATTATATTTTTAAAGAGAAATACTATATGGATATTATATTATAGTTTTGGTAAAAAAAAGAAAATGAATGTGGTGATATTAATGTAAATTGAAAGTGAAATGCATGAATATTATTATGTGCTAATTTTTTTTTTTTTCATTTAAGAAATTTTAGGTATAATTAGAAAAAGAGTGTTGTTAACATGTGCATATATTTTTAAAAATATATCATCCATGAATTTCTATTATTATCCACGAATACTTTAAAACCTGCGAGTTACCCGCTTAATGAATACCCGTGAATATGAAGCGGATACAGATATCATATTTATCTAATAGATTAGACACGGATATCATACTATATACGCCCATAGATATCCATCAACATCCGTAATTGAGACTCTTCGATTAGAGTAGTAAAGACATCTCATAATTGGATCAATTTAAAGGCTAACACCCTTCCCAAAAAATAAACCATTGATCTTCTTGTAGCTAATGTCCATCCGTAAAGTGACTTTGCAATACTACTACTTTTGAACTTCAAACTTCAAAGATTAACACAAAATCGATCAACTTGGGGAATGGATACCAAAAAAATGGAAGAAAAATGGATAAAACACTATAGTAACAATCGTAAGATACTACTTGTGGGAGAAGGTGATTTTTCTTTTGCACTATCTTTGGCAAATGCATTTGGTTCTGCTTCCAACATGGTAGCAACTTCTCGTGATTCAAAAGGTACACTATCCTATAATTTTTTTTTATTATTTTGAGAAATGTCATTCTTATTTTTCTCTTATTTTTATTCCTTTTTTTCTTCTTTTAAATGTGTTGAATGTTTTTATTAGGGTTATTGATAATGAAATACTCAAGAGCTTTTGCAATTTTGGAAGAACTAGAGACACTTGGTTGCAGCATTGTACATGAAGTTGATGCATATAGTGTCCACAAGCACCCAATGTTACAAAATAAAGCTTTTGATCGTATAGTCTACAATTTCCCTCATGCTGGATTTGATTTGGCTGAGAATAATTTGAACCAAATTGGGTAAGTTTTACTTTTCAAATTAGTGTATTTGGTTTTGAAATTATATGACACCGTTAGGTTAGTGTTTTTTTTTAATTAACGCACTAGTTGTTAGAGGAAAAGGGTGTTGAATTTGGCTATCACCTGAAATCGAACTGTTAGGTTAGTCTTTCATGTATGATGGTCAATTAAATAATGAAGTCTCATGGTTCACCCCGTAACTGTAATTGAGAGGGACTGTAACGTCTACGTGATGTCAGAACTCAGAACTGATCCAGACTGAATTAGATTAGACGGTCCAATCGGTTGAATAATGATGAAAAAAATAAAAATAACAAAGTCTCTAAAATAGTAAATTGTCGATAATTTTAGTTACATACTGTAATTCACAATGAAGCATTTTAAATTTAAAAAAAAAAGGAGGAAATTGAAAACTCATTTTAAAAAATAACTATTTTTTTAATGAGGATATGGGAGAATTAACAAGGGTGGATGTGGCGGTTAGTTGGCCGTTGTTGGTGGTTTACGGCGAAGAAGAAAAGATAGTGCATCGAGTAAATACAATCAATATCCGATGGTCAAAAGTTTAAGTTTGGATTTTGACCGTCTGATCAATATAGTACAATCAATATCTGACGGTCAAAAGTTTAAGTTCGGATAATTTTTTTTGGAATATAAGAGGGTCGAAGCCCTAAGTTCAGATTTTAGTTAATGTAAAATATAAATTTGAGTGTAAAGTTTTAAACCGTCTAATCTTAACCGGATCATGGCACAAAAGTGACCTACTATAGTACAATTAAGGAGAATCAACCTCACTCAAACACCATCAAACTCAAACCTGATCAGTACTATCACTATGTGGCTCTTGGGGTTGTCTTTTTATAGAGGAGAACAATCCATATCCCTAGCTAGCCAGCTCTTTTATGTAACTGACCTTGAAGGCAAATTATTGTGATTTGTGACTGGATCATTATGCATTTTTGAAATTTATCCTCTTAATAAGAAACTGACGCGGTTGCCTTAACCCCAATCAAACCCACAATATTCCATTTTTATTATGTATCCTATCCATGGTTAATTACATACTCCCCAGCCCCACATTGGTATTTTGGAATCTCCTTGTTATGTGAAAATTGATTGGAATTTGGTAATAAATAGTAGTAGTAAATACAAGTTACAGTATAAGATTTATAGCTAGTTTGTGAATTAAAAGACTAGTAGAAGTCCCCACATTGAAAATGACGTATACATAGCATAGTAGTATTAATTTATGAGTGAGTGTGAAAGTGAAAGTGAACACAGTTGCCTTATATCCAATCCAATGGTTTAGTAAGAGAAATAGAAAAGTAGATTATATAAATGTGGAATGAAAAGTAGTCCCAATTGATTTTATTACTTGTTCCAGCCATATAAAATTGAAATTACTTTTACGGTGTAAAATCTTTTTGCAACATGCATCTAAATAAATCCACACAGTAAATATTTTTAAACACATCTTAGGAACTAAATTTAAAAAGTGGATTGTTCCTTCATCTTGTAAATGTTGAAGAAAATTTAGCAACAACAAACTAATTATCATTTGCATAATTTTAACCAATATTAATCTCAACAAGACATCTTCATAGGCCACTAGACACTTGGTACTATTAGTTCCTCTGCAATTCTCAATCTTTCAACAAGACATCTTCATAGGCCACTAGACACTTGGTACTATTAGTTCCTCTGCAATTCTCAATCTTTCAACAAGACATCTTCATAGGCCACTAGACACTTGGTACTATTAGTTCCTCTGCAATTCTCAATCTTTCAACAAGACATCTTCATAGGCCACTAGACACTTGGTACTATTAGTTCCTCTGCAATTCTCAATCTTTCAACAAGACATCTTCATAGGCCACTAGACACTTGGTACTATTAGTTCCTCTGCAATTCTCAATCTTTCAACAAGACATCTTCATAGGCCACTAGACACTTGGTACTATTAGTTCCTCTGCAATTCTCAATCTTTCAACAAGACATCTTCATAGGCCACTAGACACTTGGTACTATTAGTTCCTCTGCAATTCTCAATCTTTCAACAAGACATCTTCATAGGCCACTAGACACTTGGTACTATTAGTTCATCTGCAATTCTCAATCTTTCAACAAGACATCTTCATAGGCCACTAGACACTTGGTACTATTAGTTCCTCTGCAATTCTCAATCTTTCAACAAGACGTCTTCATAGGCCACTAGACACTTGGTACTATTAGTTCCTCTGCAATTCTCAATCTTTCAACAAGACGTCTTCATAGGCCACTAGACACTTGGTACTATTAGTTCCTATGCAATTCTCAATCTTTCAACAAGACATCTTCATAGGCCACTAGACACTTGGTACTATTAGTTCCTCTGCAATTCTCAATCTTTCAACAAGACATCTTCATAGGCCACTAGACACTTGGTACTATTAGTTCCTCTGCAATTCTCAATCTTTCAACAAGACATCTTCATAGGCCACTAGACACTTGGTACTATTAGTTCCTCTGCAATTCTCAATCTTCCAATTTCCTTATATATCCTCCAAAGACCCTTCCTCTGCTTCACTTCTGTTCTCTCACTCGTTCATTCTCTTACTTTTTGAGACTTACAAACATGGATCTGGAAAAAAAAATCCAAACTTAAGGTGTCCAAATCAATAACATAACCCTTATTTTAGTGCTAGCCAGCTGAAATCCCTATATGAAAAAAAAAAAACCGATGATAGATGTGAAGAGTACACCTTTTTTTTTTTCTTTTCTTTTTCTACACTTTTTGTACCCTTTTTGTGAGTTGTAAAATGTATAGTAAGGAAGAGTACGTCCAATATAAGAATGTGAAGAAGACAATCATTAAATAAATTTCAAATATTTCATGTTTAAGCTAATAAGCTTTTCTTTGTTTGGGACGTACTCTTTGTTATGCAAAGAAAGAAAGGGATGTGGATTGAACTTTATGGGTTATTTGCAGCTCATGGGGACGAGACAAAGTGATGTTTTGTCATTTTTCTCAAAGTGTAGTAGTAGTATGTAGTACATGTATGCATAATAATTTATTAATTTTCATGTCCTATCAACTAAATATGTTGTATTTCCTTTAATTAAGATGTTTACATTTGAAACTATACTGCTCGAATACTGCTGGCAAGAACATCGAATTAATTTAGTTCCACTAGGAAAATTTGACATGTTTTCCTAGCATATAGTATCATATAGCTAAATACAACTACAAATATATTATTATTATTATTATTATTATTTATATTATATTTTTTTTTTAATATATTAATTGAATTGCAAATTGAACCTCACAAATTATTTCTCCTTATTTATTATCATTCTCACCAAAATTCATACCTCCATGATTCTGATTCTTTAATCATTGAAGCACAAGGTATTTTGGTGTGCTTAGATATTCTTCCTACACATTAAGCACATTTTTCAGCTTATAGTGTTTAATTCTTGGCCATGAAACTGAATTGGATCCATAAAGTATTCATGGATAATCAATTATGGCTAAGTTATGCCTCTTAAGACTCTCTTTTGTATAGACTTGGTAATAATTCTCACATGCGGTCCCCCCCTACCAAATTTGTTTCGACTGCATGCTACTGAAATAAAATTGTATATATTGAAACTTTATTTTAAAGGGTTATTTCCAATTCATGGAGACGTAGACACAATGATATAAATGGGTTTTTCAAAAGTATCATGCCATTGAGATTAATTGTGTATACAACCAATGAGATTTCTACATCTAAAATGTTCATTTACATTTCTAGTAGGATTTGAAGGGATTTTGAATAACACGAGAAAGATTCTCAAGGGCAAAAACCAGTATAGCCTGTCATGTAAATATGTCAATGCTATAAGGAAGGAAAAATTCTCTTAGCCAACGTTTCTTTTATCCCCTGAAATTACATCTTTGTCCATGCAAAAAGTTCGGAATATAATTTTCGAGTTAAAAATAATATTCATAGTATAAAAAGTTTGGGAATTGAAAACCAGTTCTACAATCAAACCATTAAAAATCAGCGTGACCCGACTGGTTTAACAGTCAAACCGGTGAACCAGTGAAACCAACACTGAATCGGACCAGCTTGAGATGTGTTTAATAATTAAATGAAAATTTCATAAAAAAATTGAAATGTATCCTCACCACTAGGCCAAATGAACGTTTTTTTTTTGCACACATTATATTTTTCAACACTTTAATGCTCCCAATCAGGCTCGACCCCTATATATGGAGGTATAGTGTGAGCGACGACATCGGCCCTCAACTCAAAATTTTAAGATCCAATAATAATATTTATATACTGTTAATGTTTTCCAATTTAGGTCATAAGCAAACCAAGCTCGGTAGGCAAGTGAATAGAACAATATTAATAAAATAATAGAAATGTGTAGATAAAAATGAATTTGTAGATAAATATTCTAATCGCTCTTGTTACTTCAAGTTCCAACTATATTGCACACTACGAATTGCGTAAAATAATAGAAATGTGTGAGAAATTGACAACAATGCAGAGAAGGATGTGAATGAGAAAGAAATAAGCATAGAATAAGAACAAAACACCAATGGAAATTGGTTAATGTTCTTTGTGGTCTTCATCTAACAAAACCAACGGCACTTCACAATTGTTGTAATTCTATGCTCCCTCCGTCCCATAATATAAGAACTAGTTGATCATTGCACGTACATCAATGCATAAAATTCACATTAAAATGGGATGTGGATGGAAACTCAAAATAAATAAAATTGGGAATCAAAAATTGATTTTTAAAATAGGAGGATTAAAACCTCATTTTTTATTTTTTTAAATACAGGAATACAAAATTCATTTAAGTCTACTTTTTTTTATCAGATAACTTAATGACTAAAAATTTCATTTTTAAGTGAATAAGTTGGATGTCCCACATTCGAATCTTAGCTCCTATATATAAAAGGTAATATTCATATCAATTGAATTAAGCTCATGAAACACGACGAGAAATATTACTATATAATAATTGGCTAATGCTAGTTTTTGAAATTGAATCCAACGACTTTCACTTAAGAAAAAACTCCTTCGGTGTCACTTCACTTTTTTACACTTGTTCTAATTTCATATAAATGTGATATTCCCAAGGTTGTCAGAACCGGACCGGTCATCGAACCGGCAAGCTCACCGGTTCAAGGTTCAATTGGTCGGACCGGGTTCAATCAGGGTCGAACCATTTTTAATTAAATATATATTTTAATTAATATATAAATAAATATATATGAATAATTGTTGAATATTTCATAATTTCACACATTAAAAAGATAAAATGTCACAAGTCAAAATAAAATAAAATTTATAATTCAAACCAAATGAAAAATAGATGAAAAACAAAAACATTTCCTATTCCTACAACGTCGTTGTTTTGTTTCAGATTTTTTTTAAAAAAAAAAAAATTAAAACGACGTCGTTTTGCCCTTTTTCTAAAAAAAAAAAAAAAATCTGCAAAACCGCTTGAACCGCCCGGCCGGTTCGCCGGTTCAACCCGGTTCGATCCCAGTTCACGCGTTTTTTTGCCGGTCGGTTTCCTATCCATTTTTTGCTTAAAATCGAACCGTTTTCATGACCGGTTCACGGTCCGACCGGCCGGTCCGGTCCGGTTTTGATAACCTTGGATATTCCCATCTATTTTATCTGAAATTTATTTATTTTTAGTTTTAAGTGTGTGTCCAAATACTCTTTCCATCCAAAATTATAAAGCAACAAAAATTATATTTATTAAAGAAAACAAAAACATGATAATTTAAATTATTTTTTTGTATATTTTTTAAAAAATAAGTTGTATAGAAAAATGTTAAAACAATTTTTTTTTGTCAAGTAACTTAATAGTTAAAATTTCAATTTTTAAATTAAAATGTGATAGTAAAGGTTCAAACCTCAATCCCTATTTTTTATAATTATAAGCAATGTTCCTACCAAGTACCAACCGAGTCATACTCAAGGGATAAACAATTTCTTTGGGTTATGAAGAAAATAAAGAGAGTAAATTAATTGTAAGGCCATTGGAAAGCTCAATTTGTGCATGTACACACGATGGGAATTGAGATTAGGGATGGCAAAAATATCCATACCTGCAAATTTCCGCAGATAAAATCCGTCACAGATACGGGACGGATAACTATGGATATCCACGGATGAAATAAATGGATATTTTAATTACCCGATATTTAATGGGCATGAATACGGATTTAATGGTATCCACGTCCGCGGATATCCATACCCGCTAATAAATAAGAAAATTCCTTAAATATCTTTAGTTATTAAATATAAAAGAGGCTTTTATATTCCGCACAATTTTACGATGAATTTTATTTTATTTAGAAATGTATGTATATTATTTTTTTAAAGAGAAATATATGGATATTATATTAAATTTTTGTAAAAAAAAAATTGAATGTGGTGACATTAATGTAAATTGAAAGTGAAATGCATGAATATTATTATCTGCTAATATTTTTTTTTCCTTTTAAGAAATTTTAGATATAATTAGAAAAATGGTGTTAACATGTGCATTTATTTTTTAAAATATATTATCCATGGATTTCTGTTAATATCCGCAGATATCTTAAAACCCCCAAATTATCCGCTTAGTGGATACCCGCATGAATATGAAGCGGATACAAATATCATATTTATCTAATGAAGTACACACGGATATCATACTATATGCGCCCATAGATATTCATCGAGATCCTTAATTGAGACTCTTCGATGGGAGTAGTAAAGACATCTCATAATTGGATCAATTTAAAGGCTAACACCCTTCCCAAAAAATAAACCATTGATCTTCTTGTAGCTAATGTCCATCCGTAAAGTGACTTTGCAATACTACTACTTTTGAACTTCAAACTTCAAAGATTAACACAAAATCGATCAACTTGGGGAATGGATACCAAAAAAATGGAAGAAAAATGGATAAAACACTATAGTAACAATCGTAAGATACTACTTGTGGGAGAAGGTGATTTTTCTTTTGCACTATCTTTGGCAAATGCATTTGGTTCTGCTTCCAACATGGTAGCAACTTCTCGTGATTCAAAAGGTACACTATCCTATAATTTTTTTTTTTTATTTTGAGAAATGTCATTCTTATTTTTCTCTTATTTTTATTCCTTTTTTTTTTCTTCTTTTAAATGTGTTGAATGTTTTTATTAGGGTTATTGATAATGAAATACTCAAGAGCTTTTGCAATTTTGGAAGAACTAGAGACACTTGGTTGCAGCATTGTACATGAAGTTGATGCATATAGTGTCCACAAGCACCCAATGTTACAAAATAAAGCTTTTGATCGTATAGTCTACAATTTCCCTCATGCTGGATTTGATTTGGCTGAGAATAATTTGAACCAAATTGGGTAAGTTTTACTATTCAAATTACTGTTAGAGGAAGAGGGTGTTGAATTTGACTAAGAGATAAGTAAAATTTCACACCTGAAATCGAACTGTTAGGTTAGTCTTTGAAGTATGGTGAATTAAATAACGAAGTATCTTGGCTGATGGTGTCAGAATTGACCTCGATCTAGATTAAGCGGTCTAATCGGTCGGATACTGGTAGTAAAAAAAATAATGAATTCTTTGAAATAGTAAATTGTCGATAATTTTAGTTACATATAATGAAGCATTTTAAATTTTTAAAAAAAGAGGAAATTAAAACTCATTTTAAAAAATACAACTATTATTTTTAATGAGGAGAATGAACAAGGCTGGGTGTGGCGGTTAGTTGGCCGGTGTTGGTGGTTTACGGCTGAGAAGAAAAGATAGTGCATCGAGTAAAAACAAGGCTGACAACATATTTTCCTGATAGCTTGTGATGATAGCTTTATGGAGAATGTTAACATGTGCACCAAAGGCATTAAATTTTAACTTTTTAAGGAAACAAAAATAGAAAGTATTAAATGTTGAAGCATTAAATTTTAACTTTTTAAGCATTAAATTTTTGTATTATTAAATGCTAAATTTCTATATTAAGATACCTTAACATGTGCCCTATATGCACATGTTAACAACACCCTAGCTTTATTTATCCTTTATCTTTGCAGCGTACTGTAGAAGTGACATTTTTGTAGGAAGTGACATTGTTTCCAAGTGTTTAGTTGAAATGAAAAAAGTTTAGAAAGAGTGTGACAAGTGTGAAATGAGAAATAGGTTAGGGGATTTTTAAAATTATTAGAGATTTTAATGATGGTTGATAATATTTTATTATAAAATAAAAAATTATGATTTTGACTCAGTTTGGGAAGTTTATATTTTGAGCTTATAAATTAGTATAATTTAGAAGTATAAGTTCATACTACTAAAAAAGACCTATTTAAATGGGCACCTCTATAAATAGATGATGTGTTTCTCGGATTAGTTGTTTCTTAGATCAGCGTCTTAAAAAAAAAATCCTGAAGTATTAGGAATTAAAAAAATGAAGTCTCTATAATTGTAAAAAAAAAAAAAAACATTTTTTAGTTATTATTATTTAATAATAATTTTTAGTTTGTTTGATTAAAATTTGTCAGAATTTCGGTGTTGGTGGTTTAAGGTGGAGAAGAAGGAAATTAAATGAGGGAGGTGTCATATAAAAAGATTGGAGAAATGATAATTAATGACTTTGTTATTGCAATTAAAATGAAAGCAAAAAAATAAAATTAAAAATAAGAAAACTAGTATAACATATATGTTTATCCAGTAGAAAAATAGTTGAAAGGAAAAAATAAAAAAAAACTATGGAAAAGAATAAGCTAATGAAGAAAAAAAATGGTATATAGGTTGGAAAGGAAATGCTAGGGTGGGAGACCATGATAGGTCTCTCACCGGTGCACCGTATGACATGTGGTTAGGATTGAATGTGTACATGATATTATGGTGTACTGTCAGTATTATATTATTTATATTTTTTTTCAATTTTTTTTCAATTTTTCCGGAAAAATGTTTTCTAACTTTTTTCGGGCACAAAATTTTTCGATTTTTTCTTTTGGAAAAAATTTCCCGATTTTTGGGGGAAAAAGTTTCGATTTCACATAAAAGCAATTCCAGAGTTTTTCTGGGAAAAAAATTTTCCGTTCTTTTTTCGGAAAAAAAATGTTTTTGCTTATTTTTTTTTTATGGAAAAAGTTCAGATTTTTTCCGAAAAAAAGTTTTCGATTTTTTGGGGAAAATAGTTTCGAAATGTTCACCTAAAAATTATTGTCGATACAAAAAAAGTAAAAAATTAGAAAATATTTGAAACTTTTTTTCCCGAATAAAATATTGGAACTTTTTCAGAAAAAAATCGAAAACTTTATTTTCGGAAAATATCCGAAACTTTTTTCCCGAAAAAAGAACGGAAACTTTTTTGTTCAGCAAAGACTCCGAAATTGTTTTTTTTTCTAAAATGGAAACTTTTTTCCTCAAAAATCTGGAACTTTTTTTCCAAAAAAAAAAATCAAAAATTTTTTTCAAAAAAAAAAATTGAAAACTTTTTTTTTTCAAAAAAATTTAATAAATAATATAATACTGACAGTACACCATAATATCATGTACACATTCAATCCTAACCACATATCATATGGTGCACCGGTGAGAGACCTGTCATGGTCTCCCACCCTAGAATTGGCCAGGAAATAATGGCATCTAGTAAAAGCAAGGGTGACATTTTTCCTGATAGCTTGTGATGATAGCTTTCTCTTTGCAGTATAGAAGTGACATTTCTGTTTCCAATGTAACAACGAAAGCATTATTTACACTGTGTTTAGTTGAGGGAAGAA
Organism: Trifolium pratense; assembly: GCF_020283565.1. Classification (NCBI taxonomy): domain Eukaryota; kingdom Viridiplantae; phylum Streptophyta; class Magnoliopsida; order Fabales; family Fabaceae; genus Trifolium; species Trifolium pratense. The sequence goes on from NC_060062.1 coordinate 1,127,547, forward strand.
GTTGAGAAGAGATAAAGATCTTTTTGCTAATTTTTTTAATACATATGAACAAATTATAAAAATAACTATTATACTCCCTCCTGTGCTAAATATAAGAGATAATCTACTTTTTTTGATTCATTGATAATTCAATGTATCTAGCCTATAATATAGATCAAATACATTATATTGTCAATGAATTTAAAAAATAAATTTTCTCTTATATTTAGAACCGGAAGAAATACAATTTATAATTATAATTGATAAATTTCCTTAAAAAAAATTATATTTGATAAATTTTTAAAATAATTATTATGTAGAAGACAATCTGTCATTGATAAAAAATTCAACCGATTTGTGTTAACTAAATTTTAACCGATAATTTTTTTTAATGAAACTATCATACATGACACGAATTCTCACTAATGAAATTATTTTTGTTTTCATTAGTGAGAAACGTTTGAGGGAATTCGAGTATGATTCTTGGTGGGAACAATTCCATACCCCGCGGATGAACTCTGAATCACCGAGGTCATTTTCCTTTGAAAATCAAAGGATTAAAAGAAATTAAAAATAACTACCATGTTCAATTTTTTTATAGCATCATGTTAAACGGTGCATCCGGTACACTTATTAAACATATTAAAAAACGAAATCATAGACAAAATTAATGTTAAAAATGTAACTTTTTACAATTTTAAAATATTAAATGTATAAATTTCAAGATACTATTTAACTAGTGTTAGTGTTTGAAGATACTGTTTAACATTTTCATTTTTTATATTGTAGTTGTTAATTTCTAGCGATATATTATGTATATTTTCATTTTCATTTTTTATGTATAAATGGTATTTGAGAGATAAGATTCTTTCATCAATTTTTTTTTATGACAATCAATACAATGGATTTGGATTAATGAACTTTTTCTAAGATGGATTGTTCGAGAGAACTCGAGTTCGATTTCTAATAGAACTAATTCTTTGTCAGACTTTCTTAACTAGGTGGCCGAACTACTCAGTGCCCGACATAAAAGACGCACATCATTACACCAGTATATATATATATATATATATATATATATATATATATATATATATATATATATATATATATATATATATATATATATATATATATATGGGGCTGCTAATTTAGACCCAGTTGGGTCTAAATTAGCAAAGTGCACCTTTTCAGTTGGACCAAAATACCCATTCTTTTTAATTAATTAACCAAATTACCATCAATGGACGCGGATCCATTGTCGCGCGCATACCGCAGGACCATGGTTACAGGCCGTTGATTTCCATCAGACAGCCAAGATCTGATCTCATCAAGACTGTCTGATCAATCAGACAGCCCAGATCATCCGAATCCATCAGATTCCAGCGCGTGCACCACACTGGATTACACCCTGGAGAGAGAAGAATCTACTTTTTAAAAGCAGGACACGTGTCGCTGTCTGATTGGCTGGGCGTGATTTTTTTCATTTAATACTTTGAACTCAATTATTTCGTTGTAAATTAATTTTTTATTTTTTTTTTATACTAAAATTCATAATTTTTTTTTCTCTACAAATAGAGACTTGGTTCGTTTGATTTGGACACAGAAAAAAAACCCAATTTTTCACTACCTTAATCTCATTTTTCACTACCTTACATCAACTCACTGAAACCATTCTACCAGAAAAATGGTTTCAGAGTACAAATCTCTGAAACCATTCTACCAGCTAAATGGTTTCAGAAGCAAATAACTAAGAATCAACTTACTGAAACCATTCTACCAGCAAAATGGTTTCAGAAGCAAACACAATTAATAAATTACTCACTGAAACCATTCTACCAGTAAAATAGTTTCAGAGTACAACTATGTGCAACCATTCTACAAGCTAAATGGTTTCAGAAGCAAATAACTAATAATCAACTTACTGAAACCATTCTACCAGCAAAATGGTTTCAGATTACAACTCTCTGAAACCATTGTACCAGATAAATGGTTTCAGAAGCAAACACAATTAATAAATTACTCATTGAAACCATTCTACCAGTAAAATGGTTTCAGAATACAACTATGTGCAACCATTCTACCAGTAAAATGGTTTCAGAAGCAAACATTAGTTTTTAATTACCGTTTTATCTCATTTAATTAACTAAAAATAGTTTCAGGTCTCCAAAAATTTCATAAAATATACCAAAAGTTCCAGAATATTATCTACTATTTTCCTGGTATAATGGTTTCAGTGAGTTGGTTGAGTGGTGCGTGTTAAATTACAACACACAAGTAACGTATTTAGTAGACAAAAAATGAGATTAAGGTAGTGAAAAATTGCATTTTTTTTTCGGTGTCCAAATCAAACGAACCAAGTCTCTATTTGTAGAAAAAAAAATTATGAATTTTGGTATAAAAAAATAAAAATAAAAAATTAATTTACAACGAAATAATTGAGTTCAAAGTATTAAATGAACAAAAATCACGTCCAACCAACCATTGTGTGACACGTGTCCTACTTTTAAAAAGCAAATTTTTCTCTCTCCAGGGTGTAATCCAGTGTGGCGCACGCGCTGGAATCTGATGGATCAGGATGATCTGGGCTGTCTGATTGATCAGACAGTCTTGATGAGATCAGATCTTGGCTGTCTGATGGAAATCAACGGTCTGTAACCATGGTCCTTCGGTACGCGCGCGACACTGGATCCGCGTCTATTAATGGGTATTTTGGTTAATTAATTAAAAAGAATGGGTATTTTGGTCCAATTGAAAAGGTGCACCTTGCTAACTTAGACCTAACTAGGGTCTAAGTTAGAAAACCCCTATATATATATATAAAATAAAACGTAACATATCTATCAACTAAACTATTTTCCCAAAGACTACATAATTTTTCTTTGCGATATGTATGTACTTTTTTTTTTTGGTTCATAGAGAAAATGACAAATTATTGAAGAACTCAAAAAATACAAAATGGAGTGACAGAGATTCGAATCCCGATCATTACTTCCGATCTAGTAATTTCAACATTTCAACTAGTTGAGCTAGGATTTGTGGACTAGGGTATGTACAATTATTTTACTAGTAAGGAATTAAGAAATGAAATCTCTGAAATAGTAAATTGTTGGTCATTTTAGTTACATAGAAATTCATAATGAAGCATTTTAAGTTTTAAAAAATAAATCGTCAAAATAAAATAGTTTAAAAAAAATTAACAATGGATTGTTTTAAGTGGAAGAGTGTTGGATCTCTTAAACAAGTAGTCAAATGTTTGATTTCTGACTTTTGTGTATGAAAGAAATTTAGTTGAGAGAAGAGAACTTACCTTATGTGTCTCACAAATTCTTCGACAGAAATTAGTCACGGTTAAATGACGATGAAAACTTCAAGTACAACTCACATCATAAAATACTATAAATATTTGGCATGTTATAGATATTTGACATGTTGGGGGCGCAAGTTTGAAGCTACAATTGCCCACTTCTTAACTCTTGGTTTGAATATGACTTTTGGTTGGGACTAAAATGACATTCACTTGTAATGTCAGAGGCTATATTTAGGATTTGCTGAGATTAAATTAAATTGGTGAGAGTGATTGATAGTTTAGGGACTAAATTGACAGATGAAAAATAGATTAGGGACCTTTTAGTTATTTTTAATAGTTTAGGGACTAAGTTGGTGAGAGTGATAGTTTAAGGACTAAATTGACTGACTACTTAATTTTGACTATAATAGTGGTGCACGTGATCTCTTTGTACATGCGTCGTAGCGGATTTTCCCCTGTGTCACTCATGGATTGTTGGATCTTATCTCAACGGCTCCATGCACTTCTCCTTGCACCTAAGTAGGCATTTACAACATTCTCTCTGTATAAGCATGACTCAGGGTCACACCAAGGTATACGATTAACTTAATTACTGACGTATTTTCTCCAACTCAATTACATGTTGGCTTGGATGTGAGAGTGATAACCTCCAAAGGCTTGATAACAACATTGGGTTGGGCTTATGCAACAATTGTATTAGTTTGATATTATTATATATGAATAAAAAATTGACTGCATTTTTTCAATTATTTAGTTATGTTTTTTCTACTTTTATTTGTATTTATTTACATGGTTCAATTGTTGTGGCAAGTGGGAGTGAGTTAAGTCTCGTATTGTTTAGAAAAGTGGAGGTTAAACCCTTTATAAGTGAGAGGACCCATAAACTCAATGACTTAAAGTTTTGGATTAAAGTGTGGTATCCAACTATCCATTATATATGAGTTTATTTTAAATTATGTCATTTTCTATTAATATGTGTCACTATGCGTTACTATCCATTGACCCTCGTGTCTAATGTTCATGTAAGTATGTGTTTCATAATTTTCTATTGCTGGTATGCTGCTGTGTAATATCATTTTTAAGTTGAATTAATGATGGATAGTTTTATTTGAAAAAGTGTGATTGTTTGATTTAGGGCAATAGGGCCAGTTTGGATTGACTTATTTTTGAGCTTATGCAAAATAAATAAGTTTAAATTTTGGAAGAATTGAATAGGTATTGTTTTGGTATTTTGATGTATTTTTCATTGTTTTGACATATTTGTAAGACTTGTTAGTTTTTTCAATATAATAATATAATTTAAGTTTTCATTTATTTTGTTTCATAATTACAGATACTGTGTGCAAGAAATATTGACAAAATGTTATTATTAAAAAGAAATTAATCGGTAAAAGAAAAAAGAAGCAAAAAAAAATGTTGTCATACCCATGCCAATGGCAAAAGTGGTGGGTAAAACAATTGAATAGATTGATCATTGGCCGTGGCCGTGGCCGTGGCCGTGGGTATAGCTTTTAGATTTTGTCCTGAAATTACCGTAGCTATAGGCTATAGTGACGGGATATTGCCGTGGGTACAGCGAGTTAAAGTCTACGGAACAAAATGTCCGTTGGTGTAGGTTTTTCGGCCTATACCCACGGTTTTGTGACTTTTACCTACGGACATTTGCCGTTGCTATAAGTCAAATTTCTTGTAGTGAGATAAGACCGGAGGGAGTATCAGTATGTTATATCAGATCTTCCTTTATCTTATTACATGCTCTAAGATTTGTCAACATGAATTGCACAATAAGATTTCCGCATACACAAATTAATTTAATAAGAATATTGATAAATATTTTTAGTAATAATATATAAGATATATATTTTGTTAATAAATTTAAATTATTATCTTAAATATAAATTTTATTATTAATTGAAAATATTTTTTTATGTAATTTTACATTTATTAGCTACTTGAACTTTTAGTTTTACCAAATATTTCAATCAACTTATCAACTATATAAACAGTTATTCATAATTTTGGTATTTTCATTGTTATTCCGTTTATATACGGTGTCTTTATTTTGTAGCCCCTTTATGGGTCTCTGTACATCTTGTGCAGAGATTCGATTATTAATAATATAATATATTTTTGGTTAAAAAAAAAAAAAACTATGAATCATAAGCTATACTATTCATTTTAGATTTGTGCCCAACGTATTTCTACAAAATTCAATATAACTTAATTAGCCATTGGAAAGCTCAATTTAAAAACATCCTTCCCAAAAAACATAAAATCGATTAACACCCTTCCCAAAAAATAAACCATGGATCTTCTTCTTGTAGCTAATGTTCATGAGTAAAGTGTCTTTTTTTGCAATACTACTAGTAATTTTCAACTTCAAAGATTAACACAAAATCGATCAAATTAGAGAATGGATACCAAAAAAAAGGAAGAAAAATGGATAAAGCACTATAGTAACCATCATACGATACTACTTGTGGGAGAAGGTGATTTTTCTTTTGCACTATCTTTGGCAAATGCATTTGGTTCTGCATCCAACATTGTAGCAACTTCTCGTGATTCCAAAGGTACACTATCTTATAATTTTTTTATATTGAACAATGTCATTCTTATTTTTCTCTTATTTTTATTCTATATTTTTTTTTGTAACAATTCTTTTCCTTTTGAATGTGTTGAACTTGAATGTTTTTATTAGAGTTATTGATAATGAAATACTCAAGAGCTTTTACAATTTTGGAAGAACTAGAGACACTTGGTTGTAGCATTATACATGAAGTGGAAATACTTGTGTGGTCTCTTAAAATTTGGTCTCAATTTGGTCACACACACATAATAACACATATCATCTAATTATAATAAAATATATATTATTTAATTATTTTTTTCTTTGTACTTTTTTCTCAACAATGTGTGTGTGACCAAATTGAGACCAAATTTTAAGAGACCACCCAAGTATTTCTCGAATGAAGTTGATGCACATAGTGTCCACAAGCACCCAATTTTACAAAACAAAGTTTTTGATCGTATAGTCTACAATTTCCCTCATGCTGGATTTGATTTGGCTGAGAATAATTTGAACCAAATTGGGTAAGTTTTACTTTTCAAATTAGTGTATTTGGTTTTGAAATTATATGACACCGTTAGGTTAGTGTTTTTTTTTAATTAACGCACTAGTTGTTAGAGGAAAAGGGTGTTGAATTTGGCTATCACCTGAAATCGAACTGTTAGGTTAGTCTTTCATGTATGATGGTCAATTAAATAATGAAGTCTCATGGTTCACCCCGTAACTGTAATTGAGAGGGACTGTAACGTCTACGTGATGTCAGAACTCAGAACTGATCCAGACTGAATTAGATTAGACGGTCCAATCGGTTGAATAATGATGAAAAAAATAAAAATAACAAAGTCTCTAAAATAGTAAATTGTCGATAATTTTAGTTACATACTGTAATTCACAATGAAGCATTTTAAATTTAAAAAAAAAAGGAGGAAATTGAAAACTCATTTTAAAAAATAACTATTTTTTTAATGAGGATATGGGAGAATTAACAAGGGTGGATGTGGCGGTTAGTTGGCCGTTGTTGGTGGTTTACGGCGAAGAAGAAAAGATAGTGCATCGAGTAAATACAATCAATATCCGATGGTCAAAAGTTTAAGTTTGGATTTTGACCGTCTGATCAATATAGTACAATCAATATCTGACGGTCAAAAGTTTAAGTTCGGATAATTTTTTTTGGAATATAAGAGGGTCGAAGCCCTAAGTTCAGATTTTAGTTAATGTAAAATATAAATTTGAGTGTAAAGTTTTAAACCGTCTAATCTTAACCGGATCATGGCACAAAAGTGACCTACTATAGTACAATTAAGGAGAATCAACCTCACTCAAACACCATCAAACTCAAACCTGATCAGTACTATCACTATGTGGCTCTTGGGGTTGTCTTTTTATAGAGGAGAACAATCCATATCCCTAGCTAGCCAGCTCTTTTATGTAACTGACCTTGAAGGCAAATTATTGTGATTTGTGACTGGATCATTATGCATTTTTGAAATTTATCCTCTTAATAAGAAACTGACGCGGTTGCCTTAACCCCAATCAAACCCACAATATTCCATTTTTATTATGTATCCTATCCATGGTTAATTACATACTCCCCAGCCCCACATTGGTATTTTGGAATCTCCTTGTTATGTGAAAATTGATTGGAATTTGGTAATAAATAGTAGTAGTAAATACAAGTTACAGTATAAGATTTATAGCTAGTTTGTGAATTAAAAGACGGCGAAGGCTAGCCTGAGAGAGGAAGACATATCTCTCATTGGTGGGTACTGACTATCAACCATTGGATGTGTTGAAAATTATTAAATGGTTGGGATGAAGTACAGGAAACCTATTGCTACAGTACAATGAACAAGTTTTTAATGTTTAATAAAGTATTATTTTACTTCAATAATCTATTTCACTTAAATAATAGTACCGTACAGTTTTTTAAAAATTATTGCTCCATACTTTGAATTTGTGCAACAATCAACATCAACAACAGCAGAATCAAACCTTCTAAATCCAGTTTCCTCCATTTTCAAAAATTCACAGTGGGGGTATCACCATCATCATCATCTTTTTCTTTCTTTTTTTTATCTATCATTCCCTTCCTTCATCGAACAATCCTTCTACCTCGATCTCGATCTATCTCTTCTCCCAACTTCGTTCCACGCAGATCTGGTGCGCGTGGATTGCACGCCTAAATTTGTTTTTCTACAAACGACTTGAGAAACAGCAGCAACTCGATTTACAAAGCTTGAGTGACCGAGTCACCGAGTTAGAGTCACGATTCGAGCAAATCGTTACCGGCGAGAAGAAGAGTAGTAGTCGTGGTGGCTACTAAATTTGTTCTAAACCCAGCACTTACTCAATTATTAAAAACGAATATTAGATTTTAGATGATGATAAATTGTTTTGCTTTTGAGTTTTAATTTTTTGTCCTATTAGTGTTTTTCGATTTGGATCTGTGAGGGAGAAGGTGGTGGTGATTGGAAGAAGATGAAGATGACTTTGCTTGCTGTATTGTTTTTTTTTAATCATTATTATATTATTATTATTCGATAATGGATGGTTTTTTATTCATGGAAAGTGTTTTTTTTAAAAAATAAAAAAAATATTATTTGCTTTTACCGGATTCACTTGTTATAACAGGTATTTTCCTCTATCCAGTTATCAAATCTCAACCGTTTAATAATTTTCAACAAATCCAATGGTTGACAGTCAGTACCCACCAGTGAGAGATATGAACTGCTCTCTCACGCTAGCATCCGCCTTAAAAGACTAGTAGAAGTCCCCACATTGAAAATGACGTATACATAGCATAGTAGTATTAATTTATGAGTGAGTGTGAAAGTGAAAGTGAACACAGTTGCCTTATATCCAATCCAATGGTTTAGTAAGAGAAATAGAAAAGTAGATTATATAAATGTGGAATGAAAAGTAGTCCCAATTGATTTTATTACTTGTTCCAGCCATATAAAATTGAAATTACTTTTACGGTGTAAAATCTTTTTGCAACATGCATCTAAATAAATCCACACAGTAAATATTTTTAAACACATCTTAGGAACTAAATTTAAAAAGTGGATTGTTCCTTCATCTTGTAAATGTTGAAGAAAATTTAGCAACAACAAACTAATTATCATTTGCATAATTTTAACCAATATTAATCTCAACAAGACATCTTCATAGGCCACTAGACACTTGGTACTATTAGTTCCTCTGCAATTCTCAATCTTTCAACAAGACATCTTCATAGGCCACTAGACACTTGGTACTATTAGTTCCTCTGCAATTCTCAATCTTTCAACAAGACATCTTCATAGGCCACTAGACACTTGGTACTATTAGTTCCTCTGCAATTCTCAATCTTTCAACAAGACATCTTCATAGGCCACTAGACACTTGGTACTATTAGTTCCTCTGCAATTCTCAATCTTTCAACAAGACATCTTCATAGGCCACTAGACACTTGGTACTATTAGTTCCTCTGCAATTCTCAATCTTTCAACAAGACATCTTCATAGGCCACTAGACACTTGGTACTATTAGTTCCTCTGCAATTCTCAATCTTTCAACAAGACATCTTCATAGGCCACTAGACACTTGGTACTATTAGTTCCTCTGCAATTCTCAATCTTTCAACAAGACATCTTCATAGGCCACTAGACACTTGGTACTATTAGTTCCTCTGCAATTCTCAATCTTTCAACAAGACATCTTCATCGGCCACTAGACACTTGGTACTATTAGTTCCTCTGCAATTCTCAATCTTTCAACAAGACATCTTCATAGGCCACTAGACACTTGGTACTATTAGTTCCTCTGCAATTCTCAATCTTTCAACAAGACATCTTCATAGGCCACTAGACACTTGGTACTATTAGTTCCTCTGCAATTCTCAATCTTTCAACAAGACATCTTCATAGGCCACTAGACACTTGGTACTATTAGTTCCTCTGCAATTCTCAATCTTTCAACAAGACATCTTCATAGGCCACTAGACACTTGGTACTATTAGTTCCTCTGCAATTCTCAATCTTTCAACAAGACATCTTCATAGGCCACTAGACAAGTACTTTCAAATTTTCAAAACCAAAATATGTGAAAGCAATTTCTTTGGGGCTTCTAGTTGTGTTAGAAGACCCGGATTCAGTACAGTTGAAAAATTATGTTAGTAAAATTATGTTGGTATCTCAAAATCAAAACTGTTGTAGGATTGATTCCAAAATGGAAGAAAGATGGATAAAACATTATAGTAGCTGCCACAAGATATTGCTGGTTGGAGAGGGAGATTTCTCTTTTGCACTCTCTTTGGCAAGGGCATTTTGCTCGGCTTCCAACATAGTTGCAACTTCTTTTGATTCGAAAGGTACATCTTCAAACCTTTTGTTTTTAGGATAATTTATGACTTTGGTCTTTATAATATAGGATTCTCATGGTCTATACGAGTATAGTTCAACTGATAGGGACATTGTAGTATATAAGGTTGGAGTTCGAACTTTTTATACATTTTGATCGTGGTGAATGTTTTTATTAGTGTCATTGCAGGTGAAGTACTCAAGAGCTACAATAAATCAGATAGAACTAAAGAGGTTCGGTTGCACCATTTTGCATGAAGTGGATGCCCTTACCATGGACCAACACCCGTTGTTGCTAGGGAAAATATTCGATCGCATAGTCTTTAATTTTCCCCAGGATATAGGATTTGCTTTTCACAAAATTCAGTAAGTTATTTTCTTCGTTTCTAATTCAACTTAATTAAGGTCTTTAATTTTAATCTGGTGCTCCGATATTACCAAATATTAGTCCATAACATTTTATATATCTATAAACTCCATGTAAGAAGGATGACAAACATATCTATTTTTAAATGTCCAGGAATCACCAGAAGTTGGTGTTGGGTTTTCTACAGAATGCAAGGAGGATGCTAAGTCGCGACGGGGAAGTTCATGTGACACTAAACTGTACCTATCCTTTTAATAAATGGGAAGTAGTGAAATTGGCAAAGAAAGCTGGTTTGGTATTGGTTAAGAAGGTGCCATTTAAAATGCAAGAATATCCATGTTACACTAATAGAAGAGGATCTGGACTCAATTGGGATGGAAAGTTTGATGTTGGTTATTATTGTAGCACCTTCAAGTTCTCGAAAGCAAAAAATGTTCAATCTTTTGTGGCAATATCAGAAATATCAGTAGACCCAAATTCACTGCAGTTAAAAGATACAAGTGAATGTGAATTGAAGTTGTCGAGTAAAGATCAGATGGTTCGCGTTTCAACTTCAACAAATTTGATTGAAACCACTATTTATTCTCCGATCAACACCACAACAAATTCAAATTCAAATTTAATCTCAATGTGCACAATTTTATGAAGAAGCGAAGAATGCATACTCTAAAATTTAGACCAAGCTTTCAAAAAAAAATGTACACCAAAAAACATTTATCTTTGCAATGTTGAAGAATGTTTGAGTTTGTGAAAGAAGCAACTTGTAATTAGTCCTGCATTTCTTTGATGAAATATCGGTCTATTTCGATATATTTTGTCATGTCATGCTGAATAGGATTATGAACAATACTTTGGTGAAATTAAGACTTTATTTTTGGGTGAGAAGATTCTGAGCAATATCACAAAACAAATTTATAGGACCTTCACACTTTATCTTTTAGCACAAGTTTCACCGATAATCTCTCAAATACTCTTTTTCAAAAAATAATCTCTCAAATATTCCTAGTGACATATGAATTTGTTGTAATTTATACGGAACATATTATTTTACTCATTAATATAAATCATATTATTTTAGTAATTTATACATAGTACTATATAGTGTTTTTTTTTTTTTGGTAAATTCTAATATGGACCACTTCATCAAGTGGTCTATGGTGGACCAGTCATGAATAATATTATAACGAATACAAAATTTACTGTTGAATTGAAAGTTTATATCATATAGATCATCAATAGAAAAATTTATAAAATTTGAAAATCATTTGATATGTTATTGAGACAAATCAAGATTAACAGTTTATTAAATAACGTAAATCTTGGTGGGTCTCAATAACATATTAAATAATTTTAAAAATTTTAAAAAAAATTTATGAATGATCTATACGATATAAACTTTCAATCCAACATTGAATTTCGTAAATTTCCTAATCGGTAGATCACTTGTCCATGGACCACATTAGCCTAGTTTTTTTTTCTTTCTTTCTCAAATATATAGTGTTTATTGTGTTATCGTGTGACAAACTCACATTAAGATTTCAAATCTATAAAATTATGTGACCTTTCTAACATTTTATTTCATATTAAATATTATTTAATAAATTCAACACAATTACAACTTACTACCTCCGACCCAAAACCCCTTTTACAATCAACCACCAAGTCCCATCCAATACGCTATCTCCTGATCCAGCATGTGCTCCCACCGACGACATTCCGGCGAGCTTGGTTATCTGTCAGTTTCATGCCTTAACCTCCTTCATCTGCTCTGCCATCACAGCCTTTGCATTTAGAAATGCCTCCGGCCCTACTCTCAGCTTTGGCTGCCGTACTATGCTCATCCTCTCAGATATTGGATTTATTCTCGGGGTGGCATTCCTTCTGTCCGTCATTGTTGACCTCGCTCAGATGAAGCTTGGAACACTCTCTTGCGGCAGCTCTTCGGTCACTTTGGCTGCTGTTGTTCCCCTTCTCATATTTGCTCCTTTGTCGCTTTTGTTTCTCATATGGCAGCTTAAATAGTGGCATGAGACATGGTGGTTGATTGTAAAAGGGGTTTTAATTATATATATGTGGGTTTATTTTAAATAAATAATGTCATTTTCGTGTTTAAGTGTGTCAGTATCCGTGTTGTGTCAAGTGTTCGTGTGTGAGTCTATGTTTTATAGTTTTCTATTCTGCTGTGTAATATCATTTCAAGTTGAATTAATGATGGATAGTTTTTATTTGAACAAGTGTGATTCATTATAATATAGTTGTGGAATCTTGCAATTTTTTTTGTGTGTTCTCAAAGTTGAATTGGTTCTACTTTTACTTATTTATATTATAAATTTGAATTTGGCTTATTTATTAATTTTGACATCAATGGAACATAGGTTAGGGAAACTCTTAGTACATGATTAGGGAAAGCTAATGAGGATTTATGGAACCAGGTTAACTTAACTTTCTGATCAATGACCAGTTTAGCAATAACAATTTACAATCACGAGTTGAACAATGAATTTTACTATCATAACAATTTACTATATATTATAACTACTCACTTGAAGTAATGTTTATAAATTTGAGTTGCTTCTCTTAAAGAAGAATAATCATACTGACTAATAACGGAGCCAGAAATTTTGAATAGTGAAGGCACGAGTGCGAAGTAAGTAAAATCTGATCAATAATCATTTTACTAGAAATTAAACTTGGATTCTTCCAAATGATTCGTCATAGGATGATCTCATTAACTACTTGAAGTCAATTACTTGGTTTAATTGTTATCTACATTTACTCTTAATATGCAAACGTTCAATTATTTTATCATTTTCAATATCAATAAAAAAATCTCTGTATATTCCACAAAAAAAAAATCTCTGTATAAGTAACTAAACAATCATATAACTAAAAAAAAAATGTTTTTATTAATGGATCCAATTTTATGCTTCTACGTTCATCACGTGCTTGAAAATTAGATATTAATGAATGCTTTGAACTTGACTTTTTTTAAAAAAATTATCCGCACTACTTATTACTAGAAATAAAATATAAAAAAAAACCACAATTTAAACTATACACTATAGATGGTGAGTGATTAGATTTAGGGGAAAAAAATATACTCACATACACATTTACTACTTCATTGATAAAAGCTATTTTTTTTTCTTTTATTTGTTTTACATTATACACAAAAAACAAAGGGAAAATGATGAAATAGAGAATTAGTAGAAAGAAAGAAGAATGCACATGATAACAAAAACTATTTACTTTTTCTTTTCATTGTATTTTATTGTGTAATCAGTTGTGTGCTATGTGTTGTGTTGTGGGTGTCAACTTATACTAAAATTCTCAAAAATTAGTGTACTGTAGGCAGATGTGCTATGTGATGTGGGTGTCAACTTATACTATATAAAAGAAATTCTAAAAAATTAGTGTAGGCAGGTGCCCCCATATCCTTGTAACTTGTAAGTGCCTCCGTCCCTGATATTGACTAGTCTTTTCTCGCCATCTATATACGCGCGCACACACAGACACACTCTAGTTTATATCATCAATAGCCAAGACTCGAGAGGATGGGCCAGCTGTTTTATGGGGTGGGAAGAACGATGAATAATGATGAAAACTTCACATCTCTATAATATAATAAAATAAATAAATAACATCCGCGCCCAAATACAACTCACATCATTGGGCACAAGTTTGAAGCCATAATTGCCCACTTCTTTAACACATAGTTTGAATATGACTTTTGCTTGGGACTATAAATATGACATTCACTTATAACGTAGAGATTATATTAAGACCATCTCCAATGGTGAGTACTTATTTTTTAAGTACTAGTACCTAATAGGTACCATCATTGGAGCAAAACATAAATGAGTACTTATTAGGTACTAGTTCTACAATAAGAAGTAGTACTTATATAATTTTTGTGGGACCCATTTATAATGATGTAAAGTTATTGGAGAAATGTATTATTAATGGGACCAATTTAAAACTTTTTAAGATGTGTTGGGTTGGAGAGATTGAGTACCTATTAGGTACTACTAATAAAAAAAAAATTATAAATAAGTTATGTGTACATGTGGGGCCCAGTTAAGTACTCAAAGATGAGTTGCTCCATTGTGAATGCTCTAAGGATTTGTTAATCAGATTAACTAAAACTTGAAATATTTAACACAATATGTAAATAATTATATATTAAGATTGTTGGTGTTTGTGTTGTTATTTTCAGGCTTCATCAAGAAGTGGTGTTGGGGTTTATAATACACTCGCACACAACATATTTGTGTTGGTGTTTGTGTTGTGGTGATGAAAAAAAAAAAATTGAGTTATGATACTTCACTCCACTCGCACATAATGTAGATGATGTGGATGATGTTCACACTCCCAAATTTTTAAACATGATTTTTACGTTGGGGCTTCCAAATAACTAGTTGAGACTTAAAGTTGGAGTTCCAGTTATGCTATTAAGGAATTTAAATAAAAAATTAGGATTTTGCAATGGAACAAGACTTACTATTACATGAATGAGAAAACGTGTTCTTGAAGGAAAAATTATTTTATGAAGTAATATTGGTGTTCAAATTTTCGTAAGAATTCCTTTTAATTTTCAACGGAGTCAATTTTTTTCATTTCTTTTGCGATGACTACTAATAAGAGTCAATGACAATCTCTTAAGCATGTTGGGATATATATTTTGTCGGAGTGTTTTCACATGGTCAGTTGTTTGTTGCGATTTCAAGAGTTACTTTTAGAGAAGGATTAAAAATATTGATTATTGACATGGTCCAATGATTAAAAATCTTGATTAAAAAAACTAAAATAAATTCAAACCCAAACAAATTCATACCCACATTAGAATTTATTTGGGTTTTTTTAAGAGTTTAATTTATTTTAGTTTGTTGTGTTTTATTATGTTTTTCTTTTTTAAATTAAGGTTAATTAAAATAAAAGACAAATGGACATTAAAAAAAATCAACAACTTATTAAAATATTGTACTCATAATGCCACATCATCACATTTAACAAGTATTTAATGTTTTGGATCTAACTAACTAACGGATTTAACATTTAAAGAGTTTTTTTTTTTTTTTTTTAATTCAAGGACTAACTTGATATTGAGTAAAGTTATTTTTTATACGACAAAAAAACAAAATTCTAGATAGTCCATAAAGAAATTAATTGATGTATTCTAGTTTCTTCTTCCCTGATATTACTAACCCTTCCAAATTTCATTGTTCTCTGTTTTTCTGAGAAACACACAGTTCCTCATAAACCCTTCCTCCATATTCAATCTTCAAAAGTTTTTTCAAGCCTTTATTCTTTCTTCATTCATCAAATTTCTTCTTCAAAATCCTCAACAATGTTCTTCTACAAGCTTTTCTCCCGTTTCTCAACAACCATTTCCCGAACCTCACTTCTCTCTACTCAGCGAATTCCCCAACAACAATTCCATAACTTCTCCAATCAATTTCATTCCCTAATCATTCCTCAATCTACCAACAAGGTTCATTTCTAAACTTGCTAATCAATTTTCATTTTTTCCTATTTTTTCATGTTGTAGGATTTTGCTAGGGTTTTATGTTTAAGCTCAGAATTTGTTAGGCTTATGATAAAAAAACATTAATTTGAAAAATACATTATATATTGTATTTGCATATTGTTTAGTGTTGCATTCTAGATTAGCTACCTTAATTGTTGCTTTCTATGAAGCACAGACTCTAACACGTCAACACCAATAATAATTTGAAAAATGAACATAATTTAATGTAATCATAAGTTTTGGTGTCGTGTCGGCGACACCTACATGTGTCCGACACCGGGACACGCTTAATCCGAGGAGTGTCTGTGATTCATATAATGCTTTAGCATGTTGTTTCAGGTTTTTAATCCGTTTTAGTAATTCCTTTTGAATTCCAATGTTTAGAATGAATAAAAAAAACTATCTGAATGTCATTTTTGGGTTTAGAAAAATAGCTGTGAAATCTCATTGGTCATTTTGCTTCTGTTGATTTTGATTGTCCATTTTAGGGAAGGATTTAAAAGGGTGTTATGTTTGTCCGGATGCGTTAATGTATATTTTATTTTAATTTCTCTTTTGTTGCAGCTTGAGTTTGCTAATGTTAATGAGTGCTTTTTTCAAAAGAAAAAGTTATAAAGACTAAAGAGTGATTAAAAGAAAAAACTTTAATTAAGTATCTATCATTTGATGAAGAAGAGAAGAACACTGTGATTGAGCTTAAATCTTACTATAATATATATCCTCTTTTCCGGTTTCCCCCACGCCCCATTTTCATGTGTTTATTTTAGGGTTTTGTGTTTAACGTTTATTACTTTTTGAGGGAAAATCAGGTTCTAGTGTTTATTGTTACTATTGTTCTCTACTTTTGGACCAATTATCTTTAAACTCTTTAGAGTAAATTACTAATACTTTCTAAACTTCTCATTTTGGTTCTACATATATGGTTTTTAATATTCCAGCTAATTCCATTTCAAGTCGATTTCTTATGTCCATCTATAAATTCCTCAACCCCAAAATTTGGATTTTCTTCATCAGCCTCAACTGAAACAGAAGATAAAAAAGGGAATAATGTGCATAATGGTGATTCCATAAATGATGATCCTGCAAAAACAAGTGAACAGGCAAAGGAAATTGATCAGCCAGGACAAGCCAAGCCTGCAGATCAAACAGAAGAATCAGGAGGATCTATTTCAGATTCTCAATCTCAAACTGTCAAAAGAAGGAGAGGTGTTAAACGAACTGCATTTTCTGATTCAGATTCAGAGAGTGAATCGGATTTATCCAGGGATGATTTGATTAAGCGTGTAGCCGAGAAGGAAGAACTTTTGAAATTGAAGCAAAAAGAGATTGAGAAAATACAGGATAAATTTCTGCGGGCTTATGCAGAGATGGAGAATGTCATGAACAGGACTCAACGTGAAGCAGAGAATTCAAAGAAATTTGCTATACAGGTCTTAGTTTGAACCTTTTTGTCCCAAATAACTTACTTTTAAACTTTGGGCTGAGTAATTTAAATGTGCTACAGAATTTTGCAAAGAGTTTACTTGATGTTGCGGATAACTTAGGAAGAGCTTCATCAGTTGTAAAGGAAAGTTTTTCCAAAATCGATACATCGAGTGACTCTGCTGAAGCAGTGAAACTACTGAAGACACTTCTTGAAGGAGTTGAAATGACCGAGAAACAACTTTCAGAGGTAGAGTGTTCTATCTGTATAATTGCAATCATCATAGCAAACCTAGCATCTAATCTTATTTTAGTCATGATGTGGTTGAAGTTTTCTTTCATATTCTGCTTTTCAATTATTGCTGCTGTATTTTTCATTTATGGTTAGTTTTTGTTTGGTCACCGCAACGGATTGAAGATTTATTGCATGATTGTGGGGATAAGGGTTATCAGGAAGGGACTGGGAGAGAGTTTTGTAGCTTGGGTTCTTGTTTGGTTAGGTGTTGTGATATTAGGGGATTATTTCGGTTTCTTTTCAAAAGCCAATTTCATTTTAAAACCTAAGACATGCTGGATATGATCTTATTCTGATGTTTTTATTCTATCTCCCCTATTGTTGTTTTGAAAATAACTTGGTTGTTTTTTGGTTCTGAGGATCAGTTGAAAGGTTGTAAATATGATGATTAGCTTACCTTTGAACTTTGATTTGTTAAATGAGGTGGGGAATTTGAGTAAAGACCTAGGCATCTTAATGTGTTTCCATACTGTTTCATGGTTATAAACTTATCATGAAATTATTTGTCCCTCGGGCTATTGTTTTGAAGGTATTGCTTCTACTTACAGGTGCTTAAAAAGTTTGGAGTAGAAAAATTTGACCCTACAAATGAGCCCTTTGATCCACATAGGCACAATGCAGTCTTCCAAGTACCTGATGATTCCAAGCCCCCAGGCACTGTTGCAGCTGTGCTGAAGGTAATTTAGATAATTGCTTGATGGACTTTGTTTTTTTTTCCCTACCAATTTTGAAATTTGTTTCAATCAATAAAATCTTTATGTTCTATTTTGGTCTATGTTGCATGAATATTCCCAAACTTATGGCCATTTTTATCATGTTCTCATTCAAGCCAATATTTTTATTTATACTTCTGCCTTTTCTCAGCTTATCTATACTTTTTATTGTTAAGAAATTCTTATTTTGTTAATGGCGTAATTCCCTTGATCTGTGTCACTAATTGTGACAAGCTCTTTGCTTTTATCATCTCATTCATACTTCCCATTTATGATTGTCTATAAAAGAGCCTTTGGATCAGAGGTTTTGCTTCATTGAATGTTGGAACAAACTTGGCCTTATTCATGATTTTGTTCTATAGGTTTATTTAGGAGATTGAATACATGAATAAAAAACTATCCAACCGTTATGTTTGCAGGCAGGATATTTGCTTCATGATCGTGTAATTCGGCCGGCGGAAGTTGGTGTAACCCAAGCAAAAGAAGATAACAATCCAGCAGAATGATGGAAACGATAGTGTAGCTGATCATGACCCATAGAAAAGATATTTCCTTCTTATTGCATATTTGGATATCGTGTGATGTTTCGTTATGTATCCGAAACATTATGATCTTCCCTCCTTGGCACTAGTTCTATTTTCCATGCCTTTTACCAGCATGCAACATACTATTCTTTTTATTAATCTCATGTTTGGAATAACATGATACAATAAGATGAGTTTAGTTCCATCAGATTTTCCTTGTATCGGTGTTGTTTATACCAAGTATAGTAAATATTTTGGTAGCGAGAACCCTAGTATGAAACTAAGAGTTTTAGTCGCTTTTTCGAAGATCATAATTGAAAGACTAGGATCATAACGGACCTCGCCGCATATCCGTACAGTTTTGAAATGGACGAAGGCAAATTCTCTCAAAGAGCAGTTAGCTTCCTTTAAGACGCAGGCAAAACCACACAAGCTTGAAGTTGCAAACCATACAAGTTTGTGAAGTAACAACAATATCTATGACTATGTTACTTTAGGTGCAATGCTTGGCACACAATATTATTACCAAGATGGTTGCTGTGCTTCCGCCTAGTTCTGACATGGAGGCGGACAACATTACCTGGTGTGGTTCTTGTGACCGCAAATTTTCGATAGTTTCAGTGTATGAATTATTGTGTCGGTTTAATGACGATGGCTGGAATGAAATATGGTCGAGTATCTGGTGCTTAAAAGTTCAGAACGTGCAAAACATGTAGAGTATCTTCAACAAAATCTAGACAATGCTTGCACCATGTTTTGCACGAGTTGAATGAAAAGTAATGACTAAAAAGTGTGAAAAAAATATTCAGGGACTAAAATGAAAATTATGGAAAATTATACGGACCAAAAACATATTTAACCCTTTTTTATTTCCAAGTAGTTTAGTGGCTAGAAATTTCACTCTTAAGATAGATAAGTGGTATGTCCGGGGTTCGGACCCCATCCTCTGCATATAAAATGCGATATTTCTACCAACTGAATTAACCTTACTAAGAGATAGGGATAGTTTTGTTATTTATATATATTATGTATTATGTATCATACATTTGTTTAGTTTTTCTAACATACATAAAAATTATTTAGTTACTCATGATTTGTGTAAAAGACTCAAAAGATTTATTTAATAGTGTCAATGATTTCTTTTAAAAAATGTTACAAGGATAATTTATAAAATATTACAAAATAATTTGAAAAGAAAATAATTGTTTCACAAGGATAATTTTGTCATTTAAATAATATATGTATTATAATATGATATGATAAAATAATATTATCATGTTCGTTATTTTGTGATGATAATGTAACAATATCATGTTTTATATTATATCCTGACTATCAAACCAATCTTTATAGTGTGTAGCTAAATTTTTGGTAGTATTATTGTCATTCCTCCGCCTACAAAAAAAGAAAGGTAAAAAATAGAGTATTGAATAGAAAGTATTTTAATATTTAATTTGGACTTAGCTATGGTATTAAATTATTATTTTTTGTGCCAGCTTATAAATTATATCATCATTCTAATAAAAAAGTAATAACACTTATAAAAAGTTATAAACTTTTTCACGTCATCATTATTCTATATAATCTGATCTCTAGTGCTGTTATTGTCACAAATTAAGAGTTGATTTTGAGAACTTGAGAAAAGACTAATATTATTGTGATAATATGGCAACTAAATGCTCAGGCTTTGCAACATTAGTGCTTATTGCAAGCATCTTAGTATTAGAAATTTCTGCTCAAATTGAATGTGGTGGTGACTTGACTGGGATTATAACCCAATGTAAGAGCTTTGTTAAAAAGGATGGGCCTAAAATTCCACCATCAAAACCTTGTTGTGAAGCATTAAAAGGTGCTAATGTCCCATGTTATTGCAAATATGTGACTCCAAGTATTGAGAATATGATCAGCATAGAAAAAGCTTTGTATGTAGCTAAAACTTGCCAACTCCAAAATATTCCTACAGACAAGTGTGGAAGTAAGTTAATTTCTTTACTTTTTATAATAATAAAAAATTGATTTTTTTTTTTGTTTTTTGTTTTTTGTTTTTGGAAGAATGGATTAATTTTTATATGTACAATTCTAATATTGTTAAGTATAAATGTGACTCTTTCAGGTTATATTATTCCTCATCCTGCTCCTCCAAAGGCTTGATAACAACATTGACTTGGGCTTATGCAACTTGTATTAGCTTGATATTATTATATATATGAATAAAAAAAAAGCATGAATTTTTTTCAATTATTTATTTATGTTTTCTCTTCCTTTGATTATATATGTATATAGAGAGCGTTATTAACTAACTCGAGAAATATTTTTGATTCGATTTTTAGAGTTGTTGATTTGAGAGAGGGACACATCTAAGAACTTCAAGAGTTGGGGAAATTGTCATTTAGTATAAATATCAATGCAAAAATATATAAATGTATAAGCAATAAAATGATGACATTATTTTCACTAAGAAAAAAAAAAGGAGATTTATAAAAATTAGTATAGCATTATATACATTTAAAAAGTTTACCAATGGCTAGGTCGTCAACAATGCATATCCGGAAAGCATGAATATTTTGGCCACTTTGTTTTGTTTGTATTATTTATAGGCATAAGTATACGGTTTTTTTGTTATTAACTTTGATGTTGTGAGTTTGTTCGTAGATTCATCTTTTAAATTTTATAGATATTAAATTTGAGTAAAAGTTAAAGATAATAAGTCCCATAAAATACATAATTTTTCATTTTATAGAATGTGAGTTTAACCACCGGATTACTTGGTAAAAGAGTTAATGATATAGAACAACAAATGAAAATACTTTCAAGTTATCATCATCATAGTCATGGATATAAAAGGAGCGATTCTTGCTTAAACACAACACAAAATAAATTATGTTTGGACACACATACATAGGCATGACAATGAGGCGGGGACGGGTTTTGTCTTTCTCAAATCCATAAAGTTCGGATTTCCCCAAACTCGTCTCAATTTTCAACGGGTATGAAAAGTATAACCTCAAACTCATACCCAACGAGGTTCGGGTATCCCCATTCTGCCTCACCTCGATATGAACTTGCGTTGAATTTTGGTACTTTTTAATAAAAAATGAGGTAAAAGTCAAAAACTATTTTGTTTTCACAATATGATTTTTTTAAAACAAAGAATTTAAATAGAAAAAATAACTTTGTTTAATACTACGCTTAAAAATAAAAACAAATATATGAATATAATTTAAGACTTTGTTTAAGAATTTATAATTTAAGAGAGGTAAAATGTAGTTAGATATATGTGGGGCGGGTTCTGGGTGGGTATCAATGTCACATGCCTGCTCCACTCCCATATTTTTAAATTTGGGGAAAATCCAAACCCGAACCCAAACTCAGTCAAATTGATTTTCCCGGTTAAAATCGGGCGGAGCGGGTGGATACCCACAAGCATGAGTTATATTGTTATGCCTAACTTTTACTTCTTTTTTATTTTATAAGTAGTTTTTTTTAGGTCTACCTTATATTAAATCAATCAATTCTAGAGAGTAGAGACTCTGATCAATGCTTTGAGTCTTGGGCTCCAAAACCCAATCTATTTGGTTTGACATAACTAGTTTTTACTAATTATATAAAAGTAAAATTATTATAATTAATCAGCAAAATAACAGAAAATATTAATGTTAATATTGAATTCTTATAATCAATAGTTTGAACCTATAAAATTAGAAGTAATAATTAAGGAGATTGTTTGGAGGAAGAAAAAGAAGTTGGAGTGATAAAAAGTCATGACTGAGTTTCAGCAACTAAACAAGTTTAGTTTAGTTCATTTAAGATTTGTAGTTTGTCATTTGCTTGATTATTTCTGATCAAACTTTGAGTGTGACAGCTATTTGAGGTAATGTAGTTTCATTCATGTAAGTCAAATAAATTTATTAGTGCAATGACGTATATTTGTTGAAGAAATACTAGTACCGTATATGATAAGTAAAATAAAGGTAAATATAATTCAAATTAAATCATCTATTAATGCTTTTGCGTTAAGAATATAGAGGAATTGTGGGGTGCTATACTATAAGAGATCTTTTAATGTTATTAAAGTGAAGACGTGGGATAACTGGTTTATCCCTAGACTAGGGATATGTTGAAGTGATCTATATTCTCTTGGGGGAGTTTAGGGAAGATCCACACAAACATCGAGTCAAATATTCTAGAACTATAAGAGAGATATCATATGTCTACCTAAAAACTTAAGACATTAGGTTAATCGATCACATTTTTTATAAATTTAACATTCTTCTCAATCATAGTCGACATATGAGACTTAACCATTCACACTTGAAATCCAACAATCTCCCTCCAAGTGTGAGTTTTCACATTCTATAATTGATCCAAAACAAGGATCAACTCCCACTCCCTAAAAAGTTGAACTATGGCTTTGATACCACCGTTGGGTCACGAGGGGGACAGTCGAAGGATCATCATCCATATTGGGCGTAGAACAACTATACAAGTGAATTGTACACCAAATCTTAACCAAAAACCTTAAGACATTAAAATGAGTCACCACTTTTATAAATCTAACATTATTCTCATTCAGATTCATTGTGGAACTTAACCACTCACACTTAAACCCCAACTGAAATTCCTGGCACACCGTAGACAAGTGTTGTCCACGATGATTAGACACTTGTCGTAACACTTGTCTTAACAGTAAGAACAATAAAGCAGAGCATTAAAAACATATACTGAAAAGCATAAACAACACACAAAATTGTTAACCTAGTTCAGCATAACAGCCTACTC
Organism: Trifolium pratense; assembly: GCF_020283565.1. Lineage (NCBI taxonomy): Eukaryota > Viridiplantae > Streptophyta > Magnoliopsida > Fabales > Fabaceae > Trifolium > Trifolium pratense. The sequence continues at coordinate 1,151,369 of NC_060062.1, forward strand.
TGGGGGCATACCAAGCTAGGGAAAAAGTCAACTAAATAGTATCAATTCGAAGACCACACATCAAACTTCTCGTTACGATCTTCTCACTTAATCACTACCCGTGCTATACTTTCTACCTAAGACTCACCTAGGTATGAGGCCCTCCTCAACTCCCTCTTCAATCACAGACAGCGATTGGATCAACAGAACAATTCTGAATAAACAAGAAGACAAACTTCCATGACAAATACCTAGCCAACACCCTTGACTAAGTTCACAATTTGGAGTTGCTTACAAACTTCCTCCAAGTACAATACTCAACTCATTACCTACAGGTTTTTGATTGAGGACATAGTGACCATCTCACAACCCGAGTGGTTCACTTACACCAACTCTCCTAGAGAGTGACTCAAAGACATGAAACCCTAAAAGACTACATCTTTGTTATTCTGTTTCAGCTTCGGTTTTGGTTCATAAAACAGGGTTAGCAACACCCTTTATATAGCAGTGGAATAGCTTGGGCTCCAAGACAGAATTAGGTCTTCAAAACCTTGCGGCAGCAGACATATTTTTGAATCAAATAATATATTTTCTAAAGTTATTACATTCCTTTAGAAAATAGAACTAGGGTTCGGCTGCCTTCAGAACCACAATAGAGTGAGACCCCACATCTCCACCCAAAATCTTAAAGCATTAGATTCACCTCCTATAAATCCAATATTCTTCACAATCATAGTTGGTGTGAGACTTAATCACTGTCGGACTTAAAGCAGGGCAAATAAGTTTGTGGCCTTAAGCCTCCAAAAATTTAATTGACATTGATTTAATTAAAACAATAAAAAATAATATGCAACTGATATTGAATTATTAACAATTTGGTCACCATTTAAATCCTAGAAAAAATATAAAATTCTTGAATTTTTATTTTTTAGCTATGGTAATAAATTATTACTCCCTCTGTTTTTTTTATATGTGCAAGTTAGAATGATAATACAAAATTAAGAAAGTGGATTTTCGCACCTTATTTTTCTATTATACACTCATCTTAATTCACCAATAAATTCCTATTTTTTGCACTCTTTCAAATAAATTTATTGTTATACAAAAAAAAATATATTGTTTCTCTCGTAACAGTCTGAATATAACAAGGAAGGAACAAACTTTTCTATCATAAAAAAAAGGAACAAACTTTTTTTTTAAAAAAAAAACTTTGTTTAAAAAAAAACTTTAGTTTTTCAAATATCTCTATATAAAGGGGATAGAGGAGTTTGGGCTGACTTTTTTTTGGTCCATTTTGCCCTTCACTATAATTTGAAATAACACTTAACAATAATTCCAACAATACCATTGATTTTTTTAGTAGCAACAATTTTTCTTATTAACAAACTCACAATAACATACGACATTTTTTTTTGTTGACAAAAGTTAGACACAGGCAGGCGCAGTACGCGCTTGCCTGACCCGCTAGTATATATAAAAAAAATTATTGAAAAAGATAAGAATAATTGACAAAGGGTATAATTGACAAATCGTATATTTAAAACACAAACTGGACAGTTAACTAGAAACGTTAAATATAATAAAACTGTACACTTATAAAAAAAACGGATGAAGTATTTCCTATGCTATATTAAGAAATTATAAACCTTTTCACGTCATCATATCATATTCTATATAAACCGATCTCTAGTTCTTTTGTTGTCACAATTCACAAATTAAGAGTTGATTTTGAATTAGAGCAAAGACTAAGATTTTGATCACCATGGCAACTAGATATTTAGGCTTTGCGACATTAATGCTTACTATAAGCATCTTAATGTTAGGAATTTATATGCTCAATCTGAATGTGGTGGTAACCTGAGTGGGTTTGTAATCCAATGTAGAAGATATGTTGAAAAGGAAGGGCCAAAAACTCAACCATCAAAAGCTTGTTGTGATGCATTGAAAGGTGCTGATTTCTCATGTTACTGCAAATATTTGACTTCAAGTGTTGAAGATACAATCAGCATAGAAAAAGCTTTGTATGTAGCTAGAACTTGCCAAGTCAAAAATATTCCTACAGACAAGTGTGGAAGTAAGTTAATTTCTTCTTTTTTCTTTTAATCCAAAAATTATTAATTTAATTAATTTAATCTTTTTTTTTTCATTTGAATAAAAAATGTGTTAATTTTGCTAAGGATAAATGTTTCAGGTTATACTATTCCTCCTCCGGCTCGTAAGGTGTGACGACAATATTGAGTTTGGCGCATGCAACTTAATATATCATGTATGAATAATAAAATAAAATATGGTACCTTGAGCTTAGCTCAATTGGTATGAACATTATATTATATTTTATATGTAAAAATTGGAGTTCGAACTCCAAACACTCTATTTATTCACCTTAAGAGTGAAATTATAGCTATTGAATTATACTAAAATAAATTACTCAAAATTACTCAACTTAACTATTCATTTTAATTACTTATATATATATATATATATATATATATATATATATATATGGGGGCTGCTAATTTAGACCCAGTTGGGTCTAAATTAGCAAGGTGCACCTTTTGAGTTGGACAAAAATACCCATTTTTTAATTTTTTGGAAGAATAGAGCAACAGGGGCATTTCTGTAATTTTACGCAACAGTACACGCGCCCCCACTTCTTTTTCCCCCCCCCAGGACACGTGGCAGCGTGTTAGTGGACAAGATCAGCGCGCGTGCATCACACGCGCCGACAAACGCGCGTGGTGCTTGCTGGATGACGCGGAGAGAGAAAATTCTGAAAAAGGCAGGCCACGTGTCATGATGTGATTGGCTGCGTTAATTTTTTTCCATTTTATACTTTAAACTCGATTATTTCATCGTAAATTAATTTTTTATTTTTTATACCAAAATTCATAATTTTTTTTTCTCTACAAATAGAGACTTGGTTTGTTTGATTTGGACACCGAAAAAAAAACGCAATTTTTCACTACTTTAAACTCGATTATTTCGTCGTAAATTAATTTTTTATTTTTTATTTTTTATACCAAAATTCATAATTTTTTTTTCTCTACAAATAGAGACTTGGTTCGTTTGATTTGGACACAGAAAAAAAAACCCAATTTTTCACTACCTTAATCTCATCAAATAACTAATAATCAACTTACTGAAACCATTCTACCAGCAAAATGGTTTCAGATTACAACTCTCTGAAACCATTCTACCAGATAAATGGTTTCAGAAGCAAACACAATTAATAAATTACTCACTGAAACCATTCTACCAGTAAAATGGTTTCAGAATACAACTATGTGCAACCATTCTACAAGCTAAATGGTTTCAGAAGCAAATAACTAATAATCAACTTACTGAAACCATTCTACCAGCAAAATGGTTTCAGATTACAACTCTCTGAAACCATTGTACCAGATAAATGGTTTCAGAATACAACTATGTGCAATCATTCTACAAGCTAAATGGTTTCAGAAGCAAATAACTAATAATCAACTTACTGAAACCATTCTACCAGCAAAATGGTTTCAGATTACAACTCTCTGAAACCATTCTACCAGATAAATGGTTTCAGAAGCAAACACAATTAATAAATTACTCACTGAAACCATTCTACCAGTAAAATGGTTTCAGAATACAACTATGTGCAACCATTCTACAAGCTAAATGGTTTCAGAAGCAAATAACTAATAATCAACTTACTGAAACCATTCTACCAGCAAAATGGTTTCAGATTACAACTCTCTGAAACCATTCTACCATATAAATGGTTTCAGAAGGATTTCGGTGTCCAAATCAAACGAACCAAGTCTCTATTTGTAGGGAAAAAAAAATTATGAATTTTGGTATAAAAAATAAAAAATAAAAAATTAATTTACGACGAAATAATCGAGTTTAAAGTAGTGAAAAATTGCGTTTTTTTTTCGGTGTCCAAATCAAACGAACCAAGTCTCTATTTGTAGAGAAAAAAAAATTATGAATTTTTGTATAAAAAATAAAAAATTAATTTACGACGAAATAATCGAGTTTAAAGTATAAAATGAAAAAAATCACGCAGACCCATTCATATGCTGACACGTGGCTGCCTTTTTCAAAAGCAAAATTTTCTCTCTCCAGCTTATAATCTAGTGTGGCGCAGACAGGATGATCTGATAGATCAGGATGATCTGGGCTGTCTGATTGATCAGACAGTCTTAATGAGATCACATCTTGGCTGTCTGATGGAAATCAACGATCTGTAACCATGGTCCTTCCGTACGCGCGCGACACTGGATCCACGTCTATTAATTGTTTAAGAAGGTGGGGCGCGTGTTGTTATTTTATTTTTTATGTAAAATTACAGAAATGCCCCTGTTGCTCTATTCTTTCAAAAATTAAAAGAATGGATATTTTGGTCCAATTGAAAAGGTGCACCTTGCTAACTTAGACCTAACTAGGGTCTAAGTTAGAAAAGGTGCACCTTGCTAACTTAGACCTTGCTAATTTAGACCCAGTTGGGTCTAAATTAGCAAGGTGCACCTTTTGAGTTGGACAAAAATACCCATTTTTTAATTTTTTGGAAGAATAGAGCAACAGGGGCATTTCTGTAATTTTACGCAACAGTACACGCGCCCCCACTTCTTTTTCCCCCCCCCCAGGACACGTGGCAGCGTGTTAGTGGACAAGATCAGCGCGCGTGCATCACACGCGCCGACAAACGCGCGTGGTGCTTGCTGGATGACGCGGAGAGAGAAAATTCTGAAAAAGGCAGGCCACGTGTCATGATGTGATTGGCTGCGTTAATTTTTTTCCATTTTATACTTTAAACTCGATTATTTCATCGTAAATTAATTTTTTATTTTTTATTTTTTATACCAAAATTCATAATTTTTTTTTCTCTACAAATAGAGACTTGGTTTGTTTGATTTGGACACCGAAAAAAAAACGCAATTTTTCACTACTTTAAACTCGATTATTTCGTCGTAAATTAATTTTTTATTTTTTATTTTTTATACCAAAATTCATAATTTTTTTTTCTCTACAAATAGAGACTTGGTTCGTTTGATTTGGACACAGAAAAAAAAAACCCAATTTTTCACTACCTTAATCTCATCAAATAACTAATAATCAACTTACTGAAACCATTCTACCAGCAAAATGGTTTCAGATTACAACTCTCTGAAACCATTCTACCAGATAAATGGTTTCAGAAGCAAACACAATTAATAAATTACTCACTGAAACCATTCTACCAGTAAAATGGTTTCAGAATACAACTATGTGCAACCATTCTACAAGCTAAATGGTTTCAGAAGCAAATAACTAATAATCAACTTACTGAAACCATTGTACCAGCAAAATGGTTTCAGATTACAACTCTCTGAAACCATTGTACCAGATAAATGGTTTCAGAATACAACTATGTGCAATCATTCTACAAGCTAAATGGTTTCAGAAGCAAATAACTAATAATCAACTTACTGAAACCATTCTACCAGCAAAATGGTTTCAGATTACAACTCTCTGAAACCATTCTACCAGATAAATGGTTTCAGAAGCAAACACAATTAATAAATTACTCACTGAAACCATTCTACCAGTAAAATGGTTTCAGAATACAACTATGTGCAACCATTCTACAAGCTAAATGGTTTCAGAAGCAAATAACTAATAATCAACTTACTGAAACCATTCTACCAGCAAAATGGTTTCAGATTACAACTCTCTGAAACCATTCTACCATATAAATGGTTTCAGAAGGATTTCGGTGTCCAAATCAAACGAACCAAGTCTCTATTTGTAGGGAAAAAAAATTATGAATTTTGGTATAAAAAATAAAAAATAAAAAATAAAAAATTAATTTACGACGAAATAATCGAGTTTAAAGTAGTGAAAAATTGCGTTTTTTTTTCGGTGTCCAAATCAAACGAACCAAGTCTCTATTTGTAGAGAAAAAAAAATTATGAATTTTGGTATAAAAAATAAAAAATAAAAAATTAATTTACGACGAAATAATCGAGTTTAAAGTATAAAATGAAAAAAAACACGCAGACCCATTCATATGCTGACACGTGGCTGCCTTTTTCAAAAGCAAAATTTTCTCTCTCCAGCTTATAATCTAGTGTGGCGCAGACAGGATGATCTGATAGATCAGGATGATCTGGGCTGTCTGATTGATCAGACAGTCTTAATGAGATCACATCTTGGCTGTCTGATGGAAATCAACGATCTGTAACCATGGTCCTTCCGTACGCGCGCGACACTGGATCCACGTCTATTAATTGTTTAAGAAGGTGGGGCGCGTGTTGTTATTTTTTTTTTATGTAAAATTACAGAAATGCCCCTGTTGCTCTATTCTTTCAAAAATTAAAAGAATGGGTATTTTGGTCCAATTGAAAAGGTGCACCTTGCTAACTTAGACCTAACTAGGGTCTAAGTTAGAAAACCCCTATATATATATATATATATATATATATATATATATATATATATATATATATATATGTTTTCTCTTCCTTTAATTGGAATTTTCTTTTTGACACACTTTGATTGGTATTTTTATGAGTTCAATCTGAGTGTTATTAATTTAAATAAGTTGCAAGGCTAATTTAGTGGACACATTAATTTTATTTTCTGTGTTTTGTGTTGGTCGTGAGGGGGAGCCTCACTATTGAATCGGAACATTGGATATTGAGCAACTTTATAAGTGACTCTAACACCACATCTTCACCCAAAAACTTAAGCATTAAGTTTATAAATCCTCTCACATATAAAGTCGTCAACCTCAACTTTTTCAACTAGTGTGAGATTTATTCTCACATAGATTTCAACATTTTCATGCTCTTCTTCTTAAAAAAAACATTTTCTTGATCTTCAAAGTTCAGACTTCAGTACTTCTCTTCTATAGCTAGTTCATTTGATCAATAATAAAAAATATAAAATTATGACATAAATGCAGTTTTGGTTCCCCTATTTTGATATTTCTAAACTTTTAGTCTCACTATTTTTAAAATCAACTTTTTGGTTCCCCTCTAATTTTAATGACATGGCGCTGAGTTAGTGCTACTGTGTTGGATTAATTTTTTTCCATGTCATATGAGCGGGGTAGAGAAAGATGAAAGGTGGTTGAAATATTTTTCTTTTTTTTTTAATTTTAATGTGTTTATTTTTAATTGTTATAAAGTAAATAAATGAGATGGAGCTCCTCTTGAGGTCTGAGGTTCGATTCTCTCTGACACTAATTTGGGTGGGCTAATTTAACTTCTTAAAAAAAAAAAAGAGATGAACTTAATAAAATGACATGGAAAAAAATTGATCCAACACAGTAGCACCAACTCAGCGCCATGTCATTCAAATTAGAGGCCGGGGACTAAAAAAATTGTTGACGTTTGTAATAGGGACCAACAAATTGGTTTTAGAAATAGGGGAACTAAAAGTTTAGAAATATTAAAATAGAGGGGCCAAAATTGCATTTAAGCTAAAAATTATTCATACACATGTCATGAATGAAAAGTAAAAAATAACACCTGTTTGTATATATTCTAATATTTGACGGAATGAATATTGTTTTTTCTTAATAAAAAAAACTTACCATTTAAAAATTGTAACTACTGTCTACGTGTTTCTATATCTTGATAATGTTTTAAGATTATTTTGCAATTCCAACATTATCGAATATATTATTCTCTATATGTATGTAATTTGACAATATCATTAAAAAATCACTCCTCAAGTATATTATTAGATTTTGGTTTTTCAAAATATTTACAAACTCCTTTTAACCGTTGCAGCTTTACAATCTAAAATCAAGAGACACAAGTAAAAGGAGTAAAAAGTCTACATTTCTTTTTGTATTTTGGGTGTGGATTTTATTCATTTATTGAGTTTAATTGTTGTGCACCGTCGGTGTAAATTTTTTTTACACATACATCCAATAACGCGTTGCCACATCATTTAATGAATGTGACACATCATGTGTTTTTAATGACCATACATGATGTGTCGGTATATTATTGGACGCAGGTGCAAAATAACTTTACATCAACAATGCATATAAATTAAATTCTTATTTATTTCATGGTGAATTTTTTGGTACATATTTTATTTAATATGTACCACTACACTTGCTAATGTAGACAATTATAATAGATTCACAAATAATACTTATTAATTTTTTATTTCTGTAAATATGAATTATTTTTATTTTAGTTGCTGTAAATTATTATTATTTATATTTATACTCTTGCAATTAATTTCATATAATAAACTATTAAAAAGTCTAACAAATTTTTAATAATAAACAAATATCGAAGTGTCTAATTTTTGCTTATGTGACATATAATGGCCATATGTATCTTGTTGACTGAGTATTTTTTTTTATTAACATTAGGGTCATGCTAAACAGTGCCCCTGGGGCACTAGTTAAGCATACTAAAAAAAAAAACAAATGATAAAGTTAATGATGAGAGAGAATAACTTTTCACATCATTAAAATATTGAATGCACAATTTACGAGATAAAATTTCTATATTTGTATCCTTAACTAGTGCCCCGGGGGCACTGTTTAGCATTTTCCTTAACATTATATATGGTAAAATCTTTCATTCTCTTTCTCCCTTATATCTATTCCATTATCCTCTTTTTTATTTTATTTTTCTTATCTCATGCATTTCCCAAAACAATGAGAAAAGGCATTGTGAAGCTTTGTTGATGAAGAAAAAGAAGAAGCAATATACACATACAGTGAGAGACGTTGATGAAAGAAAGGGATATTGCAATCTCAAAATATAAAAGGAAGAAGTCAAGAAGAATTGTGAAGCTTATGTTTTTTTTAAAATTATTTTGTTTTTATTAAAAAAGAAAATTGTTGTTTTAATTGAATATTTAAATTGAAATGTTAATTTGTAAATCCATGTAGCAATTTTGCACAGTCATCACTTGTCAAATATCAGCTAAAATTGGAAATGACAACCAAAATTTTGAATTGAAGTACCAACTTATATTAAGAATGACATTAAGAATGTTCATTGAGAAACAACTAATGTTCATACAAAACACTAGAAAGACGGGCAATTTAGAGCGTTCCAAAAACCTTGACGTGCTAAACAAATTGCAATATGGTTGACATCTTTCGAGTCCATAACTATATGCTTCGTATTTGCAAACGACTTTTAATTCGATTGACATCTTCCACAATTTTTTGAATGAATTCATGTTCATACATCCTGCAAAAGTATGTATAAGATCTTTCAACTCAGTTATGCAAAAAGTTTTGAATTTATTCAGTCAAAAAACATATAAAGTTTAAAATGACTATCAAGTTTTCACAAGAACAAGGTTTCACATTAAAGAGGACCAAATTTCATTTTTAACAATGCAAATACCTTTAAAAGCTATAAAGAAGACCAAATTTCATTTTTAACAATTCACATACCTTTAAAAGAATGGAATTATACTATATCATATTCTTAGCAGCCATCACTAGTAGATTAAAAATTGGTTATTATGAAATAATGCAAATAAAAATCTTTGGAAGTATATTACATACCTGGTTGTATAAGACTTTCCGGATAAATTAGTGTGTGTTTGGTTTGGTGGCGAAGAGAATTGAGTTTGACAGAATTGAGTTTGAAAAAATTGATTTTGGTTAAAAGTGAGTTTGACATAATTGATTTATGTTTGGATACATTTAGTAAAAGTGATTTTCACCAATTTATATTGTTTGGATAGTTTAGATCAAAATTGCTTTTAAGGTGGCTAATTACCAAAATGGGTTTTTAATTTAACTAACAATCAAACAACAGTAAAATTAAAAACCAGATTTAAAAAATGATAAACAAATAATTGAAAAATTATAAACAGTAAAATGCATATTATATTTAGAAACTATTTTCTGTAAAACTGTATTATCAACCTACAATTTAATAAAATATATAATACTGTAGCAAATAATTGAAAAATAATATAACCATGATTTTGTGTGAGTAGAAAACAAATAATATAGGCTGGTAGGTAAGTATAAGAAATAGTTCACTATAATAAAAAAAAATAATAATAATAATATAAGCATGGTTCCGCTGAGGAAAAAAAAATATAGAAGCAATTTTTTTGGAATTTAGTTGTTATGCATTGTCGATGTAAAATTTTTTTACACATGTATACAATGATGTATTACCACATCATTTAATGAACGTGGCACATCCTGTGTTTTTTAAAACAATACATGATGTGTTATAAACTAAAAAACAATACATGATGTGTTGCTATATTATTGGACGTATGTGTAAAATAACTTTATACTTTTTTGAGTGTATATAAATTAAATTATTTTATTATCAGTTAATATATATATATATATATATATATATATATATATAATGAACAAATGAACAACAGTGGAAAAAGACACGGTTACAAGCATAAGAAATAAAACAAAGCATTATATAAACAAGGGTATAATAGACATACAAGGATATTATACAAAATAAATTTTCAACAAAATAGTAGAATTGATTTTGTTGACGCAGAAGCTACAAATACAAGCTTCTTCCAGAATCAAGTTTGGGCACTAGAATCAAGTTGCCTTTTATGTAGCCAAACATAATTATTATCATAGAATTGCTTTTGTTTGCCATAAACGTGCGTTTAGGTGCACTCACCGTGCAACCAAACAGGTACTTAGACACTTCAATTAAAGCTGACTTCCATTTTTGTACTCTCTCTGAATTAATTTCGTAATTATTTTCATGTTGAGCCATGTCTTTGTCATAACATTTTCTCAGATGCCTTATGTCTGATGGCTCCACTTTGTAAAAGATTGGCCATACTATTTGATTCTTCAATTTCCTACACTCCATAATCTTGACAAGTTCGTCAAGACACCATGATGAATTTGCATAGTTTTCAGATAAAACAATAATCGAAAGCCTTGATGCTTCAATTGCATCTAGAAGAGAGGGTGAAATTTGGTCTCCGATTTGTAGTCCTCCATCATCCATGAAGGTCTTGAATCCCCCTTGCATTAAAGCTTTATAAAGATTACCTGTAAAATTGTAGCGTGTATCCTCTCCTCTGAAACTGAGGAAAATTTGCCATTTGGCCATTGAATGTTTCAGACTATCTAGTGTTGCTTTCCATTCTTCAATTGGTTTACTTTTTAAAGAAGATCCCACATCTTTAATTTTTCCGGGTAACCCTTCACATTCAAAAGCAACTTCGCGTGCCAACTTCCGGGTAACCTCATCATCAATACCTGAATGTTTTTGGAACAAAGTCCAAGATTCCTCTGTAGATAACGGATCAAGTTGAATATCGCATTGACAATACATAAAGTCGCTACCTTGTTGGCAACATGTGGTCAAAAGGATCTTACAGTGTTTACTATTACAAGGAATGCCTACATCCTCAGGGTTGAATTTTGCTCGAACATCATCGAAAATCACTAGAATTTTACGCATACGTTTTATTGTTGAGACTATTTTTTCGGCTCTTCCAGCATCACTGTTTTTATGAAATTTAATTTTCAACGAGTCTGCAATTTCATCTTGCATTGTTCTGATATTTGAATTTTGGGTCACCTTAACAAATAAAACCTTAAGGCCACTAATATTCTTAAGTTTTTCAGTGACTGCTTTCACCAATGTTGTTTTACCTGAGCCTGACCTACCATACAATCCAATCAAAGAGCACTTATGAACTTGCAGTGCCACTAAAAGTTGACTCAATGCCTTCTCTCTAGAATTAAAACACACAAATTGTGACCCAATATTTTCATAAAAGGACTCTAAACTTAATGGGAAAAACCTACAAAAGTTATACTGGTGTGCCATTAATTTTCTCAGCAATTTGTTACATTCTTTCTTTTGTTGTGGTGTTTCTTCTGTTTGTGTATTAATATTCTCCACCTCTTGTATTAGTATCTCTGTTTCATTTTGCCACACAAACACTTCATCGTTGACCATTTTAGTTTCATCATCATCAGTTGCTTCAACTGTAACACGTAAACTATCTCTTAATGAAATCAGATTCTCCTTTTCTTTTTTGACACCCGCTGGTATGTCCTCCAGAACAAATTTAGCTATTCCTATTGATATATTAACTTTAAATAAAAAAAAATAAAAAAGTTATGATTTTACTTATTTTGAGCATTATATTATGTGAAACATATAAAGAAGAGAATTGAAGAAAAGAAAAAGGAAATTGAACTCACGAATTTGTTTCTCGAAGAAGTTGAGCTTTTTCATATTGTTGCAGCTGCAGGCAGAAAATTAAGAATGAGTGGAGTTTGGATGATTGTCTCTTAGCTTAGCTTCAAAAAAATGTGATGTGTATATATATACACACTGTAGAAATTATAGTTATAGTTATAATAATAATGAAGTGATAATTTCATACGAAGCTTCTTTATTCAACTTCCAGCTCACCAAAATTGAAAGCAAAAATTGAAAAAAAAAATATTGAAAGAAAAAAATAGAAAATGGTAAACAGCGTCCCCGAAACGCTAGATAAGGTTATTAATATAAAAATTTTATTTTGTAATTTGTGGATTAAATGTCTTAAAAGACGTACAAAGTTAACATGAGGAAAAAAAGGACATGGTAAACAGTGCACACGGGGCACTTGTTAAGTATACCTAAAAAGAAAATAAAAAATAAAATTTATATTGAAAAGACAATTTTTATACTTTGAAACATTGAATACACACATTTCAAAACATAATTTCTATTTTAACATGTTTAACCAGTACCCCGAGTCACTGTTTAGCATGACCCTTTTTTTCCTCGGCCGTACACATCACTGCGAGATGTTTAAAATACTGGCTACCACATGTTAATCCAATGGACTAGCTACCACTCATGTTATAGTTATCAACTTATCATGTACCCGGAAAGATCCTTTCCAGAACAATTTCAGCCCTTAATTTTATTATTCCTCTAATGGATATATAGTTTACATAAGGGAATCCAAATCCATATACATGAAGTAAGTAGTATCCTAGAAAAATCACCAATGTTGACCATAAGTTGGTGAAACAAAATGAGTTCTACAAGCATTGACGAAAAAAGTCAAGAAACGATAGTCAACAAAAACAAAATAAGAAAACTACAAAATGGTGGTAATAGATTGAATTTTTTATCACAAGTAAAAAATTTAATTAATAGATTGAATTTGAATCATCCATTTAATTAAATTGATGGATCTAATTCATCCACCTTAGTTTTAAAATTTAATGGATAATTGTTATTATTAATTTTAAATCTAATATTGGATAGTGTGTTGTGAGGTAGCTGTTATCATTAACTCTATTTTTTTTTCTTTAGTAATCTACTGGTTTTTAAAATTATGGATTTGAATTCAGTCTCTCTTATTGTTGTCTCTTAGTAATTAACAACTGAAGTACTTTTATGGGACTCGTTATCATTAACTTTTACTTTATTTATTTATTTTATAAGTAGTGTTTTTGTTGTATTTTGGTTGTGTAATTTAGGTTAGTTGTGAGTTAGTTAAGTCTTAGCTAGAAGTTAGTTAGAAAGTTAAGAGTTAGTTGTGTTTTAGTTAGATACTTGTGTTCTAAGAAACTGTGTATACAATCACTTGTAACATTTTAATGTGATGTGGCCCAAAAATGGATGATAAATGATGACAGTCAATTATATGATGTTTTTAGTAGTAATTTAGGGTAGTTTTAATAGTAATTGAAGCCCAAAAGCAAGCAAATACCTGGAAAAGGGAAGTTACTTAGCCCAGAAGCAAGAAAAGTGGAAAAAACAACAAAAAAAAGGGCAAAAATGTAATAAACAGTACAGCCATCGTACCTACGATGAGATCCAGCGTGGCGCGATGAGAAGACGGTTTGAATTGAAGAAAATCTGCAACAAATCTTTTCCATCGTGGCACGATGAAGGCGATTGAAGAAAGCAGAAAATCTGGAGAAGATCTTCCATCGTACCACGATATGATCCATCGTGGCCACGATGGGTGCGATGGACGCGTAGAAAAGCCCAAAACCCAGCTGAAAAACTATAAATAGAGTCTTTCTCCTTCACTATTATTCATTCCAAAATAGTGAGAGATATTCAATATTCACTCTAGAGTTAGGAGAACTCTAAGGAGGAGGCAAGGAGGGCCAAGGAACTCCAAGGCCAATAAAGTTCTTTTCTTTTATTGTCTTTGTAATTTATTTTTTCTAGGTTAGGTGGAGTAGATGAACTCCCTTACGAATGCTTGGTATTGTATAATTTGGTGTTAAATTCAATTGTTTTTATATAAACTCTTTTATTGTACGGTTTTCATTCTTTATTTTAATCTTGATCACATTAGAATAAACTCTAAGGAAATTAGCGGGTATCGGATAGGAAACAAAGCTAATTGTCCCGATCGAAGGACGTACACTAGGATTCTCCATGAGACCATTAAATTCAGTATCTGAGGTTTTAGTGTAGGATTAAAGCTAATAACAAGAACAATCAATTCTACATGAGTTAGAGTAAGGACTAGTATAGGCACACGTGACAACTTGTGAAACCATTGAGCTTTAAGGGTAAGGATACCTAAGTATAAGTAACTACGAAAAAGTGGAACCGAATGGGGTGAGGATAATTATAAACAACGTAAAGGCAACCTATACTAGGCTCTTCTCAGATTGTAATAGAAATAGGCAAAGAGTGCTCCTGAACCTATTTTATATAGACTAATCCTAACTGAGGGGAACAAGGAAAATTAGCAACTAACTACCAAGCAAGGGAGAGATTTGAAAACACTTAACCACCCCGCGTGGACACACACGCACCATTTTATTATTATAGTCATTTACTTTTCTGTTATTTACTTTTACTCGCACAACTATCTCTAAACAAACAAAGCGAATGCAAACTATCTAAATTCCTAAGCGAAACTAGTAATTTTGGCATAATCTTTGTGGAGAACGATAACTTATCACTTTATTACTTGATTGCGATTTTGTGCATTTGCAGAGCCACCATCAACGAATAAAACTCTTTCCTTTCTGTCCCGAATCTCATTAATCATTTGTTAAGCTTCATCTTCTTGTTCTTCTTCATAAATTCTTCTGCAACCCAAGCTTCGGCGTGATTCGAGCTAGGGAAGGCAATAGGTAGGGTATGGTAGGGTACTATAGTACTCATCCTCATACCCGCAGATTGAAAAAATACTCGTACCCATCCCTATATCCGCGTGGGTAACGACTTTTGCCCCCGTCCCCATATTCTATGGGTACCTAAGTACCCATATTCTATGGGTACCGCATTTTTACTAAAAAATAATTGATCAATTATAAAATATCATATCATTTTAACATAATTGAAAAAATTTCAAAGATTTTAATATTGACTAATGAAAATTATAAACAAAATTATTACTAACATTATGTTAAAGTTCATATTTATGTAAAATATTCACATTATTTTTGTATAATTATGTTATAAATAAATATTTTTATTAAAAATATGTAATAGTTTAATAGTGTCATATTGTTTTAAATTGATTTGCATATATTATTATATAATCATATAAATAAAATAAATAAATATATATTATGTGGATATGAGACGGGGTGGGTACGAAGGTACCCGCACCCGTACCCATTCATTTTTATGTGTAATTACTCATACTTGTGCTCGTACCCAAAATCGGGTGTTTACCCTATTCATTGTAAGTAATTTTTACGGGCACCCTCAGTATATAGGCGCAAACCGTGCCTATCTTGCAGTTTGTAAGTGCTTGTTCTTGCTTATAGCTTCGCTAATAGTTTTTATGTCTACCTTAAATTAAATCAATCAATTCTAGAGACTCTGATCAATGTTGTGAGTCTTGGGCTCCAAAAGCCCAATTTATTTGATTTGACATAACTAGTTCTTACTAATTATATAAAAGTAAAATTATTATAATTAATCAGCAAAATAACAGAAAATATTAATGTTAATATTGAATTCTTATAATCAATAGTTTGAACCTATAAAATTAGAAGTAATAATTAAGGAGATTGTTTGGAGGAAGAAAAAGAAGTTGGAGTGATAAAAAGTCATGACTGAGTTTCAGCAACTAAACAAGTTTAGTTTAGATCATTTAAGATTTGTAGTTTGTCATCTGCTTGATTCTGATCAAAATTTGAGTGACCTATTTAAGGTAATGTGATAGAAGATTAATATAGTTAATTAAATAATTATTAGGTAGTAGTTTATTAAATAATTTAGGTATTTATATTATTAGTTGGACTTTACTTATTGGTAGTTAATTGGGCCTTTAGGCTCATATAAGGTTTTACTCATTTAGAATCGTATAAATGTAGTGTGTTGAACACAAATCAAATCAATGAAGGAAAATTAATGAATTTATTTTATCTTTATTTTACTTGTTTTCTTTATTGCTTTTTTATGTTTAGCTTAGTGTAGCTTGATAGAGCTTCAACTCTCTATTATAATGTGGTAATGATTTTCGAATATATACATAGTACTGTCCAAAAAAAATTAAACAATAAAGAAACTGAAAAAATTCATCTAGCTTTTGGCAACTTTTTTTAACAAAGAATGACATTAAGATTGTTCATAGAGAAAAAACTAATGTTCATACAAAACACTAGAAAGACCGGCAATTTAGAGCATTCCAAAACCCTTTGACATGCTAAACAAATTGCAATATGGTTGACATCTTTCGAGTCCATAACTATATGCTTCGTATTTGCAAACGACTTTTAATTTGATCGGCATCTTCCACGATCTTTTGAATAAATTCATGTTCGTACCTGCAAAAGTATGTACAAGATCTTTCAATTCAGTCATGCAAGTAGTTTTGAATTTATTTAGTCAAAAAACATATATATAAAGTTTAAAATGACTATCAAATTTTCACAAGAACAAGCTTTCACATAACTTATACTATAAAATATTCCATGTCTAAATTTCTTGTTAGTCAAATGATACGTTTAAATTGATGGCGCTATAAAGAAGGCCATATTTCATTTTAACAATTCACATACCTTTAAAAGAATGGAATTATACTATATCATATTTTTAGCAGCCATCACTAGTAGATTAAAATTTGGTTATTATGGAATAATGCAAATAAAAGTCTTTTGAAGTATATTACATACCCGGTTTTGTAAGTCTTTCCGGATAAATTAGACACTTCAAACAAAGCTGACTTCCATTTTTGTACTCTCTCTGAATTAATTCCGTAATTATATTCATGCTGAGCCATGTCTTTGCCATAAGATTTTCTCAGATGCCTTATGTCTGATGGCTCCACTTTATAAAAGATTGGCCAAACTAATTGATTCTTCAATTTCATACACTCCATAATCTTGACAAGTTCTTCAAGACACCATGACGAATTTGCATAGTTTTCAGATAAAACAATAATTGAAAGTCTTGATGCTTCAATTGCATTTAGAAGAGAGGGTGAGATTTGGTCTCCGGTTTGTAGTCCTCCATCATCCATGAAGGTCTTGAATCCCCCTTGACATAAATCTTTATAAAGATTCCCTGTAAAACCGTAGCGTGTATCATCTCCACTAAAACTGAGGAAAATTTGCCATTTGGCCATTGAATGTTGCAGACTATCTAGTGTTGTTTTCCATTCTTCAATTGGTTTACTTTTTAAGGAAGATCCCACATCTTTAACTTTTCCCGGTAACCCTTCACATTCAAAAGCAACTTCACGTGCCACATTCAATAAGTCATATGAGGAGGAGTACTCCTCATCGTCAATAGCTGAATGTTTTTGGAACAAAGTCCAAGATTCCTCTGTAGATAACGGACCAAGTTGAATTTCACATTGACAATACATAAAGTCGCTACCTTGTTGGCAACATGTGGTCAAAAGGATCTTGCAGTGTTTACTATTACAAGGAATGCCTATATCTTCAAGGTCGAATTTTGTTTGAACATCATCAAAAATCACTAGCACTCTATCGCCATATGTACCCATATTTTCTATTGTTGAGAATATTTTTCTGGCTCTCCCAGCATCACTGTTTTTACGAAATTTAATATTCAACGAGTCAGCAATTTCATCTTGCATTGTTCTGATATTTGAATTTTCGGTCACCTTAACAAATATAACCTTAACAGTAGCACATATATCCTTAACTTTTTCACTGACTGCTTTCACCAATATTGTTTTACCGGAGCCCGACCTACCATACAATCCAATCAAAGAGCACTGATGAAGTGCCACTAAAAGTTGATGCCATGCCTTCTCTCTAGAATTAAAACACACAAATTGTGACCCAATGTTTTCATAAGAGAAGGATTGAAAACTTAAAATGAAAAACCCGTTAAACTTGAGCCTATGTGCGAATAATTTTTTCATAAATTTCACATATTCTTTCTGTTGTGGTGTTTTTGTTTGAGCCGTAAGTTTCTCCGCCTCTTGTATGAGTATCTCTGTTTCATTTAGCCACACAAACACTTCATCGTTGACCTTTTTAGTTTTATCATCGGTTGCTTCAACTGTTACACGCAAACGATCTCTTAATGAAATCAGATTCTCCTTTTCTTCTTTGACACCCACTGGTATGTCGTCCAGAACTAATTTAGCTATTCCTACTGATATATTAACTTTAAATAAAAAAAAAGAAGTTATGATTTTACTTATTTTGAGCATTATATTATGTGAAACATATAAAGAAGAGAATTGAAGAAAAGAAAAAGGAAATTGAACTCACGCATTCCTTTCTGGAAGAAGTTGAGATTTTTCATATTGTTGCAGGCAGAAAATTAAGAATGAGTGGAGTTTGGATGATTTTCTCTTAGCTTAGCTTCAAAAAAATGTGATGTGTATAAAAAAATGTGATATATATATATATATATATATATATATATATATATATATATATATATATATATATATATATACTGTAGAAATTATAGTTATAATAATAATAATAATAATAATAATAATAATAATAATAATAATAATAATAATAATAATAATAATAATAATAATGAAGTGATTATTTCATACGAAGCTTCGTTATTCAACTTCTTCTAACTCACCAAAATTGAAAAAGTTGAGAATCAGTTGATCAAGTCATATCATATCACTATTATTACAATATATATTATTATTAAATATATAAAATATAGCACTGATAAATACAAATAATGAAGGCATTATTTTATACCACACTTGTCAAATTGCGTAAAAAACAAAACACGACTACACGGCAGTACACATGCATGCATCACTGCAGCTGCTTCGAGATTTCATTGGATGCCATGCCACCGTTGACGAACGTTTAAAATACTAGCTAGTAGTAGCTAGCTACCACACTTTGTCTAATGTTTGTGTTAATTTATTGGACTAGCTACCAATCATGTATGACGAAAGATCCTCTCGGTCTCCATAACATTTCTTAATTACTTTTAGGAAAATGCTAAACAGTGCTCCCGGGGCACTAGTTAAGGATACAAATATAGAAATTTTATCTCGTAAATTGTGCATTCAATGTTTTAATAAAGTGAAAAGTTATTCTCTCTCATCATTAACTTTATCATTTGTTTCCTTTTTTAGTATGCTTAACTAGTGCCCCCGGGGCACTGTTTAGCATGACCCTTAATTTTATTACTCCTTCAGTGGACAGTTTACGAAAGGTTAATTGGACTTTAGGTCCATCTAAGGTTTTATCCATTTAGAATAGTATAAATGTAGTGTGTTGAACACAAATCAAATCTGTTGGGTTTTTGTATGATTGGCTACATTTTGCAAAAACATATTTTAGCCAAGTGTTGAGACAAGTGTGCTGACCTCAAGTGTTGTGACAAATGTTGTGACACTTTGGAACAACACCTGACTCTGTTCTGCGCGCGCCAGCTGGATGTTATTATTTTCTACTCAATCTTTTGAAGATCTGTTTGAAGAATTATGTCAAGGTTTCTTACAGAGGAAGGCGCACGTGTTTAATGTGTTTCATGAGGCAGCTAACCCTAGTTTTATTTTCCAAAGGAATTATATTTTTGGAAAATATATTTCTGCGGTTTCAAAAATATAACTATTATTTTCAGAAATATATCACAGCTGCCGCAATTCTAGAAGCCCTAATTTTGTCTTGAAGCCCAAGTCATTCTACTACTATAAATACGAAGGCAAGCATATGGTTTCAAGCATCTAAAATCCAGTCTTACAAAGCGTGAGTTTTTAGGGATTTTAGAGTGTTAATTGTGAGCCTATCTTGTGTCTCATTGATGCAAGCTTAGGACCTGAGTGTTATTGAGTTGTAAGTGTGAACTTCTCCTAAGCTTTGAAGTACGGAGATTGTTCTATTGTGTTGTGTGGTTTACTCGCAAGCTTTTAAGCAAGAGTGAATCCTAGTTTCTTAGGAGTGTGTCTCCACTTGTTGTGTTTGCGAAATTGAATAGCAGCGCTGTCTGTGTTGCTAAGGTGGGAATTGGGACGGGGTCTCATATCTAGGAGTTCCTAGGTAGAAGGGTCATTGGGTAGTGATTAAGTGAGAAGTTGTAAACGGGTGAGTTTAGCTTCGAAGTAATACTGCTGATAGTGGACTTCATTCCTGGATTGGTATCCCCTAGAGTAGGCTTTAGGCTGAACTGGGTTAACAACTCTCGTGTGTTATTTACTTTACTGTTTGTATTGTTTTATGTTATTTGCTCTGTTTACAGACAAGTGTTGGCGCACCAGTGACAACATCTGTCTACAACAGACAAGTGTTGCTACACCTTGAGCAACACCTGTCCACTGTGTGCCAGGAATTTCAATTGGCATCAGAGCAGGCACCCTGTTCTGAATTTTAGGGTGAGCTCCAGGGAAATCGTTTCTGGCAAGGATGGACAAAGAAGGAGGTTTTGTTACCAGACCACCTCTCTTGGTTGGCGCTTCAAACTATGACTATTGGAAGTCCCGCATGATGGCCTTCCTAAAACAAATTGATAGCAAGACATGGAAGGCAATTCTGAGAGGATGGACTCCACCTGTGAAGATGGACAAAGATGGTAAACCAACTCTTGAGTTGAAATCTGCTGAAGAATGGTCCAAAGAAGAGGATGAGCTTGCTCTTGCAAACTCAAAAGCATTATATGCACTATATAATGGTGTTGACAAGCACATATTCAGACTCATCAAAAAGTGTGTCTGTGCTAAAGAAGCTTGGACAATTCTTGAAACTGTTCATGAAGGTACGTCTAAAGTGAAGCTGTCTAAGCTACAACTCCTAACAACTAAGTTTGAGAATCTTAGAATGAATGATGATGAAACCATTCAGGATTTTCACATGACCATACTTGATTTTGACAATCAATTTGATGCCTTGGGTGAAAAGATACCTGAAGAAAAGCTGGTAAGAAAAATGCTCAGGTCTCTACCTAAGAAGTTTGACATGAAAGTCACAGCTATAGAAGAAGCAAAGGATATCACAGATATGAAGCTAGATGAACTGGTTGGTTCACTACAAACCTATGAGGTAGCTACAAATGAAAAGATGGATAAGAAAAACAAAAGTATTGCTTTTGTTTCAAATGCTGAGGAAGAAGATCAACTGAGTGACACAGAGTCTGAACAAAGCATCTCTGATGCAATGGTTCTTTTGGGAAAACAATTTAATAAGGTGCTAAAGAGAATGGACAAACGCTCTAAGACAGGTGCAGCTGACATTGGTCGCAACACTTACAGGAATTTCAGAAAACCTGTAACAGATGAGAAATCAGCTCCAAATAAAGGAGTTCAATGCCATGAATGTGAGGGGTTTGGTCACATTAGAAGTGAATGTGGAACCTTTCTGAAGAAACAAAAGAAGGGGTTAACTGTAACTTGGTCAGATGAAGATTCTGAAGGAGAAGCCGATACTGCAAAAGCTATACATGTATTGACAAGTGTTTGCACATCTGACACTGAATCATGTGAAGAAGAACTAACCTTTGATGAACTTGCTGAATCATATAAAAAGTTGTGTCTGAAGAGTGCAGAAGTCTGCAGAGTCTCTGAAGAGCAAAAAGAAACAATCACTAAGTTGCAAACTGAGAGAGCTGCTAATCTGTCAAGAATCTCTGAGTTTAGTACTAAATGGGAAGATAGCTTAAAGATCATTGAGGAACAGAAGGCAACTATCTTCAACTTAGAAGCAGACAAGATCAAACAACTGACTGAGATAGCCCATCTGAATGAAGAGGTAACTGAATTAAACTCTCATCTTGAGAATTTAAAAAAGCATGTTCTTAGGCTATTCAAAGGAAGTGATCTAGATGAAATCCTGGAAACTTTGCCTGCTCCTAGTAGATCCAAAACAGGCATTGGGTATGAATACAAAAATGTTAATAGGATTATGGATTACAACAAAGAAGGGAAATTTATGCCTGAGGTAAGTAAACAACCATCTCCAAAAATGCATGACAGGATGTCGCCACACCTGTCTCATAGACAGCAGAGACAAGTGTTGCCACATATGGCACCACATCAGCAAAGATGGCAGAGACCTAGGTTTATACCTAGACCAAGAAGCAGGTACCATTCATGGAGATGTCATCACTGTGGAAGAAAGGGGCACATAAGGCCTTATTGCTACAAACTGTATGGTTATCCAAGTGAAATTCCACAAGAATCTGATCAATCCATCACTAAAACAAAGATGGAGTGGAAGCAAAAAGATGATGCAACCAATACCAAGGAGTATACAGCTGAAAGCAGTGGGAAAAGTTTGATTGCCCATACATCTCTCAGAGCATCATCAAAAGAAGATTGGTACTTTGATAGTGGCTGTTCCAGACACATGACTGGTGTTGAAAAATATTTAAAGGAAGTAAAATCTTATGCCACAAGTTTTGTGACATTTGGAGATGGAGCAAAGGGGGAAATCAAAGGTATTGGAAGACTTATTGACCATGGTCTACCAAAACTTGAAAATGTTCTCCTTGTAAAAGGACTAGCTGCCAATCTAATCAGTATAAGCCAACTATGTGATCAAGGCATGAAAGTCAACTTTACGAAAATTGAATGTCTGGTCAGCAATAATGAAGGAGACATCCTTATGAGGGGTGTTAGATCAAAAGACAACTGCTACTTGTGGATCCCTCTTGAAGAAGGTAATGTATCTACATGTCTCTTAACTAAAAATGAAGAGGTTAAGCTGTGGCATCAAAAATTAGGACACCTTAACTTGAAGAGCATGAAGAGAGTCATATCAGAAGAAGCTGTCAGAGGACTACCAATCTTACAGATACAGGAAGGCAATATCTGTGGTGAATGTCAGATTGGGAAGCAAACCAAAGTGTCGCACCAAAAGTTGCAACACTTGTCCACCTCTAGAGTTCTTGAGTTACTACATATGGATCTGATGGGGCCCATACAAGTTGAGAGTCTTGGAGGTAAGAAATATGTTCTTGTTGTTGTTGATGACTTCTCTAGGTATACTTGGGTGAATTTCATTAGGGAAAAATCTGAGACTTTTGAAGAATTCAAAAATCTTTGTGTACAACTTCAAAAAGAGAAAGACTGTGGTATTGTAAGAATCAGAAGTGACCATGGTAAGGAATTTGAAAACTCTAAATTTGCTGATTTTTGTGCTGCTGAAGGAATAATTCATGAATTTTCTTCACCAATTACACCTCAACAAAATGGTGTGGTTGAAAGAAAGAATAGAACCTTACAGGAATCTGCTAGAGTAATGTTGCATGCCAAAAATGTTCCTTACAAGTTCTGGGCTGAAGCCATGAATACAGCATGTTACATTCACAATAGAGTAACATTAAGGAAAGGTACTGCTACAACATTGTATGAACTATGGAAGAATAGGAAGCCTACTGTGAAGTACTTCCATGTGTTTGGGTCAAAATGTTATATTTTGGCAGATAGAGAACCTAGGAGAAAATTGGATCCCAAAAGTGATGAGGGGATATTTTTAGGTTACTCAACCAACAGCAGAGCATACAGGGTTTTTAACTCCAGAACAAGAACCATGATGGAATCAATTAATGTTGTTGTTGATGACAGTGATACAACAAGTGCAGATCCAGTTGAAGAGACAGATGTCATAACACCTGTCCCAACACCTGATGATGATCAAACTGAACCTGAACCTGATCAACATTCTGAGTCTACTACAGAGGTTCCTAGACCAAACAAGGGACCATCTACTAGAACACAGAAGAATCATCCTCTGGAACTTGTCATTGGAAATCCAAATCAAGGAATTGCAACAAGAAGATCAAAAGAAGCAATTTCCAATTCATGCTTCATATCAAAGATTGAACCAAAGAATGTTAAAGAAGCTTTGACTGATGAATACTGGATCAATGCTATGCAGGAGGAACTAACTCAGTTCAAAAGAAGTGAGGTATGGGATCTAGTACCTAGACCAGATGGTACAAATGTTATTGGTACAAAGTGGGTGTACAAGAACAAAACTGATGAAAATGGTGATATTACTAGAAATAAAGCCAGACTTGTAGCACAAGGATACACCCAGATAGAAGGAGTAGATTTTGATGAGACTTTTGCTCCAGTTGCTCGCTTGGAGTCCATAAGATTACTCTTGGCTGTGGCATGCATTTTGAAATTCAAGCTATATCAAATGGATGTAAAAAGTGCATTCCTAAATGGCTATCTAAATGAAGAGGTATATGTTGAGCAACCAAAAGGGTTTGTAGATCCAAGCTTTCCTAACCATGTTTACAAACTAAAGAAAGCACTCTATGGATTGAAACAAGCCCCTAGAGCATGGTATGAAAGACTGACTGAATTCCTTGTCAGCCATGGATACAAGAAGGGTGGTAATGATAAAACCCTGTTTGTAAGAGAAGAGAAAGGGAAGCTAATGATAGCTCAGATATATGTGGATGATATTGTATTTGGTGGAATGTCGCGACAAATGGTGGAACACTTTGTGCATCAAATGCAATCTGAATTTGAAATGAGTCTTGTAGGTGAGCTAACTTATTTTTTAGGTCTTCAGGTCAAACAAATGGAAGACACCATATTTATCTCTCAAGAAAAATATGCAAGAAACATTGTGAAGAAATTTGGAATGGAAGGTGGGAGTCACAAAAGGACACCTGCACCTACACATTTGAAGCTTACCAAAGATGAGAAAGGGGTTGATGTGGATCAAAGTCTCTACAGAAGTATGATTGGGAGCTTACTATATCTCACAGCTAGCAGGCCTGATATCATGTTTGCAGTTGGTGTTTGTGCTAGATACCAATCTGAACCCAAGATGAGTCATCTGACTCAAGTAAAGAGGATCTTCAAATATGTCAATGGCACATGTGGCTATGGAATTCTATACACTCATGGTAATGATTCTACCTTAATTGGATATTGTGATGCAGATTGGGCTGGAAGTGCTGATGATAGAAAGAGCACCTCTGATGCATGTTTCTTCTTGGGAAACAATCTAGTATCTTGGTTTAGTAAGAAGCAAAATAGCGTGTCTCTATCAACAGCTGAGGCAGAATATATAGCAGCTGGGAGTAGTTGCTCTCAATTGTTATGGATGAGACAAATGTTGAAAGAGTATAGTGTGGAGCAAGATGTCATGACACTTTACTGTGACAATCTTAGTGCTATAAACATTTCTAAAAATCCTATTCAACATAGTAGGACTAAGCACATTGATATACGTCATCATTTTATAAGAGAGCTTGTAGAAGAAAAAATTGTTACACTTGAGCACATTGCATCTGAAGAACAGTTAGCAGACATTTTCACTAAGGCGTTAGATGCAAGTCAATTTGAAAATTTAAGAGGCAAACTTGGAATTTGCCTTTTTGAAGACAAATAGCAGTTACAGCATGTAATGCGTGTAACTACCTCTCTTCACTTAAAGTTATACGCTAATCAAGGAAGTTTTCATTCAACTTCCCACAACCTCCATCAACCACAATCATTACTTTTCATCTATTCTCTCTCTCACGCTCAAAACCGATCCAACTTCTCCATCAACACTTCTCAAATTTCTGCTCCTTTCAGATACTCTTACTCAACAATCATGTCTGACTCCGCCAAATCTTCACCAACAAAGACAGATGCTACTCCATCACTACAAAAGGTGGTAATCGATGCTGTTCCTCTCACCACCATACCTTCCATAAGTCCAACTATGAGGAGAAAATCAGTTGCGAAGAAGGAAAAATCATCACGAACGAGCATAAATCCTTCATCTCCCTCCTCTTCAATTAAGAAAACGAAGAAGAAGAGCAAGAAATCGCGAACTGAATCGAGAAGGTCTTATACAATGTCTGAACTGCATGTTGATCCTCTGCCATCAAAAGATGTTCCTACTCCTGTCGTTGATACTACAGAGGACAATGTTGATACATCTGGTAAGAATCCACCTAATCCAAACTCTGATGTTCCAAATTCTGTCAAAAACCTAGGTATAGAGAAACCTACTGTAACTGATAATTTGGGGAAAAGTACTCCTAACTCCCCTATTGCTGTTAATACTGATGTTGATGCTGCTACTGAGACTAATGTTGATGTCTCTACTGAGTCGCCCACAAAAATTGACACTGAGACACATGGTATGCCAAGTGCTGCAACACATGGCGATACGCCAAATGTGGTGCCAGATGTTACCACATCTTTGGCACAGGAAAATTTGGTTGACTATTCTGAGTCTGATGAGAGTCCCCCACCTAAGGCTACTGATAAAGAAACTGTTCCTGTTAAAGCTGTGAATGATAATCCAGAGGTTATACTTGTTAATGAAACTACTACCAGTGATAAGGCTGTCCCTACAAACTCTGAGGCTAGTGTGGCTAGGAGGACTAGAAGTAGGGTTAATAAAGGTGTAGAGACTGCTAGTACACCTGTCCAAACACCAAAACCCTCTAAGGCTGGAAAGGCTACTGGTAAAAAGCCTGTGTATGGACCTCCAAAACCTGTCAGTAAAGTGGTCCCTAGGTCAGAGACCAAGAAAAGAAAAGCTCCTCCAACTAGTGATTCTGATTTTGAACCAGAGACAGATGTTGCTGCATCTGGCAGCACATCTAGGAAAAGTGTAGGAAGGAAGAAGGTTCCTCAATCTGTTCCATCTGCGCCATTAGACAATGTTTCATTCCATTTGGAAAATGGATCTGCAAGATGGAAATTTGTGTATCATAGAAGGTTAGCTCTAGAAAGGAATTTAAAGAATGATATTCTTGAATGTCCAAGTGTTGTTGAAGCTCTTGAGTATGCAGGTTTGATGAAAACAGTGGTTGGCTTGGACAAGTGCTATGACAGGCTTGTTAAGGAATTTTTGATTAATGTGGCTGCAGACTGTAATGATCCAGCAAGTCCTGAATACAGGCAAGGGTTTGTTCGTGGAAAGTGTGTTCAATTCTCCCCTATTGTGATAAACCAATATCTCCAAAGAAGTTCTGATGAAGTGGCTCCTCTGAAAGCCACAGATAATGAAATCTGCAAGGTCCTCACTGGTGGAAAAATTAAAGTGTGGCCAAGCAAGGCAAAGTTGTCTGCAACTTCCCTCTCACCATTCTATGCTGTTTTAAATAGGATTGCTGCCCATAATTGGGTACCAACCACCCACTCAGGTGATATTGCAAGAGGATTGGGTAAGTTCATTTATGCTGTGGGTACAAAAGCCAACTTTGACTATGGTGCATATTTCTTTCAAGAAACTTTGAGCCATGCTTTAACATATGCTGTTGAGAAACCAGTTGCTTTTCCCACTCTGCTATGCAATATTATACTTGAACAACACCCAGATATACTAAGAAGTTTTGATGTTCCTTGCAAAAGGAAAGGGGTGTTGATGATTGAGCAGAGGCTGCTGGATGGGACAAATGCTGCAGCAGGTATTGGCACATCTGTCCAGACTGGTGTTCTTTCAAGGAAGCAGATGATTGCTGATCTGACTGAGACTAGCAGAGCCCTTGAGGCTAGAAAATTGAAAATTGATCGTGTGATTGAGGCACTGAAGGCTGAGGAAGCTGCTGAAATGGCTGAGGGTGAGCCAGATGGACAAGAAGGAAAAGAGGCTAGTGAGTCTGAGGATGGTTCTGAGGATGTGATGGAGGACTCTGATGAAAGTTCTTCAATCTGATTTCTGATGTTTCCTTATATTTGTTTCTGATGTACTTGTGTTAATTTTCTTGGTGTTTCTTTTGTTGTTCATTTGTGGGCAAGGCCCTGAATTTCTAGCACCTGTGCGTGCTCTATGGTCTGTAATAACTGCACACTGATATTCTCTATGCTCTGGTACACTATGATTTCCTATTCATGATGTTTGTCTAAATTGTGGCTAAAAAGGGGGAGTAGTGTGTGTGTGTGACAAGTGTGAAGACAGATGTTCTCACATCTGGCGACTGTTGACTGTTTTTGCATGGATTGTTCGTATGCTCGTATTGAGGGGGAGTGTGAGTAATATGCATGTACTGAGGGGGAGTAGTGAATATTCTTTCTCTATCTGGTGTGTGTATGTATGAATTCAGGGGGAGTGTGAGTGATATTATCTCTTGATCGCCTGAATGTTTGATGACAAATGTTGTGCCAAGTGTCATGGCACCTGACTATTGAGTCCACTATCTACTATGACTGAGAATTTATTTTTCTCAGATGTTTATGGGAGTTTATTTCTCCCTTGTGTTGTTCCATGAGGCTAGTTGTTACTATTCCGCTGTTGCATTGCCTCTGATGCTACTTATCTCTTCTGAAAGTAGTTTTTATTATGTGTTACTTTCTTTCCTAGTTGTGTGATCATGTTGACTCGAAGGAAAGGTAATACTATATCTCTCTATATACTGGTCTAATATTGTTTTAGCCAAAATTTGCCAAAGGGGGAGATTGTTGGGTTTTTGTATGATTGGCTACATTTTGCAAAAACATATTTTAGCCAAGTGTTGAGACAAGTGTGCTGACCTCAAGTGTTGTGACAAATGTTGTGACACTTTGGAACAACACCTGACTCTGTTCTGCGCGCGCCAGCTGGATGTTATTATTTTCTACTCAATCTTTTGAAGATCTGTTTGAAGAATTATGTCAAGGTTTCTTACAGAGGAAGGCGCACGTGTTTAATGTGTTTCATGAGGCAGCTAACCCTAGTTTTATTTTCCAAAGGAATTATATTTTTGGAAAATATATTTCTGCGGTTTCAAAAATATAACTATTATTTTCAGAAATATATCACAGCTGCCGCAATTCTAGAAGCCCTAATTTTGTCTTGAAGCCCAAGTCATTCTACTACTATAAATACGAAGGCAAGCATATGGTTTCAAGCATCTAAAATCCAGTCTTACAAAGCGTGAGTTTTTAGGGATTTTAGAGTGTTAATTGTGAGCCTATCTTGTGTCTCATTGATGCAAGCTTAGGACCTGAGTGTTATTGAGTTGTAAGTGTGAACTTCTCCTAAGCTTTGAAGTACGGAGATTGTTCTATTGTGTTGTGTGGTTTACTCGCAAGCTTTTAAGCAAGAGTGAATCCTAGTTTCTTAGGAGTGTGTCTCCACTTGTTGTGTTTGCGAAATTGAATAGCAGCGCTGTCTGTGTTGCTAAGGTGGGAATTGGGACGGGGTCTCATATCTAGGAGTTCCTAGGTAGAAGGGTCATTGGGTAGTGATTAAGTGAGAAGTTGTAAACGGGTGAGTTTAGCTTCGAAGTAATACTGCTGATAGTGGACTTCATTCCTGGATTGGTATCCCCCAGAGTAGGCTTTAGGCTGAACTGGGTTAACAACTCTCGTGTGTTATTTACTTTACTGTTTGTATTGTTTTATGTTATTTGCTCTGTTTACAGACAAGTGTTGGCGCACCAGTGACAACATCTGTCTACAACAGACAAGTGTTGCTACACCTTGAGCAACACCTGTCCACTGTGTGCCAGGAATTTCAAAATCAATGAAGGAAAATTAATGAATTTATTTTATCTTTTTTTACTTGTTTTCTTTATTGCTTTTCTATGTTTAGTTTAGTGTAGCTTGATAGAGCTTCAACTCTCTATGATAATGTGGTAATGATTTTCCAATATATACATAGTACTGTCCAAAAAATTAGACAATAAAGAAACTGAATAAATTCATCTAGCTTTTGGCAACTTTTTTTAACAAAAAATGACATTAAGATTGTTCATAGAGAAACAACTAATGTTCATACAAAACACTAGAAAGACCGGCAATTTAGAGCATTCCAAAACCCTTTGACATGCTAAACAAATTGCAATATGGTTGACATCTTTCGAGTCCATAACTATATGCTTCGTATTTGCAAATGACTTTTAATTTGATCGGCATCTTCCACTATCTTTTGAATAAATTCATGTTCGTACCTGCAACTATTGTCTACATGTTTCTAGCTATATCTTGATAATGTTTTGAGATTATTGTTCAATTTCAACATTATGAATATATTATTCTCTATATGTGTGTAATCCGGACTATAGATCCGCCCCTTCCTGAAATATATTATAAGATTTTGGTTTTCTTAAAATATGTACAGACTCCTTTTAGCTGTTGCAGAAAAAGAATTGGTAAATCTTTCATTATCTTTCACCCTTATATTTAAATGTTTTCTCATTAGATCTCATGGTTCTTTTCTCCCTAAATTTTACTTTTTTGTTTTTCAATAAAAACTTCGGTTGCTATGAATCAAATTTTTTATGTCTTGAAAAAAATTTCGGTTTCTGTTAATCGAATTTTCCTTAAATTTGAACTAGAAAAAACTTCGGTTTCTGCGAACCGAAATTTTTATCAAGGGCAAAATTGGAATATTTTGGGTATAAAAGATACACGGGAGGCTTAGAGAGAAAACATCTTATATCCATTCCCCTATCCTCTTTTTTTTGATAAATGATTGTTTACCTCCCGTAAAGTTAGCGAAATTTGATTTACGTTATGCGTAATTTTTTTCTGTTTACCTCCTACAATATGAAGATTCTCTCATTTTGCACCCCAAGTGAACAATTGGACAGCTGACTGTGCATTTGCGATGACATGACATGCACACATGAAACAATATTAATTTATATTTATTTTTAATTCCACTTAAGCTAATTTTAATTTTCTTTTTAAAAATAATATTTATTTTTTTTAAAAAAAAATTCTTAAAACTTTATCATTCTATATAACAATATTTTCATTTATTTATTTCTCTAGAGAATATAATTATTTTTAAAAACTTCAAAGTTGAAGTACCGACTTATTTACCAACCCTCTAAATCGTGATCATAACATCTAACAAAGATGTGTTGTTATAAAAGATTAAAATCAACTTATATTGAGATCAAATGTGGTAATGATGTTCGAATATATAAACAGTTGCTTTTGGCAATTTTTTTTTAACAAAGAATGACATTAAGATTAGTCATAGAGAAACAACTTATGTTCATACAAAACACTAGAAAGGACAAGCTAAACAAATTGCAATATGGTTGACATCTTTCGAGTCCATAACTATATGCTTCGTATTTGCAAACGACTTTTAATTTGATCGGCATCTTCCACGATCTTTTGAATAAATTCATGTTCGTACCTGCAAAAGTATGTATAAGATCTTTCAATTCAGTCATGCAAATAGTTTTGAATTTATTTAGTCAAAAAACATATGTATAAAGTTTAAAATGACTAAATGATACGTTTAAATTGATGGCGCTATAAAGAAGGCCATATTTCATTTTAACAATTCACATACCTTTAAAAGAATGGAATTATACTATATCATATTTTTAGCAGCCATCACTAGTAGATTAAAATTTGGTTATTATGGAATAATGCAAATAAAAGTCTTTTGAAGTATATTACATACCCGGTTTTGTAAGTCTTTCCGGATAAATTAGACACTTCAAACAAAGCTGACTTCCATTTTTGTACTCTCTCTGAATTAATTCCGTAATTATTTTCATGCTGAACCATGTCTTTGCCATAAGATTTTTTCAGATGCCTTATGTCTGATGGCTCCACTTTGTAAAAGATTGGCCAAACTAATTGCTTCTTCAATTTCATACACTCCATAATCTTGACAAGTTCTTCAAGACACCATGACGAATTTGCATAGTTTTCAGATAAAACAATAATTGAAAGTCTTGATGCTTCAATTGCATTTAGAAGAGAGGGTGAGATTTGGTCTCCGGTTTGTAGTCCTCCATCATCCATGAAGGTCTTGAATCCCCCTTGACATAAATCTTTATAAAGATTCCCTGTAAAACCGTAGCGTGTATCATCTCCTCTAAAACTGAGGAAAATTTGCCATTTGCCCATCGAATGTTTCAGACTATCTAGTGTTGCTTTCCATTCTTCAATTGGTTTACTTTTTAAGGAACATCCCACATCTTTAATTTTTCCGGGTAACCCTTCACATTCAAAAGCAACTTCGCGTGCCACATTCGATAAGTCATATGAGGAGGAGTACTCCTGATCGTCAATACCTGAATGTTTTTGGAACAAAGTCCAAGATTCCTCTGTAGATAACGGACCAAGTTGAATATCGCATTGACAATACATAAAGTCGCTACCTTGTTGGCAACATGTGGTCAAAAGGATCTTACAGTGTTCACTATTACAAGGAATGCCTACATCCTCAGGGTTGAATTTTGCTGGAACATCATCGAAAATCACTAGAATTTTATACATACGTTCTATTGTTGAGAATATTATTCTGGCTCTTCCAGCTTCACTGTTTTTATCAAATTTAATATTCAACGAGTCAGCAATTTCATCTTGCATTGTTCTGATATTTGAATTTTCGGTCACCTTAACAAATAAAACCTTAAGGCCACATATATCCTTAAGTTTTTCACTGACTGCTTTCACCAATGTTGTTTTACCTGAGCCTGACCTACCATACAATCCAATCAAAGAGCACTTATGAACTTGCAGTGCCACTAAAAGTTGACTCGATGCCTTCTCTCTAGAATTAAAACATACAAATTGTGACCCATGAATATTTCCATTAGAGAAGGACTCAAAAATTACTGGGTAAAACCCAGAAAAGTTAAACTGGTGTGCCAATAATTTTCTCAGCAATTTCTTACATTCTTTCTTTTGTTGTGGTGTTTCTGTTTGAGCCGTAAGTTTCTCCGCCTCTTGTATGAGTATCTCTGTTTCATTTAGCCACACAAACACTTCATCGTTGATATTTTTAGTTTTATAATCATCAGTTGCTTCAACTGCTACAAGCAAACGATCTCTTAATGAAATCAGATTCTCCTTTTCTTCTTCGACATCCGATTCCATGTCCAAAAGTTTAGCTATTCCTATTGTTATATTCACTTTAAAAAATATAAAAAAAAAAACACAGTTATGATTTTACTTATTTATTTTGAGCATTATATTATGTTGGAAAATAAACTAATATCAAGCTTCGTTTAATGTATGAAAGTTGAAATATTAAGGAGTGTGAATTGAAAAAAGTGTGAAAAAGTTTCACATTGGTTAGAACACACTAGTAATGTGTGTGTATATATATATATATATATATATATATATATATATATATATATATATATATATATATATATATATATATATATATATATATATATATATATATATATATATATATATATCCCAAATTGACTAATAAGCGGTACTCCAAATGATAAATGGTGGATCACCCACTGCCATTCACCATCACCATGTGTGCTGCCGTCTTGCTGGCTTGAATTGGGCCGGGCTTGGGTCTAGGTGATACATTATTTTAATTTTTTGATTAGTTAATTGAAAGGAAAAACATGTTTATGTTTGACCATTGCTGACTCAGTGCGTGTTTCATTGGTTATGTACTAATATTGGTCTATCAGTTCGAATTGATAATGCAGTATCAATTTTCGAGTGGTTCATCGATCGGTTCAGTTGAAATTGGGTTTTTCATCTTGGGGACGGCGCGGTGAATTGTCTACTTTTCACAATTTGAGCAGTACCGCGAAACATTTTAAAGAGAGCGACCTAGTACGCGACTCAGTCAATATTCTATTCAGTTCTGATTTCTTTTTCGAAAATATTTTTTTTTAGATAACATCAAAGGAACAACATATTATGTGAAACATATAAAGAAGAGAATTGAAGAAAGAGAAATTGAACTCACTCAGTTGTTTCTCGAAGAACTTTTTCATATTGTTGCAGCTGCAGGCAGAAATTAAGAATGAGTAGTGAAGTTTGGATGATTGTCTCTTAGCTTCAAACAAGAATGTCAAAAAAATGTGATGTGTATAAAAAATGTGATGTGTATATATATATATATATATATACTTGTAGAGGTTAACTCGTGACAAGAAGAATGATTAATTATTATATTAATGAAGTGATTAATATTTCATACGAAGCTTCGTTATTCAACTTCTTCTAACTCGCCAAAATTGAAAAAATTGAGAATCCAGTTGATCAAGTCATATACTATTTCTTTTTCTTTCACCACCAATTGAATCTTGTTTAGAGTCAGTTTTGACATCAAGTTCAGCCCTCTTCTGATTGCAGTTACGGGGATCAAACTGTAGTCCTTCCTATCAAATTCAGTGTCAATCACCACTAAACCAACTAACGATTGGTAAGTCATATCACTATTATTACTATATATTACTCCCTTCGTTCCTCCTTAATTAATATAAGAAGAAATTTACTTTTTTAAACATATTGAAATATTAATATATTTGTACTATATCATAGATTAGATATATTAATATTTCTATGTATATAAAAAGTTAATTTATTCTTATATTAAGGATTAGAGGGAATATTATTAAGTATAATTTGATACACTTGCTCTAAAGCATGCAGGTGAAACTAACCAAAAAAGAAAAACCACTTGTGAAATTGGAACACTGATTCTCGGCAGTATACTGCAGCTGCTGCGAGCTTTCATGGTGATACCAATGTTGACGAATGTTTAAAATACGACAAGTCAATGAAGTAGTAGTGTCCTAGAAAAATCACCAAGCTGGCATGTGATGAAAAAAGTCAAGAAACGATAGTCAACAAAGACAAAATTGCAAACTGCTGGTAAATTAATGGATCTAATTCATCAATCTTACTTTTAAAATTCAATGGACCACTATTATTATTAATTTTAAATCTAATGGATAGTGACACAATTTATTTTATGTTTTTTTTTTTTTAAAACTTGGTATCCGGCCTTAGGACCGATTAATCCAAGGGAACCAATCCCACTGCCCACTTGCAGGGGCCCTATTTAAAGCCAAAGTTTTTATTTATTTTATGTTTGTCTTTTATTAGTTTATACGATTTTATATACACACAATATGTATATTTTTTTTAAAAATTTGGTATCCGGTCCTAAGACCGACTAATTCAAGGGGATCAATCCCACCGCTCACTTGCAGGGGGCCCATTTAAAGCCAGTTTTTTTTTTCTCTATATGGACTTAGCCCACCGAAATTGACACCATGTGGAATCGAACATGAGACCTTGAGAGGAGCATACTCCAATGACTCAAACCAACACCACTGGAACAATCCCAAGTGGGTTAACTAATTAAATATATTTTACAAATACAATTATTATTATTATTTTAATACAACTTATAAATTTTTGGCATTTCGTACAAAATCACTTAAAATCTGCCATTGCATGTATAGAAAATGGTTTTTGTATAGAAGAAAAATTGTATTAAGATTAACTTTTTTTGTTTTTGACTTATTGTATTAAGATTAACTTAAAACGTTGGATAATTGAACGTAAATTTTAAAAAGATTTTTTATGCCTTCTAAAGAAAAACGAATTTAATTTGTCAACTTGTGTACATATAGGCATACATTATCTTTTTAAACGAACTCATTGTGTATACATATACCGGAACGCATTATGTTAGTGCTTAACCCTTTGTTACTACAAACTTATCTGAACTTAATGAATAAGTTTTTTCAAAATAAAATTAAAGTTTTTTATATTAAAGGTAAATTGTTGTTTTTATTAATGAAAAACATTTTATTATATGAATTGCATTTCATTTTGGATTTAGTAATTTTTATGAGTCGCAATAGCAGGGCACCACATGGTTCTAGTGCATGTGATTGTTGCATAACTAGGGTGTGACCCGTGCTTCGCACGGGTGGATTACATTTAAAATCAAATTTTCATAAGACCCCAAAAGCCAAATCTAAACACAAAAATCAAAAGAAAATATTAGTCTAAACAACAAAGAACAAATAAAAGAAGGAGCTAAATACAAAGTAGTAAAACAACGACATTTCTCCCCACAATAAATCTGCATAGAAATCTTAATCAATAATCCAGTCAAACTACCAAACAACGAAGATGGGTGGATAATCCATAGTGAAACTAACAAACAATAAATCTGTCAGTTTGATAGGTGTATACACAAAAAAAAAAAGTTATTAAAAAAAGTTATCTTTATTTTTTTATAATTATTGTCTATAATTTGTTTTGCAACTATAATAAAGAAAATACACAAATTTTTATTAAAAAAAGAGTTAAAATATGTTTTTTGTCCCTAAATGTGAAAGCATACAAAAGTTTGATTAAAAGTAGAGATTAAAAACATTGACGGAAAAAACTTTAGGAACTAAAAAGTGCGAAAAAAAATTTTAGGAACTAAAAACAAAATTCTGAAAAACTATAGGGACCAAAAACATATTTAACCCTTAAAAAAAATACACAACTTTGTTCTTTGAGGTATGGCCGTTAAAATGGACTAAGCCGTTTGAGTTGGCTCGCCAAACCCGAATATATGTAGGGTTGGACATTAAAATACTTTTTTTATGGTTTTTTAGCCCGACCCGAAAAATCTATTTAAAATCAGGGCTAGCAGGTATAGTACACGAGTACAAGTATGACATTTCAATTACTAAAATATAACTTATAATTATTTTTATAAGAAGGGCAATAAGAAAGAGTTTCTATAATTCCACATTATATGAACTTCTATTAATATTCGTTTGTATATACAAAAATGTTATTTAAACATTAAAACCCAACAAAAATACGGTGCTATTCATATATACCTTCATTTTTTATTTTTATTTTGTTTTATTTTCTTCTTCTCCGAGTTACTACCGTTCTTCCTCCTTCCATCACTGAATCACTGGCCGTCAACACCACCACCATCACTGTTAGCCTCGCCGCAGATTTGCAGCAGTGCCAGTGTCCTTCATCGTCCTCCATCACAGCCACTGCCACTGCCACCACCGTCCTCATCGCTCTCACTCGCCGGATCTCTCTCTAGCTATCAGCTCTCTATCCCCCTCCGTCCACGACATCCGTTCTCACCACCACAATCTTCGACCTCCACCAAAATTGTATTCTGCTGCAATGTTTATAAACAAGACTTTGAGTTCTTCAAGTTCAAATTGAAATGATCATTGTAAATTGGTAGTACCTGTAAAATCAAGTAAAACTTGAAATTAATTCGTGATATACCACTTGTGGGAGAATGAAATTCTAAAATACAGAGTACTAATAAACATTTGAGAAAGTAGTAGTACCAATAGCCTTTGTTGGGGCTCAAAAGTCAAATACATAAGTTACAAACAAAAGTTCACCCAATCTCAGAACCAATAGCCTCTATGATACAAAGTATGACAATAAAAGCAACACAAAAAGAAATGAAATTAATTTCCTGCACAAACACATCATCCCTCAAGCCTAAACTTGACAATAAGGGAAATAGCAAAACTCAACAAACAAGCTTATGCACTTCAATTAAACATTAAGGGAAATAGCAACCAAGTAAGTTCTACCATTGACAAAATATCAATCAAAACCCAGCAAAACTCAACAAACAAGCTTATGCTTAAATTCAATAGTTAAATTAAATACATCTCCTACATAATTATGCAGGCTACATAAGTCTAGTAGCCTTTCAATTAGGAACTCATCCCCCAAGAATAAACTACACTCCCAATCACAACTATTGTAATTTATTTATAGGGACTTAAGAATGACTTGATTGACCAAAAACATAAACTTAGGAGTTATGATGAAAATGTTATCTGCAACAAAAACTAACCAACACAGACAGAAAACTTAGGATAAAAATTGAAACTTTATGAAAAGGGTTAAAAGAAGAGAAGAGTACCCGAGTAAATTCTGAGAAAAACAGCAGAACCAAGACCAGCATGATTAATAATCTCAACAAGATTTACCATATTAGGACATATTAGGAATAGTAGTATTAATTAGTTTAAAAATAGTTAACTTTTATTTATAATAGTAATCAAAATTTAAAGAGTTTTTTTGCTTATATTTATGTCTAGAGGGAGTATTACGGGAGCTAAACCAAAATTGGCCCATATTGGATGGGGATAAACACCTATTAACTCTATTTTAAACATGCCTATAAAAAAATTTCAAAAATTTAAGAGTTTAATCTATGATACTTGCGTGAATTTAGGTTTAGTAGGGTTAAAATTATATATGTGCAAGAAAAGACCAAATGCATTGAGAAGTTCTTTTTTTTTAAAACAACATTAAGAAGTTCTTTAAGTTTCATTTTATAACAACTATGTTGTTTAAGGTGCTTAGATAACAAATAGGTCCTATAAGTTTTTTAGCTAATAAATCATTCCTTTAAATTTTTAATTTGTTGCATTGCCCTTCTTCCGGTTATCTTTCATTTCAGTTGGGTCTCCACTATCTAGGCCTCATGATCGATATTAGATCGAACCTCAAATTCATCAAAATTAACGGTCACATCAACATTTTGTAAAAATTAAATAAGAACTAAATTGTTACAAACGTGAAATTTAAAGGATATCTGAATGCATATGAGTCTAAAATAATAATAAAAATTAAGTAAAGACTAAACTTAACAAATCCCTATTTTATAGGGACAAAAAATATATTTAACCATAAAAAGTTATAAACTTTTTCACGACATCATTATTCTATATAAACTAATCTCTAGTTCTTCTGTTGTCACAAATCAAGAGTTGATTTTGAATTAGAGAAAAGACTAAGATTTTGATCACCATGGCAACTAGATGCTTAGGCTTTGCAACATTAGTGCTTACTGCAAGCATCTTAATATTAGAAATTTCTTCTCAAACTGAATGTGGTGGTGACATATCTCAGATTAAAACCCAATGTAGAGGTTTTGTTGAAAAGGATGGGCCAAAAATTCCACCATCAGAACCTTGTTGTGAAGCAATGAAAGGTCTTGATGTCTCATGTCGGTGCAAATATGTGACTCCAGGTGTTGAGGCTAAAATCAGCATAGAAAAAGCTTTGTATGTAGCTCAAACTTGCCAATGCCAAAATATTCCTACAGACAAGTGTGGAAGTAAGTTCATTTCTTTATTTCTTTTAATCCTAAGAATATTTGATTTCATTTTTTTTTCCTACGCGCTTTTCTGTGAACTCACTAGGTTAGGTCTATGTCCCTCCAGTTTTTGTACATATTTTTATTTTTCTTTTTTAATAATAATATGAGTTATAGGTGGAAGATGGAGAAGGATAGATCCGTTGTCTATCCTTACCTTGATATTTAAATGCTCTTAATTTATAAAAAAAATTATTATTTTTTTGGAAAAAATGATTTAATTTTCAATATGTACAATTCTAATATTGTCAAGTATAAATGTGACTCTTTCAGGTTATACCATTCCTCATTCTGCTCATTCAAAGGCTTGATGCCAACGTTGGGCTGGGTGTGCATGCAACCAATTGTATTAGCTTGATATCAAATTATATGTATGAATAATAATATGCCCCTGCAACAATGAATTATATGTATGAATAATAATAATAATAAAAAATAAAACATATATATGACGTAATATAATATGTTAAGTGTCTGAAGTTTGAACTCAACCCCTAGTTTAGTAATATTTGTTTTGAATTTGTTTTCTATAGAATCGTTCATTTGAGAAAGCAGAGACAAATATAAAAATTTCAATAGGTAGGAAAATGAATAAGCGATATATAAGATGATGACATCATTGTTATTAAGAAAACAAAATGAAAATTATGAAAATTAATTTATAGCATTATATACATCTGAAAAAGGATAACAATTCTATAGGTGATGTTGAACTTGATTATGGAAAAATCAAAGAAAAATAAACATGTTTGTTCACGGTGAAGAAACAAAGTGGAAAGTAGAGTGCAAACTTCATAAAACATTTAGTGGGGATATATAACTGCAGCAAAATGTACGCTATTAACCGCCGCAAATTAGATCTATAAATTTCTTGGGATGTCATGTTGGGTCTTAATGTGTTGGGTGAATTGGTTAAATCGACAATGACATTGTCCTATTTAGAGAATTTTTTAAGTGAATCGCTATATTTTAAGGCGCATCTTATTTAGATATACTCCCTCCGTTCCAAATTATAAGGGAAAATTGGTCGAAGAAAATTGATGTATTTGGTTAAGAATTTGGACTAAATACATCAATTTTTGTTGACCAATTTTCCCTTATATTTTGGGACGGAGGGAGTATACTGGTACACTACTGAGTGGATAATTCTAATAAATCCATAAATAATATTATTTAATATAGAAAAATTAATAAGTTGCAAGGCTTTATTTAGTGCACGCATTAATTTTATTTTCTGTGTTTTCATCCTCTTCAAAGTTCAGACTTCAGTACTTTTAGCTAGTTAATTTATTGATCAAATAATAAAAAAATATAAAAATTATTCATACACAGATGAATAAAAAATAACATGTGCGTATATATTCTATTTGACGGAATGAATATTGTTTTTACTTAATAAAAAAAATCTTAACATTTAAAAAATGTAACTACTTATATAAAAAAAATAAAAAATTGTAACTACTGTCAACGGAATGAGTGTGTTAGAAGGTGTGATATTAGCATTCCTCAGAAAAATGCTAGGGTCACACTCTCTAACACGCTCCTTTAAACGCACTCTCACTTATTGGTCCACATCGTTCCATTTTGTTTATTGTTTACCTGGTATCTGGTTTAGTAGGTTGAGAGAAAAAATATTAAAAAAAATAAGGTTTAAATGCAGTTTTACCCCATGTTTTGAAAACTTTGGAATTTTATCCCCCTATTTTAAAATTCGGAATTTTACCCCCACTTTTTTATAATTTGTTGAATTTTGCGCCCCACCAAAATTCTGCACAAAACTGCTTTCGAGTCTCAACTTCAAAGCTTCGCACAGAACTTAATTTGGATCAATAATCCACAAAACTGATATCCAAATGACCATAATCGAGTTAGGTTACCACAAAATCCAAAAAATAATTACTAATTTTGCAGAAATCTACTTCTGACCTTCTAACCTTCACTAAAACGGTAATTAATCTCTCTTTGTAACTCCAAATTTAGTGGGGTTTGATTCTGTGAAAAGATAATTCGATTACGGTCATTTCGGTATACGTTTGGTGAATTATTGATCCAAATTAAGTTGTGTGCGAAGCTTTAAAGTTGTGACTCGAAAGCAGAATTTTAGGGGGGGCAAAATCCAAAAAAATTATAAAACAGGGGGGTAAAATTTCGATTTAATCAAAACAAGAGGGTAAAACTGCATTCGGAATACAAGTGTTCGAGTTCATAGCATAAAACGGCTTTATCTTTAAGCCTACAATCGATATGAAGAAATACAATTGTCCGGAATAGTCATGTCTCCGGATCTGCAACGTTGAAGACGCTAGAGTCATTGAATCTGTATTGGATCCATAAAAATTTAGAATTGTTTTACCTAAGATGAATTATTTATGATTTTTTTAACGGAAAAAGCTTAAAAATTCATATTTAATTCATTCATTGTTAATAAATTTTAAATTTTTGCAAGAAAGATTATAATAATGTACTAAACATTGCCGCAAAAAATAATTCAAAATTTCAAATGATATATATGAGTTGCATAAAAAACAGGGACCAAAAACTGTGACAAAAAATGTTTGAGGACCGAAAATTGCTAAAATAGTTTATAAGCACTAAAAAAAATTTAAGATATTTATAGAGACTGAAAATATATTTAACAATACAAGGCTAAATATTTTCACCGATCGAAGTACAAACATAATATTAAGTTATTAACAAGATTTAATCTTCAACGAAGGGGAGTCAACTTGCCGGTACTGTCCAGAGGTTTGTGTGCTTTGTGATTCGGTGAATCAGTGATGGATTTTCTACATGAGAGTTGAGAGGTTTTTTTTTTTACTTATCCACATGAGAGGTTGTAGATAAAAAATATTAACTTTGTACGTATATAACAAATGAGTAAAGGAGTTGTCTTTTTATATGGGGATAACTGTTCTTTTTCTTTTGTTGATAGACGAAATAGCAAAGTCACTAAAAAATGACACAAACAAAGTGAAGAGACCGGGATTCGAACCTCGGTCATGACGTCCAACACTAGTAATTTTGGTATTTCTATCCGTTGATCTAGGATTTGTGTACGGGATAACTGCCAATTTATTTAAGCATAAAAGTTCCTTTTATTAAATTATGAATTGGCTGTAAAATGTGCAGAAAATTCGATCAAAAGTATTTCAAAGTAAAACTCATAGGAAAATTGCAAATTCTTAATAGTGAATGTTAAGTTGGACCTGCAATTTTTTATTTTTTGACACAAGTTGGACCTGCAAATTTTAATTAGTAGTTAATCAATTTTTTAGTCGGATTCTGACTTTTAAAGAAACTTGCAAAAAAATTGCCACAAAAGGGTACATGCATATATAGAAAATGGTTTTTGTATAGAAGAAAAATTGTATTAAGATTACCTTATGTATGATAATTGAACGTAAATTTTAAAATGAATTTTTATGCCTTAAAAAAAAAAAAAGAATTTGTCAATTTATGTACATAAGGGCATACATTATCCTTTTATACGAACTCATTGTGTATACATATACAGGAACGCATTATGTTAGTGCTCAACCCTTCGTTACTACAAAGTTATCTGAACTTAATGAATAAGTTTTTTCAAAATAAAATTAAAACTTCATATATATATTAAAGGTATATAACTATATATGCATTTGCAGCACGTTTCTAACGGGATCAAATTTTTATTTAGTAAATTGTTGTTTTTGATTATATGCAGTGCATTTCATTTTGGATTTACTAATTTTTACTTGCAAGCAGGGCACCGCATGGTTCTAGTGCATGTGGTTGTTGCGTAATATTGAGTGTGAGTATTGTAAATATCGCTATGTAAATATCTCTCTGGCCGGCCATGCCACGTTATCATTTATTGGAATCCTAAGTCAATACATTTCATGAGACCGGTAAACGACCGAATCTTCTCATTACATGAGATAATTGAAAAAATAATACATAGGATAAATCAAAATTCATTCACATTGGAAGGAGGTAAACACCTATTAATCCTATTTTAAACATGCCTACAAAAAATTGTTCAAAAATTTAAGTGTTTAGCTAATGATACTTACGTGAATATTTTCAAAAATTTAAGTGTTTAATTAATGATACTTCCGTGAATATTTAGGTTTAGTAGGGCTAAAATTATATATGTGTATCAATCGTTAATTAGTTCAGTGGTGATTGGCGCTGAACTTGGTAGGGAGGACCACGGTTCGATCCCTCGCAACTACGATCGGAAGGGGGCTGAAACCATTTGATGCCAGAACTGTCCCCCGAACCAGATTAAACTGGTAACGAAAGAAGAAAAAAATTATATATGTGCAAGAAAAGACCAAATGAATTGAGAAGTTTTTTTTTTTAAACAACATTGAGAAGTTCGTTAAGTTTCATGTTTTGTAACAATTAAGTTCTTTAAGTTGTTTAGATAACGAATAGGTCCTATAAATTTTTTAGCTAACAAATCGTTCATTTAAGTTTCTAACTTGTTGCATCGTTACTTTTCTTCCAGTTATCTTTTATGTTAGTTGGCCCTCATGATTGATATCAGATCGAACCTCAAATTCATCACAGTTAACATTAAAATTAACGATCACATCAACATTTTGTAAAAATTACATAAGGACTTAATTTTTACAAACACGAAACTTAAAGGACATCTTAATGCATATGGGTGTAAAATAATAATAAAAATTAAGTAAAGACTAAACTTAACAAGTCCCCATTCTTATAGAGACCAAAAATATAGTTAACCCTAAAAAAATTATAAACTTTCTCATGTCATCATTATTCTATATAAACTAATCTCAAGTGTTTCTGTAGTCACAAAATCAAAAGTTTATTTTGAATTAGAGAAAAGACTAATCAAGATTTTGATGACCATGGCAAGATGCTTAGGCTTTGCAACATTAATGCTTACTATAAGCATCTTAATGTTAGGAATTTATGCTCAATCTGAATGTGGTAGTGACTTGAATGTGATTAATATCCAATGTAGAAGTTTTATTGGAAAGGATGGGCCAAAAATTCCACCATCAGAACCTTGTTGTGCAGCAATGAAAGATCTTGATGTCTCATGTTATTGCAAATATGTGACTCCAATTATTGAGGAAAAAATCAGCATAGAAAAAGCTTTGTATGTAGCTGAAACTTGCCATAGCCAAAATATCCTACAGACAAGTGTGGAAGTAAGTTAATTTCTTTATTTTTTTTAATCCTAAAAATATTTTATTTCATTTATTAGTTTTTTGGGAAAAAAAAAATTCCATATATTTTTACAATTCTAATATTGTCAAGTATAAATGTGACTCAGGTTATACTATAATTCCTCGCCCTTCTCCTGTTCCTCCAAAGGCTTAATTGATGAGAACATTGGACTGGGTGCATGCAACTAATTAATTGTATTAGCTTGATATTAAATTAAATTATATGTATGAATAATAATATGCCCCGGCAATGAATTATATGTATGAATAATAATAAAATGTACTACGTAATATAATATGTTTTCTCTTCTTTTAATTTTTATTTTCAATGATATAATTTCAATATAAAATGTTATAAAAATATAAACTAAAATATATATTGGTCAAGTAACTTAATAGCTAAATATTTTACCTTATAAGATGAATAAACGGAGTCTGGAGTTTGAACTTAACCCAGTTTAGTAACATATACCCTCTAAAAATTGTTTCCGATTCAAGAGGTGGAAAAATGAATAAGTGATATATATAAAATGATTTTTTTTTTTATTTTTTACAAAAGTGATATATATATATATATATATATATATATATATATATATATATATATATATATATATATATATATAAATAAAATGATGACATCATTCTTATTAGAAAAACAAAATGAAAATTATAAAAATTTA
The DNA here is from genome assembly GCF_020283565.1 of Trifolium pratense. NCBI lineage: Eukaryota > Viridiplantae > Streptophyta > Magnoliopsida > Fabales > Fabaceae > Trifolium > Trifolium pratense. The sequence goes on from NC_060062.1 coordinate 1,196,368, forward strand.
TTTATAGCATTATATATATCTTTTGTAAAAAAAAAAAGCATTATATATATCTAAAAAGGATATCAATTCTATGGGTGACCCACTTGGGTTGGTGCATTGATATTGACTTGAGTCCTAAGAGTGTGCTCCTCTTGAGGTCTGAGGTTTGATTTTCTCTGGTGCCAATTTGGATAGACTAATTTAATTTAGCTATTCTAAAAAACAATTCTATGGGTGATGTTGAACTTCATTATGGAAAAATCAAAGAGAAATAAACATGTTTGTTCCCGGTGAAAAACAAAGTGGAAAGTAGGGAAAAAGCTAAAGACATTCCATCAAAATTGTGTGGCTATGATCATTTTTAGTAATTTTGAGATGCAAAACTACGTAAAACTGTGTGCTTTTATTACTGCAGCAAATCTTGATCCAGAAGTAGAGTGCAAACTTGATAAACCATTTAACGAGGGTATATATATAACCGCTTCATATGGAAGACTGTTTTTTACCGCCGACATGTTGCATTATGTTTGCATTGAGGGATGCGAACAAGGTTTTTCTAATTTTTATATTCTTACACACTCACATTCTAAGTAGCGATGAGATAAACTGGGAATATCAGAGAGCGCGTGAGTGTCACGGAGACGCAAAAAAAAACTCTTAATTGTTAGACATAATGAACACCTGAGTTCAAACTCAGAACGTTCAAACTCAGAACCTCACACTTGTATGTCATTTTAAATAGTAGATATTTATATTATATTTTGGTTTCTTGAAAAGGAAAGAAAAAAAAAGGGTAATTTTTAATGATCTTTTACTGTCTATGTTATTTTATTGTTAAATAAAAAATACTAAAAATATCTGGATTATATTTATTATCCGACCAAAAGTGTCTCTGAGCTTGAGATTGATAGCCATGGAACTCTGTACTCATACCTTCAAAACTTCTCTCTTTTTCAACCCTTCTTTCTCTCTTCCTTCTTCTTCTTCTTCTTCAAATTCTCATCTTCTTCGTTTCAACAATACTCTTAAACCCTTCAAATTCAGTTCCTTCAATCTCTCATCTTTCATTCAACCTTCTCTTTATCATCATACTTCTTCTCCATTCACTATTTCAGCTTCTTCTTCTTCAGTTGAACTTTTCTCAGAAAATGATCGTCTTCCAGCTGAATTGAAGGTTTCTGAAACAACAGAATCCAATTCCAGAGTATGTTCATTTTTATTTCTTTTTACATTATCTGATCAGTTTTGTGTTGCATTGTTAATGTTGAATTTGGTTTTTAGATTTGTTAACATGTGATACATGATTTACAATAAATGGTAATTAATTAATAAATTAATTAATTAATGATGATTGTAATATCTACTACCTTGTGTGGACAATTTGGGTTGTATTTAAACAGTTTATTAGTTATATAACGTATTAATCAAGGTTTACACATTTCACTGTATTGACATTTGACACTGTAAAGAGTACCAAGAAGTAATATTTTCATATGGTAAGATAGTGAAATATAATTGGGCCATTTAGTAAAAAGAAAATGATAGTTGCTCTTCGCCCCCAGAATTGCTCACACTAAAAGATATCTTTTGGTAAGATTTCCACTACCAGGAGATATCTCCCGGTAGATGGGGGACGTGGGGGGATTTTGATCAATTTAGGGGAAGCGAATAGTAACTATCAAAGAAAATTTCAAGGTAGTTGTCAGGGCCGGCCAAAGGCTGTGCAGGGTGGGCTACTGCACAGGGCCTCAAAATTTTGTAGCGATTCAAATTATTGTAGCGATTCAAATTTGGAAAAAGTTGAATTGGTTTTAATATTGTAGCGATTCAAATTTATCACAATGTTCCCATTGGCTTAGTGGTTGTGTTATTTTGTGTTAAAAAAGGATACTAGATTCGAAACCTGTGTTGATTCAAACGCACGCACAACTGCATTTGGACGAAGAGTTCAACCACTAGCCCAATACAACATAGGGTAGACAAATACAATACAGGGTACACATAACATTTCTCCAGGCTATTCAATGGCTTCCATGGAAATGTGTAGATGTAACATTTACATTGTAACTATGTGCAAGTATTACTTTTTTTTTTTATAAGCATATGTTCAAGTATTACTAATCAACTGCAAATGAAACCCTTAAAATAAGACGATACTAAGTAATCTGATCACTGAATATATACTTCTGCATATCTTGCAGGTTAGATTGCATGTGGAGGTGCCACCAATAGTATGCAAGGACTGTTACGAAAGGGTCCTAGTTGAGTTTACGAAGCAGGCAAAGGTGTTATTGGTTTATGCTTTTCTTCAGCAAATTATTGTTTTCTGTGAATAAAGTGATCTTTCTGATGTCTGTCATGAGTAGTTAATGATTTTTGTTATCTAAATTGGAAGTTATAACCACGCTACATTGTCTTCCATACAAAATTTGAGGTTACTGAATTTTACAATCTTTAGATTATTTAAAATCTCAGGTTTGGGAATCTTAAGAAAGCATGCTACTAATACGTTATATGAGCTAATTTAACATTATTTTACATCAACAGATATCTGGATTCCGTCCTGGAAAACCGGTCCCGGAAAGTATTCTTCTTAGTTATGTGGGGATTAAAAACGTTCAAAAGGCTGTGATTGAATCAATATTGAGGAGGACACTTTCACACGCTGTGACAACGGTATGTTACAATCTGGTTTCTGTTTTTTTTTTTGGTCCTTACATTCTCTCATTATGTTAGACTTTTTGGATTCACTGTGCTTATTTGCGATGATATCCGTGAGTGATTCCTTGTTCTTAATTGAGAAACTGCTGTCGTACTAGAAAACAAATCTTTAAGTCCGTGCACATTGCACTAACACGAACCGATAATCACCGATTCCTCATTATCAAGTCTATGAAATGCCTTTGACATAGGAACTTGTTACTGAAAAAAGTGGATTATTGGATCAAGTATTATTTTGATCTTACACTTCAACATGTCATAATCAATTTTATTTTATAGGTTACTGGAAGGGCTTTGCAGGACTCCGTACGTATAGTTACTAAATTTTCTGAGATGGAGGGAACATATTCTTCTCACGGGCTTCTTAGGTAATATATACATTATGGTTTGATATGCATTTTCTATGACACTCATTTCTTCCTCCATTTCTGAGTCTATTATACCAAAACTCTTTTCTCTCATATAATAGAGCAAAGGAAGATTATAATGAAGAATACTCACATTATGAGTCGATGACTCTGATTATATTAATTATTCTAACTTATTTCACTTTTCCAGATATGAAGTCATTGTTGATGTTGCGCCAGAAATCAAATGGATTTCTGATGATGCATACAAAAATTTGAAGGTTGTGGTTGAGATAGACAATGAAATAGATGCTCACATAGCATCTGAAAAAGAATTTAGAAGGCGGTACAAGTCTGCCGGTGTACTGAAAGTTGTTACTGATAGAGGACTACAGGTGGTCGAATTTAATTTATGCTAATGGACACTAAAAATGATATTCATTTCAAACCTTAATGAGTCATTTTATTTGTAACATTTTCAAGTTCTACCAAACAAACATTCAGAATCTATCCATATTTAGTCGCGAGTTCGCAGCAAAATATTGTCATATGAATACCTTTTCCTGTTTACAGATTGGTGATGTTGTTGTACTTGACATCTCAGCAACAACCATTGATCAAGATGAATCAAATATCAAAAGTATTCCTTCAGCTGAAAGTAAAGGTCTGTTGATGCGCTTGAAATATGATAATTAACTTATTTGTGATCGCTGTTCTTTTGCAGTGATATATGATGATGATCATTTTTTCATTAAACATTATACTACATATGCAGGATTTAATTTTGATACAGATGATAGTGAAATATTAGTACCAGGTTTCCTTGATTCTATAATTGGAATAAGTCGAGGTGAAACAAAGTCATTCCCCATTGTTTTTCCGGAAACTTGGAAGCAGGAAAATCTCTGCGGTGTTCATGCTCAGTTTACTGTAAGTTTCTAATGCCGAAAGTAGTTTTCTTTTGGTTTTATAAGATACCAACTTATTCACCAACATGTATAGTTTGTGGATGTTTGCTATCTCGTATCTTTGATGTGTGTATGTGTGTGTGCGCGCTCATGCTCCCGTTGAACTTAAATGGATCAACTAATTGAGCTTCTCTTAACAGGTTGAGTGCAAAGAACTTTTTTACAGAGATTTACCAGAGCTGGATGATTCTATTGCTGATAAGCTTATCCCTGGATGCACCACAGTGGAAGAGGTGACTTTCTCTCTCTCTCTCTCTCTCTCTCTCTCTCTCTCTCTCTCTCTCTCTCTCTCTCTCTCTCTCTCTCTCTCTCAAGTGCAATTGTCATTGTAAAGTGTAAACCGAAGAATTATTATATTGGTTGAATTGCAAGTAAAATTCTCCGGCATGAATTTCCAGGTCAAAGAGTTATTGTTACATAGATTCCAAGAGATAGAGCAAACAGCTAGGGAACAAGCAACCGATAATGCTATATTAGATCATATTTCTAAGGTAACATATTTCCATATAACAATTCTTCAATTTCTGTAACTTTATTCGATTATTCAATTTCTGTAACTTTTTCGCTTTAATATTCATACTGTCATTTCAGATGGTAGAAGTTGATATACCTCCATCCTTGTTTGAGGAACAAGGTAGACAGCTTTATGGATCCAGCCTATTAGAAATGCAGGTATTGATTCAAGTAGCAACATTCTTCGGCCAATCATGAAAATTGGATAGTTTGACTCCAATAATTTTACATTTATTTATTATTTGAATGGAAAAATGAAGAGTATTCTCTCTCGGGCGTGCACATTTTTTATGTACTAGTTCTTATTCAGTACAATTGTTATGCAGACAAAAATAAAACTAAATGAGCAGCAGCTAGCTACTCTATCAAGTCCAAAGGCCGTGAATGAATATCTTGAGCATCATAGGGAAAATATAAAAAATTTAATCAAACAGAACCTGGCAGTTGGTGACATATATAGGCGTGAAAATCTGCAGGTAGATATATATATCTGATTTAAGATATGCATTTTATACAAATATTCCACATTGTCAAAAGACGATAGACGTGTATTAGGGCCACTCATTTTAATCTGATTGAGAAATAATTTGGGCCTATGTCTTCTATAGCTTCCTACCGAAGACATTGTGAAAGAGGTTGAGAATTCCATTGCTGAATTCAAACGTCAACAACAAGAGTATGATGAGGAGCGGGTAAAAGAACAGGTTTGCACCTTACTTTTAAATTTGCTTACTGTTAATTAGAGGTGGGAATAGGCTAGGCCGAGCTAGGCTTTGCCAAGCCTGGGCCTGGCCTGTCAAAAAATCTACGGCCTGAGCCTGGCCTGTGGCCTATCATAGGCCTAATTTTTAGGTCTGAGCCTGGTCTTTTGAAAGCCTGATGTGGCCCGTTGACCTGTTTAAAAGCCTATTTCATATGAACATATTTAAATAAATAATTATATTTTTTTTAAATATACTTATGTTCGAATAAACCAATGTTCCTTTTGATATTTAACATGATATTTTAGAAATTTTGACTATATATGTCATCATATTTTAATTCTAGTTTATAATAATACATTTATATATGTTAAAAACGAATGTAGATTAATAAATTTAAACTACTTAAAAAGTTAATAGATTTATAATTTAACCAAAGTACAAATTTTAATATATAAATTATAATCTTAGTAAAAATATCATTCATATTAAGTTAAATAGGCCGGCCTAATAGGCCTCAAAGGCTTTTTTAATGGCCTGCGGCCTGGCCTTTTTAGCTAAATAGGCTTATAAAAAAGCCTTGGCCTGCTCTATTTAAAGAAATAGGCTGGCCTGGCCTGAGCCTGTGTAGGCTGGGCCTTAAGGCCCGGTAGGCCGGCCTGGCCTGTTCCCGCCTCTACTGTTAATTTGTTTTCAAATATTTTTTTCGGCTGCTTAATCAATGCATTTATGCACATCCAAAATATAAAAAAATAAAAATATTATCAGTCGTCTTTAAAATGGACCTGCATAGGGAATGGTAGGTTACATTGCATTTTTAAATTTCAAGGAGGAAATTTGTGTTTTGAACTTCTCTCTTTCCTTCTGAAGGTTCAAGAAATACTAGAAGGAGCTAAGGTGCTTGAATGGTTGAAAGAACGTGCAGAGATTCAGTATATAACAAGATGAGAGACGACCACCGACCAAAACAAATTAGGAAAGTGAAATTGCAGATCCATTTAAAGGGTTTTCTTTCGGCCAATGTAAGTTACAAGAAAATTAACTATTCTTGATTGAATTTGTAGTAATAATTTTAAGAATAGAACCATGTATTACCAGTGATGATTATAAATCTTTCCATTGAAAGTAGAAAGCAATAACAAAACAGTAGGAAATAGTACAGATTCTATTTAAAACTCAAATCATTCCAACAACTATGTATCCGTTGAAAAACACCGATATATTTCTCGTTACACATGCACTTCAAATGTTAATCCCAAAAGAGAAATAAGCAATGTGATATTCAAGAATCTTTGTATCTCTGTACTCGCCTACTAAATATACTCGGCAGTTAAAAAAGAGTGGCCTTAAAAATATTCTTTATCGATCTCCACCATTTGTAACACCAATTGAAGCATGCTTGATAGAATGTACATAGTGAAGTTGTCATATATGCATTAATTGCCTTTCTTGTAATATCTGCCCAAGTTTTGTGTAAAGAGCTAGCTGTTCCTCAAAACCAAGATCCCGCATTATCTACACGATAAATATAAAACAAAATTATTCCTGACCTATGTAGCACCGACACATATAGTTTACATTCAGTTTCGTGCATTTTAAATTATTACTGTATTATTGTCGACGTGTCAGTGTCTGTGTTAGTGTTTTATAGGTCACGACAAAACATTTGATTGTTTGGTCTCTAGGGAAATGTCGAGAGTGAAACACACCCTTCTGTTTGACCTATACCTATGCAACATTGGGACTAGAAAAGTAAGAGGTGGAAACAAAATCCTCAAATTTTCACATGATTGAAAACTATACAATAAATTGCTTAAACAAAAATCTCACCTGGTCCAAAAGCACATCAATGGAATAGTCATGTTGGACAACAAATGACTGATGATAAATGTAAACAAAAACAGCCATCACCATCTGAAAATAGATGCATAATACATTATAAAACACAACAGCAGCACCAAACATTGTATACTTTATTACACATGTCATACTCATAACAAGAAACTGAAGGTTCTTTTTATGAGCTTGTTCTAAGCATTATTTTTTGTGCAAACCTGGCAATCCATTCTGTCAGTGAATCCACCATGTCCAGGTATACTGTCACCAAAGTCCTGGATTCATTGAAAGATATTAATGCTACATTTCATATGGTTGCAAAATAAACCCTACTATAAAGATCAATCAAGAACATACCTTGATTTTAAAAGCTCTCTTAAAACCGCTAGCAAAAAATCCTCCGAACGGTGCTATGATAGACGCAAATAGTCCTAGCCATAAGGCATGCCATTGTACTGGCAAAACCGCTATCTCTTTCTCAGGTATCTACGAAATGTTGCAAAATGAAAAATAAAAAATCTTTGAAGTCATAAAGCTATCATAAACATAAAATATGAATGATAATCACATTCACGTCAACATAAAGAATCCGCACTTACCCAATGAGAAATAAATTCTGGCATTGGAATGTACTCTGGCTTAAAAATAGGGTCAGGGTCACACTCAAGCCAACCTGTTGATAAATCCTGAAATTATTACACCAAATGATCAACATTAGCAACAGCTCAAAATCAAACATGTTCTCTTAATCTTATGTGACTGAACTCAATCAAAAAATTTACCTTCCTTGGACATGTTAGCCACTGGAAGCGACCTAGAAAGTTTGCGAACTGCACAAATAATCGGAAATCGTCTTTTTGAGAAATAATAATAACACAAAGATATCATCAAATCAATTATCTTTCCAGTTTGTTACCGTAAATGCAGCGATCATAGTTGCAACAGATGCTCCAATAAAACCTTCCCATGTTTTCTTTGGAGATAATTTGATCAGAGGTGTTTTTCCAAAGAAGAAACCAAAGAAATACGCAGCAACATCATTCATAGCAATAAGCAACGCAGGGAAAAGAAACCTTTAAAATAATGTTAACATGTTATGAAAGCGTGAAGAATATAACGAAGTTATCAGTAACAGAATAAATTAATATGTATCACAAGTAATGTTACCAGAAAATTCCTTGAAATATATTAGCTACCGTGAATGCAGATTGCGTAAACACGACAATAAGTATCATATGTGTCCATGCATACTGGCCAAATTGATATTTGTAGTATCTTTTCTTTAATGAAAGAATAAACCATACGAAACCTGAAATCATACATGAAATTTTACTAACAAACGAATTTATTATACGATAGGGCAATGCCGGACACTAGTACTAACCTGCAATATATAGGAAGTAACATATAACCATCTGATACTTGATGAGGTTACTGACGAGCCTATAGAAAATTTTCTCCGATGTCACTGTATTCACAAGGTGTTGACTGAGAATACGGCCATAAACATATAGCATCGCCGTGAAGAAAAAATGCCTAGACAATTATGTTGTATTCAGAATCTTATCTTTTGTGAATAAAACATCATGAACTGAATCAAAATTTGCAATATCATGCTTACCAATTCAAGAGCTTAAACTTAGGGAGACGTTTATCTTGATTAGCTCTTCTCAATAGATTGAAGAGCTCACTAGCCATAAATATTTGGATGACAACAATCATGGCCCAGATGTAAAGATGACCCATGTATATGATAAGTGAGACAAATGCTAGCATCCATAGAGAAGAATATGCACGAATCCACATTGATTTGTATTTAAATTTATCATTTACGAGTAAAATGGTTCCGTTTGATTTGAGTATTTCAGGAGGAATCTGTTACAAATAAAAACGCAGAATCACAAAAGACCAAGATATAACTAACATTTTCACTTAAGATATTCGGTATATGATTCAATAACACACGATGATACATGTTAAGTACCGCACGAACCTCATTTGAACGTCTTCTTTGACGAAGATTTGGCGTTCTTGGTGAACTACAACTATTATCCGCACTCGAATCTCTCATTGTTGAAGTGATGTGATATATTTTTCAAATAATTTTGGAGCTATTATATATGCATGGAGACTGAGAACTCCCCTGAGACATCAAACGGAAAAATATATTATATTATATCTCCAAGAAAAAATTCCTGAACATATATGATTATATTGAATTATCACATTCATGTATACTGCTAGTGTGGTTGATCGATGCAAAATGTTATGAAACAATTATAAGCACATATAATTGAATGTACATTACAAATACACAAAATTAACCATTACATATTTTCCCCTAAGCCATAATTAAGTTGCATGTGCTAAAAACGAAATTGGATCTAATTAACTATATCATCAAAATGGTAGACATACTTGGAGAATAGAGATAGAAAATGAGAGAAAAAAGATGAAGGAACGTTGAAGATGAGGTTTGTGTAATTGGATGTGGATTTGCTATGTTTGAGGAAAACAAAACGAGAATAACAGAAAACATTGATACAAGGACAAGACATATGTGAGAGAGAAAGAACATCAACTAACTAACTACGAGAGATACGTGAAAGTCTTCATTGACCAATCAAGGCCCCTCACTCAAACTCTAATATTCATAAGAAAGTAGTATAACCCTTTTCTACTTAATTGCTCTTTTGTTTTGATGTCTATACTTTTTTCTTTTTTATTTGGTTACCATGATTTTGATAGGAAATTTCTACTAGCGTTAGCAATGACTAATCTCTGTTAGAAAACTTGTGGAGTACACAATTCTATACACATGAGTCAGGAAATGAATCGCTGACCACTAGAGGTGGGAATAGGCCATGCCGGCCTACATGGCCTTAAGGTCTAGCCTACATAGGCTCAGGCCAGGCTAGCCTATTTCTTTAAATAGAGTAGGTCAAGACTTTTTTATAAGCTTATTTAGTTAAATATGTTTAGTTAAATAGAGACCATTAAAAAAATCGTTTAGCCTACTAAGTCGGTCTATTTAAGTTAATATGAATAATTTTTTTATTACTATTATTATTTATATTTTAAAATTTATATTTTGATTAAATTATAAATTTATTAACTTTTTTAGTAGTTTAAGTTTATTGATTGATGTACACTAATTTTTAACATATATATAAAGTTTTTCACATATATATATATATAAATGTACTGTATTAATATAAACTAGAATTGAAATATGATGATATATATAGTCAAAGTCTCTAAAATGCCATGTTAAATATCAAAAGGACATTGGTTTATTAGTTCAAAAGTATATTTAAAAATAAATATAATTATTTATTTAAATATGTTCATGTGAAATAAACTTTTAAACAGACTAACAGGCCACACTAGGCTTTCAAAAGGCTAGCTCATACCTAAAAGATAAGCCTATGATAGGTCATAGGCCTTCGATTTTTTGACAAGTCAGGCTTAGGCTTGGCAAAGCCTAGCTCGGCCTAGCTTATTCCCACCTCTTTTTTTTTTTTTTTGAAAGGGGCTTATTCCCACCTCTACTGACCACATGCTTAAATAGACCAAGTCATTAACCACTTATAGACCAATTCATTATTGATTTTTTTTCTTCACCACTAGCATCCGTGTCCCACATGACCGCATAATCTCGTTCGAGGGTTAGTTTTGACATCAAGTGGTTCCGATCATCTCGATGATCGCAGTTGCAGAGATCGAACTGTGATTCTTCCTACCAATTCATTATTGAAGATGTGTATAATTTAATTTTAAGAAAAGTTTAATTAGTACTATAATACTCTCTTCAAAATTTCTTTATCCCTATAGGTGTAAGACTACAAATTGATTATTGTAACAACTTTTTATATTGATTTTTATTGGAGGTTCTTATAATAAGAGGCCAAATCCTAATTTTGTTTTGCTTCTCCCGAACTGAGAAGTATTATTATATATTTTTGTTTAATTTAGGATTTCATGCATACGCCTTAAATCTCTCATCATTAGACTAAATTTTATGGCTTAAGGAGTACTTTTTTGTCAAAGTCTAGTGACAAGAAATTCATCCTAAAAAATAATAGTGTCTAAAGCTCAAACTTTCACCCATACATATAATGTGAAATCACCGCTAGTTGAATTAAGCTCACGGACGCGGTATTATTGTATGGCAAAACAAAATATGTTTCTATTTTTTAAAAAAATATAGTATGGTGCAAAAAAGTTTCACCGTTAAATTCACATGGCGTCCACTGTATAAAAATATACAACTTATAATTGTTTATTTAGAAAAAAAAATCTTATTATTGTCTATGTGACTTATTGAAATTTTTAAAATCAAATTGAAAGTAATTTTCTTTTAATAAAAACAACCTATATTACCAACAATGCATGGATTGGTTTAGAGGTCGATCTCTAACTTTTACATACAGATAAAATTCGGTTGATAAACTTTATATGTACTACAATTTTTCATCGGAGAATAATTATTGTTAAATAGAATTTCGTACTTATAATCTGATAAAGAAAAATAAAAAAATAGATTAGAAAAAATAGATCAAGCCCGACAAAACCCAAATGTTTCAGATGCAAAGATATAAGTTGATAACAAACAGTAATCACTAATCAGTAAGAAAAGATGTATCATAGTCATACTACTAGAAAAAAGGTATCATATGAGGAGAGGCTTTGCAAAGATTGTACATATATATACTATAAAATATAACCGCATGCATGAAATAATGTTATATTAATAAATAATCGTCGTTTATGTTAGCCAAGATGTACGATGATTGGCAAATTAATAATTGATTTTGATGTTTATATACTTGGATACTTATATAAACAAATACTATATATGCATGTGACTGCCTTAGAAATTGTGCATAATTGGCATGGCTGGTCAATGCAGCTATGTAAATTCTGAAGTTCGAGATATATATTACTATTATTTTGCCTTAGGCCACATGTACCATGGCCCAACCTACCTGCATTGTTGATTTTGTCAATTAGCATATGAATCTTGAATATCAATCAATTTGCAGACAGGAGTACATATATGTTTAGGAAAAAATGCACAACATGTCATTTTAGTGATGATTTAATTGTACGTATCTAACTTGTGTGAGAATCTATGTTTGTATATAGGTTTAATAACTAAGAACACACTATTTCTGTAAAGAAGTAAAAATACTTTCAGATTATCCACTAAAGAGATCTTCACGCTCCAGTATTGGATATTTAACCAATTTTCTCGTGAGATGAGTCAGCTATACAAATTCCGCAGGAAAGTTTGTCGGGGATTCGAAAAACCGCAGGAAACACGTAGGTTTTAGCTGGAAACCCGAATGTGCAGGAACTTCCGCAAGTAACGTGTTTCCTATTGATTTTTTGCCCAAATCTGCATGAAAATCCGCAGAAAAACAACAAATTTCTAGTAGGGATAGAATGATGGATATGTTCGTATTGAATGGTGGAGAAGGTCGAAGAATCGACTTCAAGTCAAATTTCTTCTCCTTTCGTTATTCATTGTGACATTATTATGTCTATGTGTAACTAATTAAATTCTTTTTATATTAATGTGATTAGGTCATTATATCGATAGTTGATGCTCTTAATGTTTTTTTTGTTGTAAAATTTCAAAATTGATCTTTTAATTTATTAAGTATGTTGAAAAAAAAACTTTTTTTAACAATAAATTCATGATCCGTGTAAAATATGTGAAGATCATCTTCAATTGACGAGTTCTCAAGTCTTTTTATATACTTGTAGGGTAGTGGAAATTCGTATAGCAGTCTATATTCATCTAGCAAATTGCCATTGATGTGCACCTAAAATATTTTTCAGTTGTTTGATTTATAATACGAACTAAATACACCAATTTTTCTTTATCATTTTTAAAAAATAATCAAAGGTAATTTTTTTTATTTTTGATGATATATATAGTAAATAAAATCCTACAGTATATTATAAGTTCGAAACAAAGTGTGTGGTCAGCGGTTTAACTCACGTGTATGAAAAAAAATTGGTTAGAAAAAAATAATTCACTTTGTGTGGCCATTCTTCGACAGATTAATCATTATTAACTGCGGTAAAAACTTTGTCACAACATATAGTACTCCCAAAAGAAAGGCAAATCCAATGAATTTTGGCATTTTTTCCCTAATAATTTGGGACGGATGGAGTATATCACTACTCTGAATAAAAAAGAAATTAAGGCTTTGCACCCAAAAGAAAGGCAGATCCAATGAATTATGAAGGGGTTTCCCGTGAGACATTAAAAGGATGGACAGCTTTAATTTATTATTTAGCTAACCAATTAAGAGGTTAGTTAATTCATAAAATAAAATCTACTGTAGTTATTATTTGTACGTTTTCCTAACTAAAATGTAAGCATATACTGTAGTATATATATGCATGCATGCACTTTGGTTTGTTGACATGATGACTCTATTAACAAAGCATGCCCCTGCAGCGTGATGAATTGATGATGATTTAACTAATCCATATATAGGCAGGCATGATTGTCATCATAAACAAACAATTTTATGCACCTCAAAATAATTACTAGTATGCTCTCTACCATTCAAACAAAATAAATTTATCTAAATTCCCATTTAAAATATAATTTCCACACACAAATTATTTTGATCCATTGGAACATGAGATCTTTACTTGAAATTGAAAGTGGGTGAGCTGTTGTTAGTGAACACTTGATTTTAGAGATAAATAAATAAATAAAATAGTGCATATTTAAACCTAAATCATGAATTAGGCTTTACTAATTACTAATGAAAGAATACAATTAAAGTTTTAAGTTCTGATCAACATTCATTTGAACAACTATATCTCTTTATACATATGTAATTAATTAGAAGCTTAAATTTCTTCATAGATTCGATAGTCATTATAAGAGAATGATTCCATCCCATGAAAATTCCACTAGATATTCTCCAATTTCAATATGAGCCATTAAAACTCATCTCTCTTCAACTTTTTTCTTTCTCTATTTTTTTTGAATCACTGTGATTTCATTGTATATATACGGTCATGTCATTGTAGACAATTCATTCCCCTCATTATAAGACGCTTGACCCTGATCTAGTGTGCCTCTAGCTAGGATGTATCCACTCGTTAGTTTGTTCAAGCTTTTATGAGTAATGGTGACCTATCCATTGTTAGAATAAATTCAACTTAAAAATAAATTGTTAAGAAGAATGCAAAGGAACCAATTAATTATTTATCTCTCAAGGAACTTCAAATTACTAGAATTGTTCCACTAAAACTTTAGGTTGAAATTTTTTTATAAAGGTAACTAGAATTAAACATGGCTGATATTGCAAAAGGTTGAACATTGCAAAAGCTTAATTATCATGACATACTTAGAGACAAAAATATAGGTGGCATCAAAGGATGGAGTCATTACTCATTTGGATACGAACGTGTTTGATTCGCTATGACACCCACCCAACTCCTGACCATGACCTTTGTCTTTGCCCCATATCTGGTCTTCCTTTCATATTCTTTTCCTTTAGTTTATTTATTATTATAATATTTCTCTTAAATAATTGATACTATTTGTTACAGTAACATTTTGAACACAAGGAAATTTTTTCCATTTGTCACCTAAGTTATCCTACGTACATGCAAATCCCCCTCGTCTTTTTGTTTTATTACAACGTTGCCCCTTTTACACTCTGTCTCAAGTCTCAGCCATGGTGAAAATTGTTTATTGTTGGTATTGAAAACGTATAAATATGACTTTAATTATGGTTTGAATTTGTAGTCGTCTAACTCTTTAGCACATTTAAGGGTTAGAATATGATTTTGGAGCAACACTTACCTAGTCACAATATTAAATGACATATATTGGGCTCACACACATAAATTTAAAAAATTTAAAGATAAAATGATGGGTTAATAATACTAAGTGATGATGTAACTAAATTAGTTTATTTTTACTTTTTCATCATGTATGTGTGTGCCCACCAATTCAATTTTATTTGTGGTTGTGCTTATCTAGGCTTTCTCATGATTTTGTTTAGCTTTGAATCATTTTTCGTCTTCTTTATTTTTGTGTAAAATTTCTTAGTTAGATACATTTTGCGTTTAACTTTCTTTTTTAATATATATTCATTTCGCTTCTTTAAAAAATGCTAAAGAGGTCAATAATTTTATTTTAGTTTTCATCATAAAAAAATTAATTATAACACTAATATTATTATTTAAAAGTAAATAATTTTTTTTATAGTAAAGTAAATAAATTATTAAGTATTGACACAAGACATAATGCGTGATCTTATTATATCTTTTTTAAAAAGGGAAATATTATATTTCAATATTTGTACTCATCCTACATAAAAAAAAAAAACTTGTATGTATAGAACATTGTGGTCAGACCGGCACATGGTGTAGTAAAAATATTTACAATGGTTAGGTACAAAAAAAAAGTAATGTTTTTTTTTTTTGTATTCCAAAAAAAGTAATTTCGTTATAGAGAAATTAATAATAATTTCGTCCCTAGATTTTGATTTTGATTTTTGACAAAAACAGTCACTGGATTTATTGCTCTTAAATTTATGGTAGTATATAATAAAACTATTATTTATGGCATAATAATAAAACTCACTTTGACTGAACTTACATATACATAGTATTATATTTTGCATGCTATATTTTCGGATAATATTTTTTTTTTTATAGTATTTGTTTGGTAAGAAATTGGTGGTGCTGATTACAAGTAGGAGAGATCAGTGATGAAATGCACAGTGTCATACTCATATCTGTAAATAAGATAAAAGAGTGACGGCAATTAACCAAATAAATAAAATCATCCATCGTCGATTCATCATCATGTGTTTGTGGGTCCATTCCATTTTTGTTAAGTATTTTCCCGCACCATACGCTCTCTGTTTTTCTCTTCTTCACTTCACCTCTTTCTATTTCTAATTATCTACTAATCTATAATCTATAATCTATTCTACTAATCTATCATCATCACTTACCACCATTATTATATACTCTCTCACTCACACTCACATTCACACTCTCATAGTCACATTTTCACACTCTTTTACTCACAGAACCCAAACACACTCTCTTTTCAGATCTGAAAACAACAAAACCCTAACTCACCTTCAACCGGTAAGCATTTTCTCTAACAATCTTCATCTTCTTCCTCTGATCTATACTCATACTTCTAAGATCTACTTCTTCTTCATTCCTCTCTCAATGCACGTTTTCTCAAATCTCAACTTACATCTTCACTTTCCGTTCAGTTCTTTCAACTTCCATTTAGCTTCATTTCTTGTATTTCTTGTATTTTCTTTCTTTAATCGTGATTGTAATGTAATCTTCTTGCTTACTTGTTACTCGTGAATGAATTAATTTAGTTTTAGTTTTTGATTTGTGAAATCGTTTTGTTTTGTTCGTTGTGATTCTTTGATTAGCGTAGTTGTGTATTGAATTTTTGTTATGTATGTTGAGTTGAGCTTGATTTGATTTTTAGATGTAACTCATGGAATGCAATGATTCTTAACCGTATTTACACTATAAAATTGTAGTGATAATTTTGATTTTTTTGGCTTGATTTTCGAAGATCTTTATTTGAATATTTTAGTTTTAGTTGCTGAGATGGATAATTTGGAGCAATGGAGTTCAATGTTTGAGTTCACATTGAATTTTGAGTTTTCTTTCACTATGGTTTACTTGATTCTTGATTCACATTGTGTACTGTTTTCTGGTTTGTTTAATCATTCTGTTGTTTAATTGTGTTTCCGTAGTTTTAGACTAGTCATGGTCGCAATTTTTCTTACCCTAAAATAAGGTGTAGTACCAATTTTTTACCCTCTTTTGCTTTTTGTCTTTTATTTTGTTTTATAATTTTGTTATATGAACCTTTGTTTCTGGTATAAAGACAAGTTTTTAGATGGCTGCTTCTTTTTTTCTATTTGATCTTCACATAAGAGATTTTTTAATCTGTTTGGTTGATGGAGAAAGGAATTTCATGTTGTTTTTTCTGTGGGGAGGTGCAGGTTAGGTTGCTCTGGAAATTCAATGGCTGTAACTGAAGCTCAAAACCCGCTTATTGGAGATAACACATGTGGTTCCTTGTTGAAGAAGCTGCAGGTAACTTCATTCATCAGTTATTCATCTCTGCGACTTTATATGCACATGACCTATAGATTAATAAGGTTATGTTATATTTATTCGTTGTAAGGAAATATGGGATGAGGTTGGTGAAAGCGACGAGGAACGAGACAAAATGCTTCTTCAGTTAGAGCAGGAGTGTTTGGATGTGTACAAGAGAAAGGTTGAGCATGCTGCAAAGTCGAGGGCACAGCTACTTCAAGCCTTGTCTGATGCTAAGATTGAGCTTTCTACTCTTCTATCGGCACTTGGAGAAAAGAGCTTTGCCGGAATTGTTCGTAACTACTTAGCTTTGCCCTTTTGTCAGAAGCACACAATACAATAAGTCAATAACTGCATATATAGCTTTATGATGCATATCTTTTATTTTTTTGCAGCCTGATAATACTTCTGGAACTATCAAGGAACAGCTTGCAGCTATAGCACCAGCACTTGAACAGTTATGGCAACAAAAGGAAGAAAGAATAAAGGACTTCGCAGATGTACAGTCACAGATCCAAAAAATATGTGGAGAGATAACTGGAAGCTCGAACGTTAATGATGTACCTGTAGTTGATGAGTCTGACCTGACTCTAAAGAAGTTTGAGGAATATCAATCTGAGCTTCAAGAACTTCAAAAGGAAAAGGTAATTTGGTTGACGTGTCCAATATTATTATAGTTAGTCGCAGATTTGGAAACTCCATTTGATTTCATTCACTAAGCAACGCATTTATAGTTTTATTGCATTACTTTGTTTGGCAGAGTGACAGGTTGCAAAAGGTTTTTGAATTTGTGAGTACTGTGCATGATCTATGTGCTGTCCTTGGTATGGACTTCTTCAGTACCGTAACTGAGGTTCATCCAAGCCTGAATGATTCTACTGGTGGTCAATCCAAAAGCATAAGCAATGAAACCCTAGCTAGGCTTGCCAACACAGTCTTGACACTGAAAGAAGATAAAAAGCAGAGGCTGCACAAGGTCGTTAACTATATGCTTTCAATTATTTGTAATTTTTGCATATTTTGGTTTTGTCTCACAAAAAATATTCATATTTATCACTCAGTTCATACTTGGAACTGAATTTACCTTTAATATTTTTTATTCATTTCTGATTGGCTTTTATGATATCTATGGTATAATTTTTTTTTCACTTCAACCTGTAAATACAAACCTTGCAGCTCCAAGAATTGGCTTCTCAGTTAATTGATCTGTGGAATCTAATGGATACTCCTCCAGAGGAAAGGAAACTGTTTGACCATGTTACTTGTAATATCTCAGCTTCTGTTGATGAAGTCACTATTCCTGGTGCCCTTGCTCTGGATCTGATTGAGCAGGTACTAAAGACCTTCTGAAAGTTTAAAGTCTGAGGTCCAAATATTAAGCTAACTGGTTCTTTTGTTCTTTTTATGGAGGCTGAGGTTGAAGTTGAGAGACTGGACCAGCTTAAAGCAAGCAGGATGAAGGAAATTGCTTTCAAGAAGCAAGCAGAACTCGAAGAGATATTTGCCCATGCTCATATAGAAATAGATCCGGAGGCTGCAAGAGAGAAGATTATGGCATTGATTGATTCTGGAGATATTGAACCGACTGAATTACTCGCTGACATGGACAATCAAATAGGAAAAGCAAAAGAAGAAGCATTAAGCCGGAAAGATATATTGGACAAGGTTGAGAAATGGATGTCAGCATGTGAAGAAGAGAGTTGGCTTGAGGACTACAATCGGGTAATTATAATCTCCCTTATGCATTTTTTCTGTGGGTTTGTGTGGTTCTTTGTGCACAGTTTTGGTGAGAGAAGTGAATCAAGACATTCACTATCATGTTAGCAAAAGTTGTAACACCCTTTGAACTGAGTCAATTTGAATTTGCCTTTCTTCTATAACCTATCAGTATCAGTGATTTGCTATTTGATAGTGTCCTGCCCTGTTTCCAGAATTCCCAAGTTTTAGCTTTACTGCAAGTTTGATAATTGCATTAAATGGTTCCATAAGTTTCCCAATTTTGGATTTATAATAATTCTGTCTTCTTACACAACAATGAAAAACAGGATGAGAACAGGTATAATGCAAGCAGAGGTGCACACTTAAACCTCAAACGAGCAGAGAAAGCTCGGATACTGGTAAATAAAATTCCCGGTATGTATGGAATGAAACCACAACCACCGTCAGATACTGTTATTAATAATTATATTTGCTGTCTATATTAAGTAACCAAAAAGTTGCTATATTATTGGAAGAATTAACTTTTTTTCTTTTGGTGAAAATGCAGCTTTGGTTGATACATTGGTTGCTAAAACACGTGCATGGGAAGAGACTCATGATATGTCATTCACATATGATGGTGTTCCTCTTTTAGCCATGTTAGATGAATATGCCATGCTTAGGCATGAACGGGAAGAAGAAAAACGAAGAATGAGGGTAAGTTTCACTAATGTGATGATTAGGATGATTGATTTTCAGATTAACCAGAGCATTTTCTAATAATAAGATCACTAGCAAAATTAAACTGTTGGCTTAGTCTATTTCTGTTTACTACACAGTTTTACTGACTGGTATAACCTGTGGTTTGCACACTATAGGACCAGAAGAAATTTCAGGAGCAACAGAGCACAGAACCGGAAGCCCCCTTTGGTTCAAGACCCAGCCCTGCTAGGCCAGTTAGTGCTGCTAAGAAGGTAGGTGGCCCTCGTGCTAATGGAGCCAACGGTACTCCTAACCGACGGCTATCACTTAATGCTCATCAAAATGGAAGCAGGTCCATAGCAAAAGATGGAAAAAGGGATAACACTAGACCAGTTGCTCCTGTGAATTATGTGGCTATATCAAAAGAAGATGCTGCATCCCACGTATCTGGGACCGAACCCATCCCAGCATCACCCTAATGAGAGCTTCATATCCAACCTCATAGTTCATCTTTGTAGCTTTGTCATGTTAGTAGTTATTGCTTTAGGAATATAATATGTGAGTGACAAGTAATTAGAGAGGAACTGTTCTGAGTTGTGTATGGTATATTTTCCATTTGGAGGTTTACTAATACATGTTGGCTTATTCCATTGAAGCCCTTTAGTATAAAAATATACGGTGCTAGTTGTCTTTTTCTCTTGTTCAAAATCTTAGCTTCTATTAATTGGCTTTGTGACCACACACTGGTTTTATTACACTTCCCTGTTTCTTAGAACTTAAAAGTTTAGGTATGTTAGGACGCTCAGCTTTAAGGGCCAAATATGTAGTTACGTAGTGCTTACTGATGATGTGGTCCTCGTATGGATAGTAGTTTGAATCTATGTTATTGTGATTTGTGAGACATGAGTCATTCTTACAAATTAGGTCAATCTTTGATAGCAGCACTTTATGAGGTCAAATATGAATTGCTGTAGTAGTATAATATCTCCTTGTGATGTTCCTAAGAAGTCAGCATGTCCTTGGTAAATTGGTAAACACTGTAAATGTTTAGGTCATGTTGTGGAATGGAATGCATTCTCCTTTTCTTTTACTAGAAGCAAGAAAATCATGACATTTCATTAATAATCAAAGATGCATTACAGACTGAAGATTGATAGAATTGGCTTGCTTGTGTTAAATATGAACAAACTTATTAGGTTGTGAATTACTAGCATAAGTAGTTGGTGTGCAGATTGAATGAGTGTTGTAAATCCTGCAGTACTAAGTTTAATTTTTTTTATTATAAAAAAATATCATTAAAGGGTTTGAGGTGCAATTAGGAGCACTCTTACACTTTCAATAATGGCTCCTAATTCAATGAATGCTCATGCAATGTGGATGATCTATAACTAGTACTTTGCAGTCCATCTCAATAAGGACTCTTCCAAAGTTCACCGATGAGTCATTGAAGAGCATATAATAAAATAAACCTATAGGGATTCACCTAACCTGGGAATTCACCTACCAAGACTTCTCAAGTATTAGACTTTCACCCACTATATCCATTATTATCCAAATGTAAGTTAGATACTAAAGTGTTGGCCTAAATAAATTTTAGGGAAAATTATACTCACCTCCTCCGAGATTTGTTTAAATGCCATTCAAACCTCTTTCATTTAGGCCCGAGCATCGGTCGGGTTCGGGCCGAAAATCACTAAATCGATAAAAATCGCAACCATTTAATTTGGACCCAATTCCGACCGTCTATATCTTCGGTTTGTTGGGGTTGGGTCATATGGGTGGCGGATTGAACGGGTCTGTTATTACGGGTTAGATTTTGTTTACATCTAAAACTCCTCCATTCTCCAAAAATTCTTAATTTTCGAATAGTTTAATACCTCTACACAATGCAACAAAAGATAGACGAAGTAAATTAAAAAATAAAGAGGGTTAGATGCAGTTACTTTCTTTCAATATGTAGATCTAAAGACAATAAAATATCAAGTAGAAGAGACGTAAAAATTAAAATAGATCTAGAATATATATATATTAGAATATTTTTTTCTCACCTTCTTCATCACCATATTATTAATTATAAGTTTTGTAAAATATAACATTTTTATCTTATATCAAAGATGGATAAAAATAACAAAGAGAAGAGTATACGTAGATTGAGAGGGAGAGAAGGAAAAAAATTAATTTGCATCTAATGGTTGTTCGGTCGGTTTCAGTTATGGAGAGATAGAATTTTAGAGATCCGCACTCACTCGTATGCAACCGTTCATGCCCGGTTTTTCACAATTTGTTGACCCGAGACCTAATCCGCACCCAACCGAATGCTTCAATGTGTTGTCGGTTACATCAGTTTCGAGTCGGGTCACGGGTTCATGCTGACCCCTACTTTCATTTTTAATAAACACTCATCTCCCCTAAATTTCACACCTTTAGACATCCGTTTAAGAGAAAACACTGCCCTGTCTATTTTATTTCTCAGCACCACTTCTCACCTCTTTGAAAGTGAGAGTGTTAAAGTTTCTTCTCATGCATTTTTTTTGTTTTATTCAACTAGCTACTGCAAGAGGATAAGTTATTGTTGAAATGAGTACTCACCACATGCTTAAAACTGAAAATGGCATGTATTGGTTATGGAAAACTCATAATTTTCTATAGATTACGCACGAAGTTTATCATTGTTACTATATCTTAACAGATATTGACGATGTTAACGCTGTAGTTTGCGTCACTCAGAGAAACAAATAGGGAGAGGTTTGTGTCAATTTAAAAACTAGAGGGGCAGAGAGGTTAGTGTAATTTTTCATATATATATATATTTGTTTAGAGAAGGCTATGTATCAACGTACTAAGCGAGCAAACGAAGGACCATTACAATCATTCTTGAGGAGAATTTATGGTAAAGACCTGATAGAATTGAAAGAAACAACGAAAATTTGTCCATTGTGACCCTCACAAGCCAAAGATATATGCACAATAATTTCCTTCACGGAAACAATGAAAAACCGAGGTCTTCCAATCTGGTAGGTTAAGAAGATTTAGAACCTCTTCAAGGAGAGGTTTGAGGTAAGAAATAGATTTCGATCTTCTAATGATAGTTATTGTTACAAACAGAGAATCAGTTTCGAAGATAACTTGAGTTAACTCCATATTGCGAGCAAATTTGATGCCAAGGAGAAGTGCCAATTTCAGCATAAATGACATTACTACCTCCTAGATTGCAATAAAAACCTTTAATGAATTTGCCGGTCGAGTCACAGATAAGGTCTCTACAAGATGATTTTTTGATAGCCCAATTGTGATATAAAAATGTGCCCCTAGGGCACATAATAAGATAACTAAATATATAAATTTAGCATTTAATGTTATAAGATATTTAATGTTTAAGAAGTTGAATACACAATTTTCAAGAAAATATTTCCATATTTATCTGCTTAACATGTATTTTTAGGGCACAACTTAACATTTTCCTTTTTATAAAACCATAAAAAAGATCTTTTAGTGAAGTGTTGTATTAATTTTGTTTTTGACCAAGATTACTAATTAAGAATGTAAAATTAAAAAACCAAAGACAATCTAAAAAGGAGTAATTAACCTTGAGATTTGTTAATTTAATTTTAGGGTGAGGAGTAAGTAATAAACCAACGTCAGCTTATTTACCG
Source organism: Trifolium pratense (assembly GCF_020283565.1). Classification (NCBI taxonomy): domain Eukaryota; kingdom Viridiplantae; phylum Streptophyta; class Magnoliopsida; order Fabales; family Fabaceae; genus Trifolium; species Trifolium pratense. The sequence continues at coordinate 1,219,617 of NC_060062.1, forward strand.
AAATCAGAAGCTTTTTTCCTCTGCAAGGCACAAGCGAACGAACGACGACGTTTCTTCCGCATCACTCTGAAGTTTCTCTCTCAGAATTGGCTATGGCGAACGATAACGAACCCGCGAAGCTTTTGCTACCATACCTTCAACGCGCTGATGAATTACAGAAACACGAACCTCTCGTCGCTTACTACTGTATGATTATCTCTTATCTTTTAGATCAATTCCTATTTTTGATTATTGCTTTATGAATTCTCAAATCGAAATAACCTAATTATATTTATAATCATCGATTTTATTTGGTTAATTTAGGTCGATTATATGCGATGGAAAGAGGATTGAAGATTCCACAAAGTGATCGCACTAAGACCACTAATGCTCTTCTTGTGTCTCTCATGAAACAGCTCGAAAAGGTTCTTAATTTAATTAAGCAAACTTTAATTCACTATGTTAATTATTCTTAATTGCTGATAATCAAGATTAACTAAAATAAAAAGCTAGTTTGCATGTAATTGAAAGTTGAAAATTGAAAAGAAGAAGCTAGTTTCCATGTGTTAAATTGAAGTGACTGAATGGACTGAGTGCAATCACCGTGGACTTGCCAGAATCACGGTCAACCAATGTAATTTTGCAGAAGCTACACACACTTTGTAGCCTTTGAAAAATTACTCTGGCTGAGTGATTCTGGCAAACCCAACGCGATACCAAACATGCACTTAGATTTCTTGTTGTTGAATGTTCAATGAAAATCAGATGAGTTGTATTCATTGGATGTCTGATCTTCTGATTTATGATCCTAATTTCATGTAAGACCATGCAATCAAAGTTTCCTATGGTCAGTGTAGTCAGTCCATCTATGCCTGTATATAGAGATCGAGTAATTCACATCATGTATTGACAAATCAATAACTTGGAATTTCAATATGATCTTGATCAACAGCTAGATCACTGACTATAGACTATAGTGATAGCTGACTGCGGCGTTTCTCAGGAAAATCGTACATTCATGCTGTTACTAAATTGGAACTTTTGAATGAAGATTGGGCGACTCATTTTAAGCTAGGTGAATCTGATAAGCTTGAAATATGAGCTGTCTGATTTTCAGCCAATGGGCTTGTCTCGGTACTGCATGAATGCCTGACTTCAAGGAATTCAGATCCTACAATTTTCTAATTGCAGTGACCGTGTAATTTGTTCGCTGTAGTGAATTTGCCTCTTGCTTGAATTTGGATGATAATAATGTGACATGTTTACATGACAACTTGTACTTTTCTTTAGGCTAAATACATCTTGCGATCTTTTAAGTTAGATGTTTATAACAAGTTAGTCCTTTAAGTATTATTTTGTATCAAATTGGTCCTTTAAGTCATAAAATGTGTGCACCATTACCCTTTCTTATCCAGTTTTGTTAAAACGTGTTTACGTGGTCGTTGAATGCTGAGGTGGCAAGTATAGTTTGATTGGATCCTCCATTATACAAATATCTAACTTCAGTGGCTGACATAATTTGATTGGTTATGTGTGTAAAATTTTATTTAATTGAATCCTCGATATGTTTATAAAACTATCTTTCTTTGTATTATCGTTATTATAGGATAAGAAGACAACCCAGGTTGGGCCTGAAGATAATCTATATCTTGAGGGATTTGCTTTGAATGTGTTTGGAAAAGCAGACAAGCAAGATCGTGCTGGAAGAGCTGATTTGTATGTTAAATTGCTTCTTTTAAAATGCATATATGTATTACCATTATATTCTTATAATGTTCATTTTCTTTTGTTATGTCTACAAGTTATAACATAACTTTGTTGGATATTAATTTTTATTTTATCTTCGATCATTTTTAACATATATTGCTGACCTTCTGCAGGAACACAGCAAAAACATTTTACGCTGCTAGCATATTTTTTGAGATTCTTAACCAATTTGGAGCTGTTCAGCCTGATGTGTGTACTTCGATGCATTGAACCTTTCCTTTTTAAGCATGTCTAAATTGCATTTGCACGGTTCTTGCTAGCCTTTCTCATTTGGCAACAACTTGGGGCAATAATATACCTTTGTGTAATTGTATTTTTAATACTTCTTTGTGTTTGTTTTGCAGCTGGAGCAGAAACAGAAATATGCAGCATGGAAAGCAGCTGATATAAGAAAGGCTTTGAAAGAAGGAAGGAAGCCCATGGCTGGCCCGCCTGCTGGTGATGAGGACCTCTCACTTCCATTGAGTTCTCCTAGTAATAGATATGTACGTTTCCAAACTCAACCCGATGTGCTCTGAGATTGATCAGTGCATATAAAGAAATAGATAGATTAATAAATATAAACAATTAACTTTCAGCTGTTTATTCCTGCAGGATCTTGGGACTACTGAAACGTCTGCTTCTAGTGCTGGATCTGAATCCGATTCAACACATAGTTATCATAACCCTGTCAACTACCAGAATCTGCCAAGCATTCCTCCTGTACCTAAGTTCCATGATACTCTCAATGATCAGAATTCTGCAAACATTCCACCATCTTTGCAGTTTCATGATAGGGTAGATGATAATAAGCATTCTTCAACTGCTTCTCCATCATCTCACTCTTATACACCCGGAGGTTATCCTTCCCAAGACTTCCATCCTCCTCCATCTTCCCAGGATTATCATCATCCACCACCTTCCCATGATTACCATTCTTCTGCACCTTCCCAAGATTATCATCCTCCTCCACCTTCCCACGATTACCATTCTTCTGCACCTTCCCAGGAGTACCATCCTCCCCCACCTTCCCAGGATTATCAACCTCCTCCACCTTCCCAAGATTATCAACCTCCTCCACCTTCCCAAAATTACCCTCATCCTCCACCTGCCAGGTCAGACAGTTCTTATTCTGAGCACTATAACCACCAGCAATACTCACCAGATCAGTCACAGAATTTAGGTCCAAATTACCCTTCTCATGAAACTCCAGCTCCTTATTCGCTTCCCCATTTTCAATCTTATCCAAGTTTTACAGAAAGCAGCCTACCATCGGTACCAGTAAACCACACTTATTATCAAGGGCCTGATGCTTCTTTTTCTTCCCAGTCAGCTCCTCTAACTACAAACCATTCATCAAGTGCCCAAAACAGTTCAAGCAGCAGAAATGGAACTGCCTCAGAACCCAAGCCAGCAACTCAATCATACCAGTATGACAGTAGCTACCAGCCAGCACCTGAAAGAATAGCAGAGGCACACAAAGCTGCAAGATTTGCTGTTGGGGCACTGGCATTTGACGACGTCTCAATTGCAGTAGACTACTTGAAGAAATCACTCGAGTTGCTAACAAATCCATCAGTTGGCCAGTAAGATTTTATGTAAAAATTGGTACTGGTATACATGGTGTCTTTTTTTGTAATATATGATATTCTTTCTGCATTATAGCGTGAAAAATTCAATAAACATGGGTCTTTTTCTCATTAATATAGATGTTATTGAGATTGGTTTCTTTGAGGTTATGAGACATATGATATCTGATTGATGAATTCGAGTTGTCTCTCTTTTTATTTTTATTTTACATGGGTCTTTTCTCCAAACTCAATTTAGGTGCACTTTCATTATCTATTGACCCTTGAGGAATCTTAATCTCAGCAGTAACATTCCATGGTACTGAATACAACTTCTTGCTTAAGAAGCTCCCCATTCAGAGATTAGTGCAATTTGGTTTGGCACAAACTATAGACCAATCCGTTTGCGATTATAACTACAATGCTGTTAAGGATGGTTATATTTTTCACAGCTGGAACAAACACTTGCAGAATGATACTAAAAGTTATAATGATCTTTCAAATGAGTCTTTTAAATAAATAATAATAATACATTAGTTGGAATTAGCTTCTGCATTTAACTTTTTCAGAACATCTTTTATCTAACTTTTCCATGAACACTTGTACACTTCGCAGTCATATGAAGACCCTGCAACCAGAAACGAACAACTATCTGATCAATATATTAGAAACTATGATATCAGAAAAACTTAGTCACCTATTTTGATTTTTTTTGACTTGTAAAACGTAAATTACCTTTGCTCTAATTAGGATCTTTTATGTTCCAATATTTTTTTTTATCTATTACTCAAGTTCTCTGATTTTATATGTATGCGGTTTGGTTCGGTTTGAATCGGTTATGAAAAAATTAATCTGAAATCCGAGCCGATCCGATCTAGTGGTTTTCACAAAAGGACATCAAAACACAATAAAAAATATTCGGTTTTCTATAATTTTCGGGTTTTTTCGATCGATTTACAACTTTTTATTTGAGCATTTCTTGAGCATCTTTATATAGTTTGTATAAAACTCTTTACATAACCTAAACAATAAAGAATGACCAAAACAATAAAATTCTTTATTTAGATACTTAGTTGCAGTATAATATTAGAACCAAATTTCAACAGTTTGTATAAAACTCTTTACATAATTGACAAAAACAATAAAGAATGACCAAAACAATAAAATTCTTTATTTAGATACTTAGTTGACAGTATAATATTAGAACCAAATTTCAACAGTTTGTATAAAACTCTTTACATAATTGACAAAAACAATAAAGAATGACCAAAACAATAAAATTCTTTATTTAGATACTTAGTTGACAGTATAATATTAGATACTTAGTTGACAGTATAATATTAGAACCAAATTTCAACAGTTTGTATAAAACTCTTTACATAATTGACCAAAACAATAAAGAATGATCAAAACAATAAAAATTCTTTATTTAGATACTTAGGTGATGGTGTCCACAAATTCTAACTCAACCGGAAAAAATGTCGAAATTGCTAGTGTTGGACTTCATGACCGGAATTCGAACCCCGGTCACTCCACTTTGTGTGTGCGAGTTTTAAATGACTTTGCGATTTCGTCAATACTTAGTCAACTATGTAACGTGATCATGCATGCCGGCAAACCATGTTTTATTCGAACCCCCTCTTACGTCGCTTTCACAGATTCTGGGCGCTTGATCGGGGAGGCCGCCAAGAGCCAGGTCACCAGGAACCCCACCAACACCATCTTCGGTAGCATCACCATCCTTATTTTGCCTTGTTTTAAATTTCAAATATGTCCAAATTTCATAGACATATAGCTCTGTCATTTCCTAATCTGTTATTTACAATTTTTACTATAGTACTTGCATTGTTTCTAAAATACTGATTCTATTCAACTTTTGTTTAGCTTCATTATTATATCGGTTGTTTTGTTATCGGGATTCGGGAGATTGTCTTGATTTCTATTGAACAGGATATATATGCTTTATTGAGGTAGTTTGCTTATTGGTTAATTGAATTAATTTGTGGTTGTAGAAGTGAAGCGTCTGATTGGAAGGAGATTCTCTGATGCTTCCGTTCAAAGTGACATGAAGCTATGGCCATTCAAGGTCATTTCTGGTCCTGGTGACAAGCCCATGATTGTTGTTAACTACAAGAATGAGGAGAAGCAGTTCGCTGCTGAGGAGATTTCTTCCATGGTCCTATGGAAGATGCGTAAGATATCTGAGGCTTATCTTGGTTCCACCGTGAAGGACGTTATTGTTACTGTCCCAGCATACTTCAACAACTCTCAGCGCCAAGCCACGAAGGATGCTGGACTCATTGCGGACCTTAATGTCATGCGTGTCATCAACGAACCCACCGCTGCTGTACTTGCCTATGGCCTTGACAAGAAGATCACCGATGATGAATGTAAGGTGTTGATTTTTGATCTTGGTGGTGGTACTTTTGATGTCTCTCTTTTAGTCATTGAAGCTTGTGTCTTTGAAGTTTTGGCCACTGCCGGAGACACCCATCTTGGAGGTGAAGACTTTGATAACATTGTCGTTAACCATTTTATTGAGGAATTCAAGAGGAAGCACAAGAAGGATATTAGTGGCAACCCAAGGGCTTTAAGAAGGTTGAGGGGTGAATGTGAAAAGGCAAAGAGGAGTCTCTCATCCACCACACAGACAACCATTGAGATTGACTCATTGTATGAAGGTGTTGACTTCTATACCACAATCACTCGTGACAAGTTTGAAGAGCTCAACATGGACCTTTTCATGAGGTGCATGGAGACTGTTGAGAAATGTTTGAGGGATGCAAACGTGGACAAGAAAAGTGTCAATGATGTTGTTCTTGTTGGTGGGTCTACTAGGATTCCCAAGGTGCAGTCATTATTGCAGGATTTTTTCGACGGGAAGGAGCTTTGCAATAGCATCAACCCTGACGAGGCTGTTGCTTATGGAGCTGCTATTCAGGCTGCTATCATGAGTGCTACCCATGAGAAGCTCGAGGAAATTTTGTTGTTGGATGTCAATTCCCTTTCACTTGGTTTGCAAACTGTTGGTGGAGTCATGACTACCCTCATTCCAAGGAACACTTCAATCCCAAACAAGAAGGAGAAAATTTTCTCAACCTCCGTGGACAACCAATCTGGTGTTCCTATCCGAGTGTACGAGGGTGAGAGAGGCATGACCAAGGACAATAACTTCTTGGGTACATTCACGCTTTATGACATTCCTCCTGCTCCAAGGGGTGTTCCTCAGATCAATGTTTGTTTTGAGATTGATGTTAATGGTATCTTAAATGTCTCGGCCGAGGACAAAACTACTGGGAAAAAGAACAAGATCACTATCACCAATGACAAAGGCAGACTTTCAAAGGAGGAGATTGAGAAGATGGTGCAGGAGGCGGATAAGTACAGGGTTGAGGATGAGGAGGAAAAGAAGAAGGCAGTTGCTAAGCATTCCATGGAGAAGATGGTGCAGGAGGAAGAAAAGCACAATTCTACCAAAGATACTCCAGATCAACACTTGGATGCACTAGAAGATACTTGTCATACTTTACCAACCCCAAGTTTACATTCCTTTCCTTCCGGAAACATTGGATATTATTTCAAATCTACAAAAGAGGCTTCACAAAAACTTATAGAAGCACTAAAGGATGATAAATGCTATGTACTTGGATTGTATGGAAATAGGGGCTCGGGTAAAACATCATTACTGAAGGCTATGATAGAAGAGTTTGAAAAGGTTTTTCATAAAGTTATATTTCTCTCCGTGTCTGAGAATCAAGACACCAAGAGCATTCAACATGAATTTGCTAAGATGTTGAACGTGTTTGAAAAACATGACACTGATGCTGTAAGAATCATGAAAATGAATTCGACACTAGAAAGGAAGGACAAAACTACTCTAGTTATCTTGGATGATTTTTCAACCAAGTCTCAACCACAAGAATTGGGCATTCCTTATAATAGCAAACAATGTAAGGTTCTTTTAACCACACGTGATGAAGCAGATTGTTCCCGCATGGGATGTAACCATTCAATTTCTCTGAATCCCTTATCTAATGATGAAGCTTTGACATTGCTACAAAAGATTTCTGGTGTTAACTCCCAATCTGGTCTATTTGAAGTGGCACAAAAAATTGCTTTTAAATGCAATGGCTTACCTGAATTGATTGAAAAGGTGTCGACTTCCTTGAAAAATAAATCCTTGGAATATTGGAAAGAATCATTAGTCAGTCTAAGCCACTCAACTGCCCGCTACCAGATTTTTATCAGTTTTAGAGGAGCCGATACTCGACATGTTTTTACAAACCACCTCCATTATGCTTTGTGCCAGAAGGGGTTCGTGACCTTCAAAGATGATGAATCATTGCAGGGTGGGGTCCCAATTGAGAAACTTCTTGACGACATTGAAGAATCGAGATTTGCAATTGTTATTTTATCCAAAAATTATGCAGACTCTGAATAGTGTCTCAAAGAACTGGTCAAAATTCTTGAGTGTAAGGATAAGGAAGGTAAGCACCAACTAGTTTTGCCAATCTTCTATGAAGTACCGCCCACAGACGTAAGGCATGTACGAAATAGTTATGCTGATGCCATGGCCAAACATGAAGGAAAAGATTCATATAAAACATGGAAGAAAGCTTTATATGATATTTGTACGCTGACGGGATTTGAAAAGCCTCATGACTGGTAAGCAGTTTACTTATTTACTAATAGTTAGGCTTTGTGTGTTTCTGTAATTACACTAAATTATTGTAAAATTCTGTCAATTAATACATTAATCCACTAAAATCTTTTACCCAAATACATCCTTCTTAGTTAAATTTTATAAATGGTGACTCATCTACGATAGTACAACTTCTCAATAATATGATCTGATCTGTTACCTCATTTTTTTTTATATTTTAACTATCTTATTAAATGTGACGTAGTTAACAAAGAGTTTTGTAAGACATGCTGCTATGTTGTGTGATGTTAAAGTTTTACTTTTAAACTTCAAAAAATAAAACAAAAATACTTCTTGCTTCAATGCAGTTTAGTATCTTGTGTGATATCATATATTTTTTGTGAAGAATATTCAATCAAGGTTAGTTTTATATGTGTTTTATGAAATGGATTGCTAGTGAAAGAAAAAAAATAAATTTGAACTCATCATGAAATTATTTTTTTATATGCTTTTTCAGGACCAGAGATCAATTTATCGATAAGATTGTCAATTTTGCTTGCTATCACATACATCGCTTGCATATACAAAGAATGTATATGAACTAGATGACTTCTCTTACCGTGAGTGTTGCGCAAGACAACGCTAAGTGCAGATGTTGGGATTTGACATTTGTGGTTTTACCTTTCTCTGTTTTTTGCTTATTTGTTTCCTTTTGTCGTTTTTTGGGCTGGCTGGTTTTGTTTTGGCCCCCATTGTGTGTCTTATTTATATTTGTAGGTATATGGAATAAGTACCCTTGTGCTCCCTTTTGTCTTAAAAATAATAATTACAAAGCTAGTTTCAAATGGAGGGTTGGTACAGAATAATGAGTTATGAAGATAGGAAGTTCGTTGGCTCGAAAATAGATGATGGAGCGATTCACTTCGATCTAACACCATTGAGTTTGCGGTCAGTACCTGTTGTTACTCCTGAGCCGGAGCCTGCAGTTTGAGACATCCCTGCCTGAGGTCCTTGCTACTTCCCCTATTGCTTCTCATTGAATCAAACTATGAAGGCAGAAAAGGTGGCATTTTCGTGCGTCGTAGTTTCTAGCTTTCATTTTCGTGTCTTAATATTCAGATATGTCTATTATTGTTGGACTTGTTATTGTTTTTGATATTCATTATGCTGCTACTTTGATTTGGTGGTTTGGATATTAATTATAACCGGTACATGATCCCGTGCATCACACGGTTTATATTTGTTCATGATATATTAAAATAAATTTATCATAATTAAAAAAATTGAGATATATATGTAAGATGTTCTAAAATCATGTTAACTTGATAAATACATTCTTATAGACAACATCTTATGAGGAAAACATGTTAACTTGTTTAATGGAGGTAACGGCATAAAAAAAAACACTTAATCATGATTAAGATACCTTTTGTGTTTCGTACTGCATTCAGTTTAGGGTTTAGGGTATTGGACCGAGGAGTCGGGGGAGCAAGTGCTTACTGACAAGTGAATGTGGGAAGTTTTCTTCTCAGTTACCGTTAGAAACTAATACTTCCCTGACAATTTCATTCAACCAGATCAAAGCATGGAGTTGGACTTATAAGTATATTCATGGACTCGCCAAGACAATGACACTGGCAAGCAGTAAAGAGAATTTTGAGGTATGTCAATGGAACAATTGATGAAGGAGTTTTTTATTCAAGTTCTACCAAGCCAGCGTTGATTGGATACAGACAGTGATTGGGCAAGCAAAACTGAAACTCGAAAAAGCACTTCGGGTTATGTTTTCCATTTCGGTACAGGCGTATTTTCTTGGTCCTCTAAGAAACAAGTAGTTGCTTTGTCAACAGCTGAGGCAAAGTACATAGCAGCAACAAATTGTGCTAATCAAGCAGTTTGGTTGCGGAGAATATTAAGTGAATGGCATTATCAACCAGATGGTCCGACGAAGGTACTCTGCGACAACAAATCAACAATTGCTTTGACAAAGAATCCAGTCTTTCATGGGCGTAGCAAACACATTGACATCAAACATCACTACATTCGAGACTTAATCAAGAAAAAAGAAATTGTGGTGCAGTATTGAAAAAAGTGGGTTAAAATGTTAATTAGGTTAACTCGATGGACTAACTCATTTTGCCATCCGTAATAATTATTGGATGTATTAAAATCTAACTATAGTCACATCACATCCACTCTAGTTTTCTTTTTTGTGAAACACATCCACTCTTTTGTCAATTGAGATATGGTATTGGGACAACTTTCGTATTCGAGGGCTCAAGCTAAACATTGTTTGAGTGAAGTTTCTCTCTTGAGTATCATGACTTGGCTTTAATGATATATTTGAACTTTTGAAGTGTTTATCTTATTGGTCTTGCAATCTTCACTTCACTTCACTCCAACATTGATTATAATGCTGTCTCCAACTTGGATATTTACGAATCATGAATTCATCGTGATCACTGTTATGGATATTTCATAATTGCTTGCACGAATTTTACTGTAATCTTTGTTTTAGGAGTTTATTAACCATTTAAATATTTTCCAACTATTTATAAAATAAAATTTACTCAAGTTCTTGCAAGTTCCAATTTCCAAAGTTATATATATAAATGTAAAATCGTTATATTTTTTTATCGTAGTACAAAATTATTACAACCGTCCGATGATCATTTGTGTTGGTTAATAATCGACTGTTCGATGATTCATCGTCAAACTCTATGTCAAATTTCTTATTTCGTAATACTTATTTTGGCAAACTCTTGACGTGCACATATGTGTGCGCCAATAATTTATCAACATAAGTATTATAAAATATGGTTTTGGCATATAGTTTGGTACAAAAATCAAAACATAAGGACAAGGCCGTCTTAGATAATGTTCCTTAGTTACTATAGTTGATATATTAACAATGACATATGAAATGTAACACCCTTATCTCTTGGAGAATCCGTCTATAATGCATCCTATATAGTAGTAGTAGCCTAACATCATATATACAAACATAATGAGAATTAAATTTTCATTCTGTTATTGTTACACTCATTCTCCTCATGATGAAAATGTTAGTTCAAAAGCATGCATTGTTAAAGATATCAATCAAACTTGCTTACTAAGAAAGAACAAAAGTCAGAACAAGAAAAAAGAGGGACAACAGAAACAGAAAATTGAAATGGAGATCAAATTAATTACATTAGAGGAATGGCTTCTTAATTCACCAATTATACAAAAAGATGGTAACTTCAATGTTCAAAATATGGCTAATACAAATGCTTATTTTTCTGATTCTGGTGTATATAGTTTGTCTTTAGAGAAACTCTTGGTCTTGGATGGCGTTGATGATGATTTTACAATTTTGTCCTCAGAGTATTATAGTTTCTTTTCAAAGAAACTTTTGAAAAATGAAAATATTGATGTAAAAGAAATGAGGCTGTTGAAGTCATTGAGTAGAAAACAAAGTAGTAACATGAAGAAAAGTGTTAGCTTTAGATTACCAGAAGTTTCTGATGTTATCATTTTGTATCCATCATAGGTGAGTTTTGAAAAATGAGTGTTAGTACATTAATTAGTTTCTTTCTTTTGAATTTTTTATATCCACTTTGATTTGATTTTAAGGTTCAAAATTGGTCAATTCATATATAAAAACTGTATAATTGATTTGATGAGGACACAAAAGAAAGTACAATGAGACTCAATTGGTGTATCCAACATGATAGCTTGTTTGGTACAAAAGGCATAACAAATAAGTTACAAAATTCATACAACTTTCACAATATATTGACATTATTGTATGATCTTTGTGAAAAAGCAAAAACTAGTTCAGAAACAAGAAAACACAAGTCAGAAAAAGCATAATGTCTAAAAAAGTAATTACATTCAGCAATAGATAACGCACAAACAATACACAAAAGAGGGGAGAAAACAAGTCATTTGGATCCTCTAACAGCTGCAGAATGATACTGCAGTTGTAGAGGACCCAGTTCAAAAACACGAGGCTAGAAATTGTGAACCTCGGTTTTTAATCTTTCTTTTGTGTATTTTGATTCCTATAGATACGATAATTCAATACATAAGAAAAATAAAGGGATTTTATAGAAAAGTCTTTGTTGTCTTCAATTGTCTTTTTTCTTATGACATTATGTATAGGTCCACCTGAGTCTCTATTCATCGTACACCAACTTCTAATAGTCGTTGATATATTATAAAATTAGAAATCAGTACACGATGGACGAGTACCTGTGTGGACGGTAACATACTTATCTTTTTCTCATTGAGAAAAAGAAAGAGATGCAACTATGTGATAGAACTGAAGTTTCTCCAAAAGCTCCTTGGCACGATTAGCGGCTCGGCGCTCCACTCTAAGAAAGAGTTCCTCACTTAGCTTATCACCAATGTGAGCATCAACAAGGACTCCACATACAGTCCTACAGCTATTGGCTAGAGCCCTTCCTACTTCATCAGCATCATCTGGTTTGTTCAAAACAAGGGGACTTCCTCCTTTGAATACCTCAAGCTTGTTTATCACAAATGAACCATTTTCTTCAACTACTTCCTTGAAATCTTGCAAACTTGGTGCATAAACTGGAATGTTGAAATTATCTCTTTTTGTGGAGCTAATTAATCCCTGCCATTAACAATGTCATTAAATTTGTATTAAGTCTATTATGTATATTTCAATTTCAATACATGAAAATGATACTATATACTTTAGAAATTGATCATCATCATTCTAAACACAAGTTGAAAACACATTATTGCTCATAGCACTCAATTGCCTATAAACTAATCAAGGTTTTCACTTTAATGTAAAAACAAAACAAAAAATATACTTTTCTCATTAGTTTGAGCTTAAGACATTACATCAATTAAGCTGTCATAATATCATATGATCTTATCATAAATATAATGCCAGGGACTATTCAAATTCAAATCCTTATTAGTTTAAGCTATACTTTTTCTTGATCAAGTGAAGTTTGCTTGAAATAACAAATTGTTCTAGATACTCAAGACCACATTTTAAATAAAGGTCTGTGACCGGAATCTAAACCGCGGTACATGACAATTCTATGGAATATCAAGGATCCCGACAACTATTTAAAATGCTGCTCAAGACATCATAATGCAGCTGTTGTTATGTTCTGTACTGTACTCAAAGACATGGCAGAGGACAATTCTTGAAAGTACATTTCTTTTGAGTACAGAAAAGACATCCTATTTCTGCTAACATCATATGATCAATGATGAAAATATGGTTGGCCAGATCAACGGCTACGATCAACTACTTTAGTGCATGTTCGGATTAGCTGTAAGTTTGAAGAAATCATAAGTACCATGATTTTATTAAAAACTAGTAAAATTTTTACTAAAACTCTGCACTGTGATTCTGTCAAACTCACTCGTGAACAATCCAAACATCATCACTTATTTGTAATGATTGTGTTCTTTGTTGATATTTATCTCTATAGTGTCTATGTAAATTATATGAATAATAGAGACTATATGACATGTGATTGTGAAGTGACTACTATATTCACACAACACAAAGCATGCATAAAAAATGTAAGAAATTATTATGATACCTCTAGGACAAGGTCATCCCAAGCATCCTGAAAATGGGTCCCAAAAAGAACACCAGCCCCACCTTGTTCTGTGGGGTCCACTGAAGTTCTTCCCAAACAAACTAAGAACATGGACCCCTCTCTCTTCATTTCCACTGACCTTGCACTCAAGAAGCCTGCTAAATCTGCTTTGAATTGTCTCTTGTAGGCATTGGCTGTTGCTTCACTAGCACCATGAATAAACACCTTCCCTTTGTTGTATGCAATTGACCTTTTGTCCAATACTGATTCTGGTATCTGCATGGTCCCAAAGTATACAAGTTAGAGGGAAAAATTTTAAATTAAGAAAAAATTATATCGAAGAATCAGCTGTTGGATTAAGATCAAGAGCTCGAATTTTGAGTTTATTGATTTTGATCCAACGACTTAATTTTATATTCGGCCTACAATTCATGCTACTAAAAAATCGTTTAAAAATAAATTTCAATCATCTAAAAAATTATGAAGAAAAATTGCGTACTATGTCACTCTCTTTAACATATTTTGTGACACTGTTTAAAATTGTGTATGCAGACTATCAATCACGACGTGTTCCTTGAGAGTTAAAAGAAAAAGTTAATAAACTTTTAATAATCATTTGATAACTTGTAAAGAAGTTGGATCCAATATCATGTACGAAAACTCTTTTGTACTATAGTATGTCATAATAAATAAATAAATGATATGCTAAATAGCGTTCTCGGGACACTTGTTAAGCATATTAAAAAATAAAATTAATGCTAGAAAAGTGCCTTTTTTATTTTTAATGTGTTAAATTAACAAGTTTCAATGTAAAACTTTTATATTAATATGTTTAGCTAATGTCACAGCCCACAACACACCGTTTAACATTATCCATAAATAAAAATGTTATTTATATGACGGCCCATATATATGCTATAAAGTCTAAGGTGCATGAAACTTGAATAAAGAGCATATTATGTGCTTACTATGCATGTATTGGAAAAGTGAAAACTAGTACTGTTCAAGCACGTTATTGTTTCCCTAAAACATGGTCTTCATTTATTCAATTGATCATGAATTTTGTTGCATTCACCTTTTGACCATTTCTACATAAATTAAGACTTATCTTTCGAGTACTAGCATTAATTCAAGTTATATAAGGGTTTTACTATATTGTCCTCGGAGTATATGTATATTTTATTTTGTAGTAGATTTTCTTAAAAAAAAAAATTGTAGTAGGAATTACAGAATCTTTGAATGTTGAATTAAAAGACAAGGAGAAATCGCTTTAAGGGGTTAAAAAACTTACGTAATCGTGATTCATGAACAGTTTCCAAAGGATTTTTTTTCACTAAAAGACATTGTTTATACACTAGACATCACTAATTAATCAAAATTCATATATGTCGAGAAGCTAATAAAATTGCTGACACTATAGTATTATTGGAAGTGTTCTAACAAAAGTTATACAGTAATTACTATGAGAAATCTTTAGTTGAGATTGAACAATTGTATTTAGCTGATGTTTGGGGAATTTCTACTCCCCGAGTTATTGCTACGAAATTTGTGTTTTTATGGCTCTTGCCCCTTTTCATTAAGAAAAAAAAAATCAAATATTTATGTAATATTAAAATAATTTCATGATCTAAATATAAGTTTTAATATTACTAGTAAGAGTGCTATCGTACGGGTCGTAAGTTTATGCTCATATTTTTAATTGTTTTTATTAATTATGTCTGGATATATAGTGTTCGCTCAAGAATTATCCACACAAAAACTTAATACCTTAAAAGTTTTTTTTTTCATCTTTTGAAATAAATCTTAAAGTTGGAGTTCTAATAGAAATGCTTTATAAAAGATCATGGGGAAATGAATGATAAAGAAACAGCAGTCAATTAATTGGCCATATAGAATGATTCTAAATAATATGTTTTATGTAATAATTTAACTACTCTAGCCTATAGGTTGTTGTAGTGTAGAAAACTAAAGAAAATAAAAAGTTTTTTAGGTTACAAAACTATTGAAGATTATTAACAAACCAAATAATAATAATAATAATAATAATAATAATAATAATATAATTAACAAAATTACATTATGGAAAAGAAAAAAAAAAGGTTTTTTATATGGTACCATATTATCGGCATGAGTTTTCACCGCTCACAAACAAAAAATTTCAATATTCAAGATTTAAGGTTTAAATCTCTAACCACTTATGTAAAGAATCTAAATCTTTTTGTCACAAACTATTATCGTAAAGAAAAATTAGTTCATTGGTTAATATATTACCTCTTGAGTTTTTTGTAAGAAACGATTAATTTTTTAATTTATTGAATAACTAATGTATATGGTCTATAATATGCACCATATATATTGAATATTCAATGAACTTAAAAAGAAAATTGTTTCTAATAAAAAGGGTTGGAGGAAGGATTAAAAAAAACCATTATAATAATAAAAAAGACAAGTTAAAATTATTTACCTTAGATAACCAATGCAAAGAGAAGGCAGAGTGAAAAACATCAACGGACTTGGTCGGAAAAAGTCTCCGATAAAACGAACCGGGAACTCCGGCAGCAAAGTAGGATCTTTGATTGTCATTAGCTAAACATTCTTCCATGCTAACACCATAGGTTGCAAGTGGAGGAAGGAGTTGAAAGAGAGTGTTGAAGTCATTGCTAGGAAGGTCAGAAAAAAAGGCTGAAAATTCAGGTGGATTGCAACCTAAAGCTTCATAACGCTTAATGATGTGATTAATTATCACATTAACCACATTAATGGTGTTGCTTCCACATGAACACCCCAAATCAGCAATCACAAAAGCCTTGTCACCATCTCCACCAACAAGTTTAACATTATCTAGGGTTTCTCTCAAAAAGTGAATCATGGACTTGGCATGTATAGCCTGCATATATTAGTTATATATCAATGTATAATTTCTAGTATATATTTTTTTAAAAAAAAATTAAATAATCTGAGGGTAAGTAAGTATATATGTGAATTAATATCACTACTAAAAAAACTAAAATTAGCGAGAGAAATTTAGAGAGAAAAAACGTTAAATTTCTCTGTAATTTCGTAAATAAATTTTGTAACGAGAAAATTGAAGAGGGATTTCGTTTGTTTTGCACCGTTAATTTTCAAAACTAATTTTACTTGTCCCAATAAAATTAATGTACCTGTGCTTGGGAATTGTTGGCATAGCTGGCTTCTCCTTTGCCTCCTTTCATGCTAAACAACTTCTCAAGCTTGGAGACAACAACATTTTCTTCCATAGGAGCCATATTTGAAGTAATATTTTTTTTATGTGAGATTGAAGGAAAGATTATATGAAAATGGTTTTATATATGAAAGTGTGAGATAGGAAAACCAAGAGTTGATATATATATATATATATAGTGGTGTGGAGGAGAAAGCTAAACTTATGTTTTTTGTCTTTTTGGAAAACTACTTTAGGTTAGATTGAAAAATCATGGCCACAAAATGGAAAACTATTGTGTAAGTTTGTTACTAATTTGTTTACCCTCTAGAAACAAAAGGCTAATATTATAAATAAATATACGATGAATCTAAAAACTGCAATTTTACTTATTCGTCACGTAAATAGTTGGAATAATCAGTTAACTTTGGAAATTGATAAAAAGAAAACTCCAAAAAGGTTAAAAGCACATAAAAATTGGGCCTTATAACAGCCAGAATGGCCCAAGGCAATTTAATCACTTATTGTAACATTTTGTAGCAATTTTTTTTTTCAATTTTAATATTTTTTTTAAATGGTTTACGCTAGTTTGTTAGATCAATATTTTTTATCTTTTGTCTGGATCAATATTTTGTTAGATCAATATTTTTTATCTTTTGTTAGATCAATATTTTTTATCTTTTGTCTGGATCAATTGAATCGAAGACCTTTAAATTTTTTAACTCCTAACTTTTACCAATTGAACCAATCTACGTGGCAATCTTTCTATACTTAGATAGTTAATCTTTCTATACTTTGATAGTTAATTTGATGATGCTTTTTATTTTTTGTTGTTAATTTGATGATGTAGTATTATATAAACAAAGATTTTCCATCATAACCTTTTTTGATTGCTTAAATAAAAGAACATTTGATCAATGGATCAATGATATAATTAACTTTTATAAGTATATGCTAAAATATTTTAACGTTAAAGAGAGCTTTTAGATTAATGTTTTGAACATTATTAGAGTAATGATACGTATTATAAGGGACAATCAACTACCTATCCAATTTGGCAACAATCACAATGAGTTTTTTTTCTTTCTTTCTTATATTAATCCCCTAATTTTTAAGGGAATTGGGTACTGACAGTGACGGAGCCAGAAATATTGAGCAGTGGGGGCAATCGAACTATGATTATAGTCCATAAAAATCAATATAATTTTTATATGTTCGTAATATATTTTGAACATAAAGATGTTCGACATAATAGATGAACACATCATAAACACAAAAGAGTCACAATATTAACATTAACATGAACATAAATTTATGAATAAAAAATGAAATAGAAATTTTTTTGGAGGATGAAAACAATTTATTTTTATTTTTAAGAACTAAAATAAAATTATTATTTCAAATAATTAATAAGTGGATTTAATTTAGTTATAAAACACTATATTATAGAAGGATGTTTAAAAAATTTGAAGCTAAATAAATAAAAAATAAAATAAGAAACACATGCGGGAGTAATACTAGTATATATGTGGGTGGACATGTATTGTATAAGATGGGGTATCAAGAATTTCAAAAATTAGTGGGGGCTCATGCCTGCATAGGAGCCAACGTAGCTCCGTCCCTGGGTACTGATAATTCAAATTTCGAATGCAAGTTAAATAAAATTTTATTAAAAATTGTTTATATAAAAAATCGAACTCAAATTTTTTTAATTAATTATTCTAAAAGTAACTCAACAACGGATTGAACTTAATATCTTGGTTAGTTTTCAACGTGTTTTAAGGCAATGTATAAGTTTTCTTTCACTTTAACTCTATTAGTCTATTATATATTGAGTGTTTTATTGTTTGGATATT
The DNA here is from genome assembly GCF_020283565.1 of Trifolium pratense. Lineage (NCBI taxonomy): Eukaryota > Viridiplantae > Streptophyta > Magnoliopsida > Fabales > Fabaceae > Trifolium > Trifolium pratense. Next base: position 1,238,168 of record NC_060062.1, read on the forward strand.
AATTACATTTGTCGGCTATGTGAGGCTTTATTATTATTTAAGTACACATTAATGTAAGAGTCAAAGTGACCCATAAAAAGCCAAATGATGGTTAATTATTTCATGGTTTGTTAAGTCATCACCCCATAAAGATTCCAAAAAAAAAGTCTATCTCACCCCAGAAATCAAGGTTCATCAGTTTGAACCTAGCTAACATTAGTAGAAATCTGTTTGTACGTCACAATAAATATTTTTTTAATCATGTTTTCAACAACAAAAAGAAGTAGTAGTATATTGTTCACTAAGTTGTAATGAAATGATTTGTTGCATCACAATTAGATGATACAAAATGCGATGATAGTTGAATCGAATGTTGGCTAACTCCTGAACATGGTAACCAAATGTCAATAAAATTGAAGACTGTTATAGGTACATGAGATTTTAGTACCAGCTGCATCATAGTCACTTGACATTGGAATCAGCTGTTGATGGTTAAACATGGCTACCAAGTCTAAATGGACTTAGAGATTGTTATTAGGTCTTATTAGAGTCATAGTAATGTTTATGCTGTTGCGCTTTCTATAATTATTATTATTATTTTTCGTTGCTTTCCTTCATGAGTTCCACCAAATTATGCGGGTCTTGTCAATTTAGTAGAATCTATATAAATTTTATCGATAAAAAGAACTACATATGTTATATTGATATGATTGTGTTTGAGATCGAGTATGTTCTAGTCAACACTCCACTTTGAGAGTGCTCGACTGGAACAACGGCCAACAAAGATCATAATTAAGACGAAATCCTAATTGTCATGGTTCTGCGATATTACAAGGAGTAATCGTGAGGAATAGCCATTCATCTTAAAAGATGAAATTCTAATCAATAGATTACTTAATGTAAAAAGCAACACATAATCACGATCTTAAAATTGTTAACCAAGACATAATTCTAAACGATGCAAATGATTCAGTGACAGCACATATTCAAATCAAAATTAACATATTTCCTATAAATCTTCAGCCACCGCAAGCTATAATTTTCATCTCATTTACCAACCGTAAATATGTTTGGTGAATATCTCTTGTTCTTTTAAAAACCAAAATTTTGGAACTAAAAGGCTAAAAGACCAAAGGCTAAGAAATTTCAAACCGTTAATTTGCTACTAATAAAAAGGGACGGTTAACTTTTTTTTTAGAAAAAGCAAAAGGTTATATTGGAAGGTTTTTAGTAAAGCATAATTTTTTTGGTTGGTTATAGGAAAAGAAATGCGTCAAAAAGTTTGTATATGGTCATAGGTCAATACAATAAATCACCGATAATTTACTTTTTCAGGAGAAAGTGAAACCCTAATGTTTGGGGTCGGTTGTTTCCTTTCATTTCTCTTTGCAAAATTAGCTCCAAATTGTTTAATTTAATTTTATAATGGGTAACAAGTACATGAAGGAGTAGGATATAGAGATGAAACACACATAAAATAATCGCTAACTACATTTGTTTTTTTTGTTTAAATCCAGGGTTAACATATACGAAGGACTATTTTTTTTTAATGGGCAAATATAATATTATATATACGAAAAGGATAAGAAAAAGTTGATAGTACAAATAGATATCAGAGTCTTCACAAAAAAAAAAAAGAAGATATTAGAGTTAGGCCCAATTAAAAACTCAACATCTAAATGAGATAAAAACACAAACAGTCGAGAAAAAAAAAGAACACGGAAAATTCCACCAGGAATAAAAAAAAAAAAAGGCACACCAACTTCTAAAAACAAAGTATACCCCATCACCTCAACCACGAGAAGACTAAACTCCTTTCGAAGTGAAGAAAGGATCAACGACTTAGGCAAGTGTCCTTGACCAACCAGGACCGCCGAGGCCCAACTCCACACCGTAACAAATTCTAACGGTTTCAACACAAAATATGGTGCATTTCCCCCTCATAGAAGGAATAAGGGGTGTCATAATTTTTATCCAAAAACCATTTTCAGAAAGTAATAAGTTTCACTCTATCTATATATATCGAATACTCGATACAAAAGGTTTCCTTAAAAAAAACATTATTTCACTTCGAGAATAATACTATTCTATAACGTTTATAACATATAACACTTGTGTGTATTTTTGTAACATAAACTTTGAAAATGTGAATGCATGGTGTATTTTTGCCTTTGTTTTATGCTAATAAATAATAATATTTTAGGAAACAGATTAGCCTTGAAAAAGAAATACAAGACCATAGTCAAAATATAAATATGATGATCCATAGCCTTACAACCCCCAAAAGGGTGTGAAAAAGGAATCAAATCCTAATGACTTTGCAAAAAGATAAAAATAATCAATTCCTAATAACATTTTTGTTACCACGCAAAACTATTTTATTTTTTTGGTACATGCGCAAAACTATTTTATACAAATAGTGAAGATTTATTCAATTTTTTATAGCTCAATTTAATCTTTGACAAAAATAAAACTCAGTTCATAAAAAAAATATAAAAATAAAACTCAATTCAATTTTTTCTGTAAGAAATAAAATAAAACTCAATTAAATCTGATATTTTTATATTAGGTATAAATTTATCCTTCTATTATAACGAATCATGAATTAATTGGTCACTATTATAAAAATGTTAGAAATTAATTTTAAAAAATAATTCTATGGTATTGATTACATGAAAATATTTCATTTTATTCAGTGGTACTTTTTGTTTACGCTATTATTCTATGGGAGATATGGTACTTTTTGTTTACGCAATTTAATTTAGGCACACATACAAAAATTTGAAAAAATTAATTAAAAAGATGATGAAGTGATGTTGCATGATGTGACTAAATTGTTTTACATTTAAATTTTTTCACTTATGTGTGTGTGCCCAAATAATTCTTATTTGAGGTTGTGCCTATATAAGAATTTCTCTTATGGACATTGAAGATTGTTCTCATCGTTTCTTTCGTTGTTCTTTTATCAAAGGTGTGTGCAATGAGGTTTTTAGATGGATAGGATGTAGTTTGACACTAGATTTGGAAGGATGAAATCACTTTATGCACTTCGGAAATATGATTAAATCTAAAAAAGATAATCATATTAGACAATTGATTTTGTTACCTACCACTTTGTGCATATGGAAGCTTAGGAATAATGTGATTTTCAGTGGACCTTTGCCTAATGCATGCCGTCTCTTTATTTAGACGATATTAAAGCTATCACTTGGGTTTGGTTTAGTGGCCGATCCGGACGCCATTCTTTGTTGTCTTTTTCTGAGTGGTGTTTCGATCTTTATGGTTGTTTTCAAAGCATACTATAATTTGATTTGCATTGTAATGGATTGAGTACTCCTTATACTTCTTTATAATACTATTTTGTTTATAAAAAAAAAAACCATTGTGACAAACATTTTGATGATATTGTAAGCAGAGTAAAGACTAATTTGTAAATATCACTTATAAATTTACTCATATGTCTACTTTTTTTTTGGTGATTGGATAAATTATTACAATATTACATAGAGTCTATGAACTACAGACTCTGACACGGACACTGCGACACAACACAGACACCGCGACATTGCTACTATAAAAATTATAAGACACTGACATCGTTACATATTTATAAAAGATATAAATTGAGAATCAAAATATATACATGTAAATCTAAGTTGAGCAACCAATCGTTAGTTGGTTCAGTGGTGATTGACGTTGAACTTGGTAGGAGGGACCGCGGTTCGATCCCCCGCAACTACGATCGGGAGGGGGCTGGAACCACTTGATGCCAGAACTGACCCCCGAACCAGATTCAACTGGTGGTAAAAAACCAAAAAAGAAAATATAAGTTGAGCAAATTATTTCTTAAATTTTTTTTTAAAACAAGATATATATGATAGTATTTTACCTTTATTATTCATCTACTATCGAAAAAACTAAAAATATTGTAATCAAAATATAATGTCTTCAATCCCTCATTGATCAATATTATTGTTTCGACACATCTTTAACTCTTGTAGATATGTCTGATATGTGCCTAACGAGAGTATAAGAAAAAAAATAGTTTTTTCGGGACACTTGTCCGACACGTGTCGTACGATTGTCTTACAGGTGTCGGACATCGATCAAAGGAATGTCAAGTAAATGAAAAATTGAGATTTTTTTACACCGATCTGAACTGACACGTGTCGTACGAGTATCGGACACATCGGACACCGCGACATGCCTAATCATAGAGGTGTCCGTGCTTCCAAGCAAAGAGTAACATATGTTGCACCTTTATTTACAATGTAAGAGTGGACTTCATTACATATTTCGATTTTAAATTCCATTAAAGAATAATCCCTCAGGACACAAATATAAGAAAAAAAACACTTTTTAGATTCATTGAATAACAGATGTATCTAGTCTATATTATAGTTTAGATACATCTGTTATTCAATGAATCCAAAAAGTACATTTTTGCTTATGTTTGTGTCCGGATGGAGTATGTTTAAATGTGCTCTAATGACACATATTAAGAAAATAAATGTGAAAGTATTATATTGAAATTTGGACATTCAATATTTTAAGCATTAAATTTTTTATCTTATTATACTCCCTCCGTCCCAAAATATAAGCAAAAATTGGTCAATGAAAGTTGATGTATTTGGTTTAAAATTTAGTCCAGATACATTCACTTTTGTTAACCTCCTTTTGCTTATATTTTGGGACGGAGTAGTATGTCAATTTTCTGTATTTTTGACACATATTAACACCACACTTCAACTAAATGTTAATTGAAATTTGATTTGTGGATCAATAATCAAAACAAATCATTTTTCTTGGTGGAACCAAAAATGTTATGATGGTGTTGGTATGGACCGACCTATGTTGCTAAATATGGTCATTCAATTGAATAGACTTTTAGCCATTAAAAGAGAATTTAAGTATGGTGTCATGGTCAAAAGATGTTAAATTGTTTTCACTTTTTCATATATGCTTTAAATTTGTCCAATGTAGTTTTTCTTGTGTGACCCCGCTGCATGGTTCATATTTTGACTTTTGTTTGAGTTATTTGGATGAGGCCCCTCATCATATCATACTTTATAATAAAAGTTTGGAAAAGAAATGTGCTTGTTATGCTTGATGTTTCGTGTATTAATATTTCTAGGATCTTTTTAAAGTTTAAACCTAAAATTAGTGAAAAATATTGGTCTTGCTAGTGCATTTACAAAGTCAACCACTTGGATTGGTCTGATGATATCGACTTGAGACCTGAAAATATATTTCTCCTTGGGGTCTCAGATTTGATTTTCTTTGATACCAATTTGAGTGGACTAATTTAACTTCTTAAAAAAAATATATATATATATTCTAACGGTATTTTTTCGATAAAATGAATTATCTAAAACCAATGTGACCTTTGTTAAAAAAAGCAACAAAATAAAAATGTGATCTAAAACTATGAACAAACCCCGCTGGATGCTTCCCTTTATCTAATATTAATTTCTCTTGTGGCCTACACTCTGAGCATCTAAAATGAAGAAATCCAATTTTGGATAATAGATCCTCTGTGTACACACCGCTCATTATAATTTTTTTAATAATATTATTTAATAAGTACTTAATTTTTTCAATCCAACACCTCAAAAATCTTACTAAATGGAACTTACTATATTATCTATCAATAATTTTATATCACCATGTTACAATTTTTTTAATATTAAAACGTGTTAATAAGCGCACTCTCTTCTCAACGGTACCAATTTAGTTGTGGCTCTAATGGTAGTACTTAATAGGTTTCTATATTCTTATTAAAATTGGTATTGTCATTTGAGATAATCTCACAAGTCGCAAAGAAAAATAGAGTAACAAATTTTAAAAGACACCAAACTTAAATATTTAATCTGTAACTCTAGAAAGGAACAATGTTCCCAGAATTATCACATCAGGGTAGTTATTTGTATTAAACTTTTCAGACGATAAACCTTAGTGCATGATTTATCACGACAAAGAAGAGTGTAGGACATTTATTAGTTAGGTATAGTATACTCCTATATAGGCTTTGTCTATTTATTAAGTATATCTATATATACTCCCTCCCTCAAATATTATAAGAAAAAAAAATTAATTTTTCATGTCCCAAGCTACAAGAAAAAAAAATCAAGTTTTATCATTTTCAAAATTTACTTTTCCTTATTCGCATAAAATTAAATGTAAATTACATTTATTTATCCTCTCTCTTCTTTTCCCAATAATCAATAATCAATAAAAATTATTTTTACAACTGCATATGAAACTTATTTCAAGAAAAACACAAAAAATCATATTTCAAATTATCATATTTCACTTAATAATTGTGAAATAACAACCCTGAGATTTGATCCCTAAATACAAGATAAAATGAGTATATTTAAATACCGAAGATTACAATAGTACTATTGATGAAACTCGGGTTCAAATCTACATGTCTATCAAATTATAAAGTTGATAAGTTTACCCCAAAACGCTTAGATGAAATGACTCGTGTGTCTTCTAGCTTAATCAAGGTTCTGAGTTCGATATCTAACTTAGATATATGCATCAACGTTAAAACTTTTATGGAGAGTTTGACGTCCATTTAAGTCCCACAAAGCTTGACGAATTAGCCTATGCAGTTGTGCGCGCACATGATACGTGGTTTATGCTAAAAAATCAAATAAAGTTGATAGGTTTATTTCACACATGATGTGTTACTTGTTTTATTATTATTGTAATAACATATATTATTACCTTGTTGCTTAGGCTTTGTAGTGCTTAGGCTTATGTTCTGTATGTATTGAATATGAATTGGTTGTTATAGGATTGATTTCTCATATGTATTTAGCATTCTTTCGTACCAGGGAGTGGACTTTTGCTGTGATTCCTTTGTGACAATGCACAGTGTGACAATGCACATAAACATATTGTCCATGGTCGTTGCCTACAAAGAGGTCATGGTTGTTGTTATTCGGCTATACCCGCGAGTAATGCATGTCTCCTAATCGCCGATGCCTCTATTTGTGGCGCCTCATTTTGACTTTATTCTGTCTTATTGTGCTCCCTAAATTACAGTTGTCTTTAAATAATATATAAAGTGATATAATTAATTTTTTTAATTTTTTAATTTTAATTTTTTAATAAATGTGGATATATGATAAGTTAAACCATTTTTTTCCAAGTAGTTTACTGATTATAAATTCACCCCTTAAATGAATAAATAAAAAATATAGGATTCGAACTTCGGCCATTGCATATATAATACAATATTTTTACTAATTGAGTTATGATTACGGAAAATATAATAAGTTAAACATGTCATGCATCTTTAGTTAAAATTCTTTCATGAATATAATAAGTTAGGTTAGAACTTATAAATAAATAATAAACAATTTCATATTAATATTATAAAAAATTAGAATATTTAAAAAGAAAAATAATTATTAAAAAACTAAACTGAGAGATGGTCACATAACTAAGTTTCATAACATTTTCTTGTCAAAAAGTACAAAAGTTTCATTTCATTTAGTATCAATCCATAATATTCTTTGTAGTACTAATATTTTTTTGTTGTTGACAAAATTGTACTAATAATTCATCCTATTTAAGAACATGCAATTTCAGAAGAAATTGGTTGAAATGTGAACGGAGGTTCTAAAAAATATGAGAAGTTAACTGATTCAGAATAATGCAATGGTCGTCCTTGGATGAGAAGACAATCTTTATTTAAAAGTGTTGGATCAACAGATGGATATGCTACAAAGTAAGTGCAATTGAACTTCACTTGTGATTGAGTACAACTACAATTGTTGCTTACATTAACATTCCACCACACGTATTCTTTGCCTGGTGTTTGCTTAACAACAATGTTGTTCAAAGAACAAGGTTGTCCATATGCTGCCATATAAACCATGAATTAATTAAATATTACACACAAATTAATTAAGTGGAACCTAAAGTTAGCAAAAAGAAAATAAAGGTATATATGATTATACCTTGGAAAATGAGGCCAAGGAAGATAGTGAGGGAGAGAAGCTTGAAAATAGTAGCCATTTTATATTTGAGAGTGTTTGTGCAAGAGGAGATTGTTCAATGACACACTATTTATTTATTTTTATTTTTTTCGATATTATGTCACACTATTTATAGGATCAAGCTTAGGGGCAACGAAATTAAAGAGAATTATTATTGATTTTTTTTTTCTGTCTTGAATTATTATTGATTTTATTCTGATTTGTCTCTGAGTTTTTCTTTCCTTTATTTTGTTTTGGTTTGGTAAATATTTATTTCTTTATGGATCATTAATTGTTTATGATCACATTAAATATTTATTTGGTACAACGGCTAAAATCATTAATTTTATGGATTAAATCAATGATATTGTTTAGTCAAAAGTTACACCAAATGTTAGTTGGTTCAGTGGTGATTGACACTAGATTTGGTAGGGAAGACCACAGTTCGATCCCCCACCACTGCATTTGGAAGGGGACTAGAACCAGTTGATACCAGAACTCCCCCCGAATTCTGGACTACTAGGACCCTTTTCCCTTAGGAACCAGAGGATGAAAAAAAAAAAAAAAAGGTCGAAAGTTACTACTAATTGATTCAATTCATTGAATTCAATATTTCATTTAATAAAAAATATTACAGTCTGTGTAAAAAAAAATTATAGTCTTCAGTGAAAAAAAAATTATATTACTCTCGTAAGTGCCTATTAAAATTTTACATATACTACGGGTAAACCCGTGCGTACGGGTTTCGATTAAAATATATAATTAAAATATTTTTATAAATGAAAAATAATAGTTGTGATAAGTATAACCAACACATATAGTTAAATAATATATACTAATTTAAAATATGATTATATTTAATATTAGTATACGTATAAAATTTAAAAAAGTTGTTTAGAAATATTAGATTTTTCATTGATTTATAGTGCACGTAGTTTTGTTTATATCTCTTATAATATTTTATAAGTTTGAAGGGATGTATCGTATTTTATTTTATGTGTAATCATATGAGATTTTACTTATATTTGTATGAGTTGCAATTGTATAGTCACATGTCACTTTGCTTTATTTTGATGCATCCCTTATTTTTTTTCAATAAGAGTTGGAGGAAATGCATACATACATACTTCTTTTTTTCATGTGATCTCATTTTTTGAAAATTATGTATCAAATAGCGTAACTGTTTTCATTTTCTACATTTCCATTCCCTTTTTTGACCTTCTATCAAGTGTTTTGATTATTCAAATCATTTTTATCTAGATCCTCATATGACATTCATTCACCTGAAAAGGTTAAAGGGCCATCCTTGGAGTCTTCTGTTTTTCAGGTCTCTTGTGGTTGGAAGCATACAGCAGCCATTTCTGGTAAGTTCTTGTCTTCGCATAAGATGAAAAGAAGTAACTTACTGCTGAGTACTTTTTTATCGTTAAATTAATAGTAAAGGCATGCTTTTCTTTTTTTTTTTTTTTTTTTTTTTTATCATAAAAAATTGTTTCATCAAAACGGGAAAGACATCAAGGAAGCAAAGCTACACAAGAATACTGGTATTGAACATGTATCTGATAATTTTGATGCTTTGTAGTGATTAAGTGAAGCCTAGGACTTAGCAGAACGTTAGTATGGGAATTAGTAAGATAGTAAGATTTAACAATCATGTTGTTTGTAGTAAAATAGGCACGCTAGCATGTTTCTAAAAGGAATTTTTATGTTTTCAAAAAGAATTTTGAGGTAGTGAATGAATTAGCTAAGTATGCTTCTTTACTTATTTTCTGTACCATTATTTTTTATTTACTAGACACAGTTTCCTCTTTCGCTGCTTTTCAACTTTCATATCTCTAGAATATTCTACTAGTTTTAAGAGTTAATAATTAGGGAAGTTCTTCATTTTGAATGTGAATCTTGTGTTATATGAAACAGAATGTTGTTGCAGACATGAAATTCGAGATTTGCATGTATCACTTCAGCCTTCACAAATATTTTAGGCTTTGGGATTGAGGTGTATCAAATATATGTTGAGCATTTGGTTAGAAAACGTGGTCTCGGAAAATGGCACCCGAAGAGGCTTTAGGTGAATTACTTTCAGCTCTGTCGTCTTCGTGATATCAATTTCGCTACATCTAGCATTTTCCTTGATATTAATATTAAAAATGTATTTTTGAAATTAGAATATTTAAAAAGTAAAATAATTATTAAAACATACAATGAGATAGAGAGAGAGGGAGAGAGAAAGTGAGAGATGGTCACATAACTAATTAGTTTCATAACATTTTCTTGTCAAAAAATACAAAAGTTTCATTTCATTTCGTATCAATCCATAATATTCTTTGTGGTACTAATATTTTTTTGTTGTTGACATAATTGTACTAATAATCCATTCTATTTAAGAACATGCAATTTCAGAAGAAATTGTTTGAAATGTGAACTGTTCTGTTAAAACATATGAGAAGTTAACAGATTCAGAATAATGCAATGGCCGTCCTTGGATGAGAAGACAATCTTTATTTAAAATTGATGGATCAACAGATGGAGTATAATTTGTAAATTCAGTGCAATTGAACTTCACTTGTGATTGAGTACAACTACAATTGTTGCTTACATTAACATCCCACCACGGGAATTCTTTGCCTGGTTTTTGCTTAACAACAATGTTGTTCAAAGAACAAGGTTGTCCATATGCTGCAATATAAACCACGAATTAATTAAATATTACACACAAATTAATTAAGTGGAACCTAAAGTTAGCAAAAAGAAAATAAAGGTATATATATATGATTATACCTTGGAAAATGAGGCCAAGGAAGATAGTGAGGGAGAGAAGCTTGAAAATAGTAGCCATTTTATATTTGAGAGTGTTTGTGCAAGAGGAGATTGTTCAATGTCACACTATTTATTATTTTATTTTTTTCGATATTATGTCATACTATTTATAGGATCAAGCTTAGGGGCAACGAAATTAAAGAGAATTATTACTGATTTTATTCTGATTTGTCTGAGTTTTTCTTTCCTTTAATTTGTTTTTGTTTGGTAAATATTTATTTTTTTATGGATCATTAATTGTTTATGATCACATTAAATATTTATTTGGTACAACGGCTAAAATCATTAATTTTATGGATCAAATCAATGATATTGTTTGGTCAAAAGTCGAAAGTTACACCAAATGTTAGTTGGTTCAACGGTGATTGACGCTGGACTTGGTAGGGAGGACCACAGTTCGATCCCCCACAGCTACATTTGGGAAGGGACTGAAACCACTTGATGCCAGAACTCGCCCCAAACTCTGAACTACTGGGACCCTCTTCCCCTAAGAACCAAAGGGTGAAAACAAAAAAAAACAAAAAAACAAAAAAAACTTCATGGTACCTTCTTATTTTAAAATATATAATCAAAATATTTTTATAAATGAAAAATATTAATTGTGATAAGTATAATCACATATAATTAAATGATAAATATTATAATTTAAAATATGATTATATTCAATATTAGTATATGTATTAAAAAAAATTGTTTAGAAATGAGATTTTTCATTGATTTATATCATAGTTTTGTTTATATTTTAATGTAATAGATCTCTTATAATATTTTATAAGTTTGTAGACACGTGTCATATTTTGTTTTAATAGTGTAATCGTGTAAGATCTTACCCTTCTTTATATGAGTTGCAATTGTATAGTCACATGCATGTCACTTTGCTTTTTATTTTTGATATGTATCCCTTTTTTTTAATAAGATTTGGAGGAATGCATGCATACATTTTTTTTTTATCACGTGATCTCATTTTTTGAATAGCATAACTGCTTATTCCCTTCTATGCTATTGAAGGTACCGAGTAATTTTTCTACTTACATTCCTCTCGTTTTTTTGATGTTTCTTTTCACATATTCACTTGATGAAATTTTATCCATACTTTATTAGTCCCATTTTTTTAGTCTTTTAATTGGTTTACATTTTTTTTTTTGCATGATCATTTTTTTAATAGAATAGTTTTTTCAACACCCTCCACCTGTTTGATAGTACAAAGATTAAGAAATACTATTCTTCTTTTTTAGTTTGCATGATATTAGAAGAATTTAACATTCAACACCCATTAATAATTAATAATAAAATAGATAAATATAATATATTACTTACCATTGGTTAAATAAGAAATAGAGAAACTTTGCAACCACACATAAAATATTTTTAAAAATCACAGCTATGATAACTATATACGGATTGTTTAGGAAGTTGGCGAGGACTTTCATCTTGATGTAGTAGAGTGTCAATAATTTATTTGACTTTGATCTTCTAATTATGTAAGAGTACATGAACCTAAAATATACTCGAACAATATCCAATGACTTACAACATGATCACGATCATTGTATCCTTCAATAATCCTATGCAAATGTAATCCACACACCACACATACACACACAAAAAAAGTGCTTACCTTTATGAGTTTAAGCCAAATTTCTTTTATCGTATAAACTTTCACCTTTTTTTGGTAAGAAAGCTGAAATAGATATACTTTTCTTTTTAATATGAAACAGATATTCTTACTTGTTTGCAAACATTGAGTAGTGGATGCATTTCAATGTTGTTGATAAATTGAGGAATATAGAAGTTGTAAAATGAAGATAAGTGCATATAACGTTACATATTTATACATGTTATTAAAGTTATCAAAGGGGTCGGCCTGGTCTGGCCCGGCCCGAGGGGCCCAAATATTTAAAGGGTCTGGCCCAACCCGTAAACTTTATGACCCGGCTTGTTATGCCCGACCCGATAAGAAAATGCCTACATTGGCTGACGGGTCGGCCCGTTTTTTTTTTTTGTTACAATTTTTTTTAATGTATGAATGACACACAAATTAGTATCCATAAAAATAATTGGTGTCACGACTTCACGAGATAATAAATACTACAAAAATATTCACGCAAAAGTCAAGAGATAATAAATTCACAAAGTGCACTCTCAAAGCTAATAAATTTCAATCTTATATCATAAACTAAACTTTTAACCGAACAATTGAAAATACATAAAACGAGGATTCGTTTGAGTTTAGTCAAAATTTTGTGATAAACTATAACTTGAATTGATTCTAAATATGTTTTCCTTTAAATAGGCTTACAATAGAAAAACAAATGTTAAAAAGATAATAACTAACTTATTTTAAATTTACGATCTTTTAAATTTAAAAGATAATTATCCAAACTAGCAGCCAGACAGGGCGCGTTCCTCGCCTTTCTGTGTCTATTATATAACTTTATATCAAAAAAAACATGTCATATGTTATTGTGAGTTTGTTATTAAAAGTTTTTTGCTGCTCAAAAAAAGAAAGAAACGTGTCTTTATGTTACGGTGAGTTTGTTAATAAAAGATTTTTGTTGCTAAAAAAAATAAAAAAATAAGGGTATTGTTGGTATTATGAAAATTTCATAACAAAATTTTTTGTATCCTCTTTATATATAGGTATAGATAATAACAAACTTAAGGGGCAAAAATATCTTTTTGTTTCAAAATCAAAATTTCGGTTTTTTTTTTTTAATTCTTTAAGGGGCTGGCCCAAAAGCCCGTGGCCCAGCCCAAGAAAAAGCCTGGTCCGATAAGGATTGGCCCGATGAGGCCAAACCCGATAATTTTGAAGCCCGGTCCGTGTAAATATATTGGGGTAATGAGCTTACCCGATAGCCCGACCGATTTTAACAGCTGTACATGTTATTAAGCAAAACTAGATTTAGTACTCTTGCAAACGTTTTTCCTCAAAGAGTACTATAATTAGTTAGGGAGAAAAACAAATGCATATATGTAGATTCATAATTAGTGGATATTTGAAGATAAATATAATACCCTAAAATAATATTTTGTAATTATAAAATTGTAGCGACTCTCTTACTTTATTTCTTTTTAGAGTACTTGAGCACGAAATTAAGAAATAGTTAATCTAAAATGCGTAGACTGATTACCAATCGTTAGTTGGTTCAGTGGTGATTGGTGCTGAACTTGGTAGGGAGGACCGCGGTTCGATCCCCCACAACTGCGATCGGGAGGGGGCTGGAACCACTTGATGCCAGAACTAACCCCCGAACCAGATTCAACTGGTGGTGAAAAGCCGGAAGAAAAAAAATGCGTAGACTGATTTATTCTTGCTTTCCACTTCATTTTTTTCACAGTTATTTTCCTCATATTTTGCATACTAATTTCTTACACTTATATATAAAATATTGTTAAAAAATAAATAACGGCCCATGTTTCACTATATGTTACCCTTATTAGAATCGACGTTGCACTACATCTATTTTATGGTCCGCGAATGAATGGACATTATATCATGCACAAATACAATGAGTGAGTAAATGGTTGACATTATAAACAATAATTTATAATTTGTTCAAATTACCAATGTGGTATAATTAATAGAGGTATGAATTTTTTTTACGAGGATTGCTATTTTAACATCAGAACAAAAAATTAGCACGAAAATTGATGCATGTAAATAATATTAAAAAAAAATAAAAAATATATATTTGATTATTTGTTGTATTTTTATTTGAGAATTGTGTTTGAATCACATTTTTCTTGGGTTCTCTCAAAAGTGGTTGTTTTCTCCTGACAATTACTTCAGGATAGTGAAAATTACTTCAGGATAGAGTGCCGCCAACTAAGAAAAACCTCCTTAGACGTCATGTAATTAGGGAGGCTTCTGGTTCCTTCTATGCTTTATGTCGTGATTTCGTGGCGTCAGTTGATCACATTTTCACTACCTGTGATTTAATCTCTCCTCTTTGGTACAAACTTGCCCGGTGGTTAGGATTTTGGTTAGTTTCCCCCAATAGTATTAGTAGTTTGTTTGAGTCGTTTCTAGGTCTAGGTGTAGGTAGTGATAAGATATTTGTTACTGCTTAGTTGTTAGATGTTAGGAGTAAAATATTTTGCTGTTTTATTTGTCCTGAGAAGTAGTTGTTTCTCTAATTAAGTCGTGTGATTGTTTTGTTTAGTGAGCTATTTTATAGCTTTTCAGTTGCTAGTTGTATTGGCTATTTAATAGCCTCTTCACTATGAATTAAGAAGGAGTTTTCAGCTTCTAGTATATTTCATATCTCTACATGTAGGAAGTCTAGGTTAGGTTGGGTGTTTATTTTTTTATTGAACAACTAGTTATTTTAAGCACAATTTACATGTTCATACTATTATAATTAAGTTGTTCTTATCTATTTATTTTTGTGACAAATGTTCACACGATTATAATTAAGTTGTTCTTATCTTTTTCTTTTTTTTTTTTATTTTTTTTTAAGCAAAGTTGTTCCTTTTATAAGTAAGAAAGATGATTAGATTTAATTAATTCTTCTTAAAAGAGAAATATCGCAAAGTTTTAGTAAAGATTGAAAATCTTTTTTTAAAATGCCACATCTTTTTTAATATTCCATAATTAGATGCCTTCATTTATGTGAGATTATTCGATCATGTGCACGTAAATATTTTTGTAGTATTTCTAACTTCATGGTACCTTCTTATTTTAAAATATATAATTAAAATATTTTTATAAATGAAAAATAATAATTGTGATAAGTATAATCACATATAATTAAATGATAAATACTATAATTTAAAATATGATTATATTCAATATTAGTATATGTATTAAAAAACATTGTTTAGAAATGAGATTTTTCATTGATTTATATCATAGTTTTGTTTATATTTTAATGTAATAGATCTCTTATAATATTTTATAAGTTTGTAGTCATGCATCATATTTTATTTTAATAGTGTAATTTTGTAAGATCTTACCCTTCTTTATATGAGTTGCAATTGTATAGTCACATGTAACTTTGCTTTTTATTTTTGATGTATCCCTTTTTTTTAATAAGAGTCGGAGGAATGCATGCATACATTTTTTTTTATGTGATCTTATTTTTTGAAAATTACCTATCGAATAACTGCTTATTTCCTTCTATGCAATTGAAGGTACCGAGTAACTTTTCTACTTACATCCCTCCCATTCTTTTGAAGTTTCTTTTCACATATTCACTTGATGAAATTTTATCCATACTTTATTAGTCCCATTTTTTAAGTCTTTTGTTTGGTTTACATTTTTTTTTGCTTGGTCATTTTTTTTATAGTAGAATAGTTTTTTCAACACCCTCCACCTGTTTGATATTAGAAGAATTTAACATTCAACATGCCATCTTATTCTTACAACTATCTCACTATTAACACACCCATTAATAATTAATAATAAAATAGATAAATATAATATATTACTTACCATTGGTTAAATAAGAAATAGAGAAACTTTGCAACCACACATAAAATATTTTTAAAAATCATAGCTATGATAACTATATACGGATTGTTTAGGAAGTTGGCGAGGACTTTCATAATATACCCTTATTTAATTCTATTTTATTTTAGACATTTAATTTATTTTACATTTATACTTTTCAAAATGGGTAATATAGTAAAGTTAACTATGTTTTGCATTAAATCAAGAAAATTAGCTACACTTAACTAAATTTTTTAAACACCGCGTAAACATTTTTTTTGCTTATATTTATGTCCAAAAGAGTACCTAGAAACTACTCAAGCTTCCTTTTATAAGTAAGATACTTATTTTAGGCACAATTTACATGTTCATACGATTATAATTAAGTTGTTCTTATCTATTTATTTTTGTGACAAATGTTCACACGATTATAATTAAGTTGTTCTTATCTTTTTCTTTTTTTTTAAGCAAAGTTGTTCCTATTTATTATGTTGTATCTTGTATATAATATATATAAGTGAAATGTTGTTTGTAATGTCATTACTCACTAAACACAAATCAACTATAATGAGGTTGCATCCAAGATCAATGATTTTCCATCTCATCCTATCCATTAGTTATTGTTTCTATCTTGGCAGAGCAATTGATTGTAGTGGAGATCATGTTACAAATACCATTGTTGTTGATCAACAAGGAAGAGGATCATTCAACATGATTCAACCTGCCATCGATTCAATAAAGAATAACAATGATCAGTGGGTTAAGATTCACATCAATCCTGGAAAATATGTGTATGTTTTTTTATTTATTTATTTTTTTGCACTATCAATTAGTTAATCATAAGTATTATATTGTTACCAAAGTTTGACTTTCATAATATTTAACTTAAAGGTCTTAAAAAATATGTTTGCAATTGACTAACAATAAAAAATGTTTTATCGATTTAAACTTTTTGTTTGAAAAACAAGAAAATAAGAAACATTTTTTTTTTTTATTTTTAAAAAACTGAAAAATAGTTTTCGAAAAGAGAACATCAAACACATCTAAAATTTGTTTAATTTAACATTTTCTAATGTTTTAATTTTTTTTGTGTGCAGGGGACGTGTTAATATTCCCGATGACAAGCCATGCATCATTTTAGAAGGATCTAGTAGAGGAAATACAATAATTAGTTATGGTGATACAAATACAACATTCTTTTCAAATCCATCTAATGTGATTTTGAGTGGCATTACATTTGAGGTAAACACAAGAGAAAGAGCAACAAATATATTTTGTGTAAACAAACGTTTCATCTTTAAAGAGTCACTCTCGTTGTCATAGTAGTCTTTAAATCAGTAAAAAATAAATGTATAAAAGTAATGAATAAGTAGCTAATTTTATCAACAAAAAAAAAGTAGCTAATATTAAAATTTTGAAAAGGACATCGAGAAATAAACAAACAACAACTTTTTCCAGAAAAAATGAAATAAATAATAATAATAAAAAGCAACCAAGGGAGTATATGGAATATTAGTGGTGGTGGTGTGAAATCCAACACTATACTTAAAGATAAACCAATTTTTTTGTCGGCACAACTGAGGTCCAGCATATTGCATTTCATTAAGAAATTTTTTATTCAAAAAATTAAATGGTATAATTTTCAATGCGTTGATTTTACGTATTTTCATAAAAAATTTATAAAAAATTTACTATTTAAGGTTTTAAAAAGTGTCCCGAAACACTCGTTATCATTTGCCTTTCTTTTTTCTTTCTAATAACCCAATAATTCCATACTTTTGGAGCTTTTAAAATGGACTATTCAACTTAAAATCTGTCGGCATAACGTGTTACTTTCTCCGGTCTTATATAAGAAAAAAAAAAATTAATTTCGAAATTTATTATAGAATTGATGTATCTAGACAATATTATAATTTAGATACATTATTTTTATAACGAATCTAAAAAGTAAAATTGGACTAATTTTTTTTATTTAAACATAGATTTTAAATATACTATGACATTATACGTTATACGAACCCGGTCCTATACGGGTTGTGAGCTACCCGAAAAAATATGTTTGCAATTGACTAACAATAAAAAATGTTTTATCGATTTAAACTTTTTGTTTGAAAAACAAGAAAATAAGAAACATTTTTTTTTTTATTTTTAAAAAACTGAAAAATAGTTTTCGAAAAGAGAACATCAAACACATCTAAAATTTGTTTAATTTAACATTTTCTAATGTTTTAATTTTTTTTGTGTGCAGGGGACGTGTTAATATTCCCGATGACAAGCCATGCATCATTTTAGAAGGATCTAGTAGAAGAAATACAATAATTAGTTATGGTGATACAAATACAACATTCTTTTCAAATCCATCTAATGTGATTTTGAGTGGCATTACATTTGAGGTAAACACAAGAGAAAGAGCAACAAATATATTTTGTGTAAACAAACGTTTCATCTTTAAAGAGTCACTCTCGTTGTCATAGTAGTCTTTAAATCAGTAAAAAATATTTGATTGAGAACTATTACATGCAATTTAGAAACCATCACAATCATCATCAATCACCAGGAAAAATGGATATTTCCACTTGCAATTTGTCGTTGGTACGGATTTGATTGAGTTTGTGAAGCATGATATGTTTAAGAGATTTGATAATGATAAGATGGTTTGTTGAGAGGCCATTAGTAAAATAAAACTTGACTTTGAGAAGTGATTTAGTTTTATTTTTGGTGTGTTTTGGATAACTAGTCTTAGATTGTGTCTTGTATGGAAGATGATTGATGGTAATCTTGGAATGGAGGAAGAAGATGAAAATTTAACTTTATTCTTCTTTTCAAGAGATGAAAGAGGCTTTTTTAATCATTTTAGTCCCTAGCCATGTGGACATCCCAATAAATATATGATGTGGCAAAAAAAAATGAACACATTATCAGAGTTAACACCAATTTAAAGTTTTTAACTATTTTGACTAATAGTTGATATGACGGCGAGTGATACTTTCAAGAATGTGACCGTTTACTTAATATTTTATTAAATTGAAATATCAATAAATTAGTGAATTTTTTTTTACACACAATAAATTAACGACTATGTTTCTTTGATTTACAATTACAGAACACATTTGGACGTAATGCTCCGGCGGTAGCTGCTACTATATACGGTGATAAGACATCTATATTTAAATGTGGTTTCTTGGGTTATCAAGATACTTTACTTGATGGATATGGACGTCATTATTATAAGAATTGTTATATTCAAGGTGAAGTTGACTTCATTTTTGGTTTTGGCCAATCTTATTATGAGGTAATAATATATTACACTTTTTATGCTAAATAATCTACTATTACATATTTGTCAAAAAAAAATATACTATTACATATTTACAATGTTTTCAATATGATCTTAGTCTATTATTTTTTTATGTTTGGTCCCTATAAAATATTGTACGGTCCCTAAATATATACCTTTTTTTCTCAGTGTTTTGTTTTAGTTTCAATAAAATTTAATTTGTTCATATTAAAATTGATCCATGTAATATTCATTTTAATCCTTATTTTAAGAGACTAAAATAAAATATTCTACGTACTATAAGGACTAATTCTATTATGATTAAATTTTGCATGAACTAATAACAAAACAATACGGACAAAAAGCAAAAAGTGAATAAAAACAATTACAAAAAAAAATGATATATTTGCAAGATAAAAAAATATATTTAATTTTCTATTTACATTATTATATTTTTCATTATTTTTATTTTTTTAACTTTGTTTTGATATTGAAAGCCTGGCAATTTTTTTTACTTGACTTTTTCTTGTTGTAGAACTGTGTGATAAAGCAACACAAGATAGTTCTTTACCTCCCGGTTTCATCACAGCCCAATCTAGAACTTTACCGACTGAAGGAGGTGGTTTTGTTTTTAGAAAAGGATTTGTTACTGGGATTGGTAAAGTGAATTTAGGAAGAGCATGGGGTCCTTATTCAAGAGTTATATTTTGGGGAACTAACCTTGGTTCTGTGGTACTTCCTCAAGGATGGGATGCTTGGGATTACAAATATCATGAGTAAGTTTTATTAATTTAATACATTTCTAAAGATTGATAACAATTCTTTTGTTTGACTTTGAAAATACACAAATACAAGAAAAGAAAAAACTTGATAAATTTGTTATAGAGTTGTCAATTCAGTGATGTGATAATTTAAAGAAAGTTTATAAGTTGTCAATATAGTAACATAGTAACCGCGTAAAGAAATATTTTTCATATTAAACACCAAAAAATTGAAGAAATATTATATTTTTCGTTAAAGCAAAAATACTCCTATTGATTAAATGGAATCTTATTTCATTTTATATACTTTTTGTTGTGACAAGTTGATGTTTTAATGCATAATAAAATGTCTTGTAACTTATATTTGTTCATAAACAAATGATGCAGAGGAAACTTCACCTATGCGGAAGTTGATTGTATAGGACCAGGGTCCAATACTTCAGGGCGTGTTACGTGGGAGAAGAAGCCAAATCAAATAAATATATCTCAGTATTCTTTACAAAATTTTATAAATCAAGATGGATGGCTTAACAAGTTACCAACTGCATTTGTGTAATTTACTACTTTCTATATGTCAAATAAATTAAGGATCCCTTTGGATATATATAAAATTAAATAAAAAGGACCTCTTTGGATGACGATTATTCCAAAGTTATCAACTTCTCTACTTGTTTTCAATGTCATATTATTTCATTACTAGCTTTTCAAATCTTGCATTATTATATTATTTCTCCACCAAAAAGTTCAGAGCAATCTCCCATTATTACATTATTGTCTTCTATTTCTATATTAAATCTATACAAAAAAAATTAATATACATTAACATTTAAGTAAAATTTGGGGTAATGTATAGTCAAAAATTGGGGTAATAATTGTATTTTTTATTTAAAAAATATAAGAAAATTTATTTTAAAAAATATACAATATAAATATAAATAAAATTTGTGTATTATGACAAAAAAAATATCTTTCTCATTTAACATTCAACTCGCTTTTAATCAAATGGAAGAGGATTGAAGTATGGTGGCATGGTGTGGACTAACCTATGTTGCTAAATATGGTCATTCAACATAATAGACTTTTAGCCATTTAAAGAGGATTGAAGTATGGTGGCATGGTCAAAAGATGTTAAATTGTTTTCACTTTTTCATATATGCTTTAAATTTGTCCCATTGGGTTCTATTTATGTAGTTTTTCTTGTTTGGCCCCATCGGGAGGATGAATTATCTCATAAGGTGTGGAGTGACATTTTTCAATGGTTAGAGATTCAAAGTGCTCTTCATAAGAAGTATAAGAAGTGCTTCTAAGTTATCTGGTTGGCGACAATTTAGGCGATATGGAGGGCTCGAAAATTGCTATTTTAACGGTAAAACTTTCGATGCGGATTTTATGATTTTGTATATTAAATTACATGTTTGGTGGTGGTTCAAGGTGAAGTTCAAAGATTTCGTTTGTTCGTTTAGCTTTTGGAATTTTAACCCTTTACTTTGTTTGGGTTTGTCAGATATGTAACTTTTCTTTTCATTTGTTTTGCCTTTTACTTATTTTTTGTATCTTGACAATTGCCTAGCATCTAGATTGTGCACACCTTGCGCTAATTTAGATTGCTGTTTTTTAATATATGGTTCTTTAGTCGATTCAGAAAAAAAGTTGGTCTTATATATACACATCACTCACTTATAATTTTTTTATCAATAATATATAATAAAAATTCAATTTCTCAAATCCAACACCTCAAAAAAACTTACACTACAACATTTTCATCCTACGGCACCAAAAGAAAACTTTTGCAAAATCTATCACGTTGTCTAAGACAACTTGTCTTAGCTTATTGCAACAGTTTTTTAATCAAACGGCAAAGCCTTCAGAATAACCGTAGCCTTAGGTAAAATTTGAGGACGGTTTTGGAATTTCGCTACAACAACGGTGCTAAGCAAAACAAAGAATAAACCGTTGCTGTTGGTTCTTTTTGAGAACAGTTTTCCGAAATTATACCCAATGTTTTCAATGCGTTGTGATGAGTCTTCATCCGTCGCTATTTTTAGAGTCTTTTTAATTAAGTTTTTAATATCATTTTATTAGTTTAATGTTTAATTTAGAGTCATTTTAAATAAATTGCAATTTTTGGTTTATTGTGTCAATTAGATGTTTTTCTCTATTAAAATAATATTTTGTGTAGTTTTTATTTTCTTGGTTCAACTAAACACATTTATGCTTGAGAACAAATATCATTAATAGGTGTTTTAGTGTAATGGGTTGGTGTGAATAGAAAACAAACCAATGAATGCCCAAGAAAATGCAACATGGTCTTATGTTAAAGTGGCCCAAGAAGATACAGGGGGATCCATTGCCTATTGCATATAGGAAAAGCTGCGCAACGATAGAAAGGGAAACAGGCAGCAAAGCGGATCACAGGGATTCCACACGCACTACAGGACGAGGAAAGGATTGAAGCACATCACATACAGCAAGGACGGAAACGGAAGAGAAATTGAAGAAGCAAAGGAAGGCAACGTGAAGAGCAAAGCAATCCATCTTGGGTTTATTCCTTTTCATCATGCTTGTTTCTTTAAATATTATGTCTAGCTAAATTTTCATGATTGGTCCTTAGGGGATTCTAATTGTTATTTTTCTTGAACAATGTGATTATCATATGATATGATCAATGAATTACGAAGTTAGTTTCTTCAATTATTCCTTGTGTTTAATGCTTTGCATGACTTGATCAATTGTGTAATGATTTCAATTATTTGTTTTACTATGACGATAGGAATGAATGATCGATCTAGGAATGATTGATCCATTAACTTTCACTTAAGACATTTCGGATTGTTAATTGAGATTAAAAGATTAAAGTTTATAAACCTCAATTGATCATAGATTACCTAAGACATTAGGAATTGATGATCAAGAGAGAGGATTCACTACTAGAAAAAAATTGAATTAAGACGGAATTTCGGGACGGAAAAATTTTCTGTCTCAAAATTATATGATTGGGACGGAATTTGCGACATATTTTCGTCGCAGGTGATTTTATAAACATTAATTAATTATTATGGGACGGAATGTAATTTCAGTCGCTACTTTGGGACAGAATATATTATTCCGTCACCAATTTGTGGAAATGGTTCCATCATTGAGAGAAATTCTTTTAATTTCACACGTTATTTTCTTTACCCTCAAATGAGAGAAACAAAAAACTCAAACCTCTTTCTATGCTCTCTCGTCGGCCAGACCTTTTCGATCCAGATCCCGCCACCACTCAACCAGATCGGAGATAAAGACACACTTTTCGAGCTCCCCATATCGAGATCTATTTTTTGAGAGGACCAACTATGTCGTCTGCCTCTCCACTGTTGTGGTGAGAGTATTTCCTACCCTCTTCAGTTTTTCTTCTTCCTCTTTTATTTTTTGTTTTTTTCCTTCTTTGTATATATTGAGTCACTTCATTCTCTACCATTATCATTTTATTCAGAAATAGTTTTGGTGGAACCACTATGTTGGAACTCTACAGCCGCCCTGGTACGATCTACTTCAAAGGTGAGTCTTCTATTTTGCTCAGTTTATACTTCAAACCTAAAAAAAAACTCATTTTTCTTTTAAAACCCTAAATTATTTTTCATCCAAAAAGTAGTCGCCGTTTAGATCTATTGTTGTCTTAATTTTGAAAAAATTTCTTACTTTCCCAGTTTTATTTTAAAATATAGAAGTCCTCATTTTTATTTGAAGTCCATATTCCTTGTTTTCTACTATAAAACCCATAATGTTAAATCAATTTTAGAAATATCGTTAGCTACAATCTCAGTGGCAGTGCATGCTTAGTTTGTTGGTTTTAATTATTTTTGAGAAAATCCATGTTTTATTTATTTTCCAAGTCACAGTGGAAGATGATAGAAAATAGAGAAAATGTAATGAATCATTGAGGTGGATATTGATTGACATTATAAATTACAATTACCATGAGGTTGAACTCTTGACTTATAATTCCAGGTGCATGTAACAATCTTGTAAGATGATGTGGTTGATATATTAGCTCTGTTTAATATAACCAAGTACTTTAACAAGTTTTTGTTTCACTTTGACTGTCTTTAACTTCTCTTTAACAAGTTTTTGTCTTTAACCATATGGCATTACCATGTGAATTCCAATATTGGTAAAGTTGATCATAATTATAAGGTGATTGGTGTGGAAGCTATAGTAATTGATGGATCCATTTTTATCTCTCACTAGGGATCAATCCTCAAGTTACTGAAATGATGCAAAGAAGGGCCATTGACATCTAACTAGTTGACTATTTCTATGGTGCAAAAGAAGGGCCATTGACACAACTTGAGAACATAATATGAACAATAGATAATATGTGAGGTATGACACTATCTGATATGTGATTGCAACTTCATGTTACATCTTTCTTTCTTAGTATGCATACTTGTTAATTTGTTGGAGATTTCTTTTGAACTTGTTGAGATAGGCCACTTAGTATATAGTCAATTGATGTTTTTTAGTTTTTTGTTTACAGGAAAATTTTCTTAAGCTATGTTCACAACTTAAGTCTCTACCTCAACATTATGAGTTTGGTGATGAATGGAGTACTTTCTCAAGCCTATTGATTATGATGCATTGCATAAGGATTGGAAACATGTGTTCATGCCTCCAAGATAATAGTGATGACTTTGTACTTACAATCTACAAAATTATTATAAGTTTTAGTCTTTTGAATGTATTTTTAGAATTTGGATTATGTATATGTTTATAATTGTATCAGACAAATATGTAATTGTTTATTAGTTGAATAAAAATTGATGATCATTACATTATGAATTTATATTATTGATTAGTAATTACTTTTATCAGAATGCATTAGAATTGGACAAGAAATTGAGCAAGATTTTGCAGCACAGTATTGAGACGGAATTTTAAAATATGCCACTAAATTGGGACGGAATTGTATAATCCGTCACAGCATTTTATCATTTTTCCGTCCCGAATTCTGTCCCAACATTGCGACAGATTGGAAAATTCCGTCCCCCAGACATTGCGACGAGCAGAAATGCGACGAAATTCTTGATGTCGCAAATTCCGTCCCAAAATTATTTCGGGACGGAAATTTCAACTATTGTGCGACGGATTTTTCCGTCCCAAATGAATTTTTTTCTAGTAGTGATTATGTTACCAAGACATTGGGCATAATCATTTTTGATTTAATCTAATCCTGAAACTGAATTGAGTAATTTGTAATCATACATGAAATTACCAAGAGAAATAGTAATTAGATGAACCAAAAGGATCAATCACTGTTCTTTTATTACTTGGAATCCTAAGTTATTTCTAGTTTATGATTAAAAATTCAAACCAAGTTAAACTCCCCCCTTTGCATTTTAATTATTAATCCTAAATTAATTTAATGTTTTGTCGAGATTGAAACAATCCCTGCGGATACGAACTTTATAAATTTTATTACTTGACGACTATTTAGTACACTTGCTAAATTTCTATCACGTTGTAATTCTGAAACCGTTCTCTTAAACTTTGATTTCAAATTGTTCATTGTATGCTACCGCGACACTTTTTAACTGTTGGGAATAATAAAATGTGTTATTTTATTATTTTTTTTTTGTTGAAAATGATTCTAAATTGAAAATTATACGATGAAATCAAAATATTGGTCAATCATAATACTTTCATATATTATGTATTATAATAAAGTAGTTGGGTCTTTAATTTATACCCTTAATACATTATGTCAATCATCATTGTTACAATCAAAATTACATCAACATCTAAAAATAAAACCTAATAGCATCAACATCTATCTCTTCAGCTCTTCCAAATCTGGATATCTTCATTATTCATCTTCTTGATCTCAAATCTTGTCTCTACCACTTATTTTGTCAAAGATTTGAATGCTCTGTTAACCATGAACTAATTCTTTTCTTCCTCATGTAAACCATTCTCCAACATAATTAAACTATAATTAAACTATTTGAGGTAATCTCAGATCAACATTCAAGAAAATCATGCTCCAACATGTCTACTTAAAGAAACTTTAACCCCAAAAACATGAACAAGACATAATCACACAAGTAGCTCATTAAACAATCGAGGTTTTCAATATAAACCATCAATAGGCACAACACTTATGTCACTATTTAAATTAACATCACTTATAAGTGAAAAAGATATGCCAATGGAGAAGCTGAATTTTTAGCACTGTAAACTTAATATAGCATGCTTGTAGTCAAGTGGTACTAACCTGCCATTTTGAAGCAGAAAGTCAGTCTTGTCAAGATATGGCACTGCAGTAGAAGGATGCAGCCAGAAGCTGCAAAAAAAGTCCAAATGGAAGAAATAAACATCCATTAGAAAACAAAGTTTAAAACTGCAAAATGATAAAGAATAAGACCTGAGTTATCATTACCTGTGAGAAAACAATTGTATTTAAAAGTTCGGGAGTGTGTATATCTTTCGGCCAATCAAAACCAGAGTTATCATTACCTGGAGAATCGTAGCACAAATATACTTTCTCTTCACTGTCTATCAATGACAACATGCACTCATTAATCAAGTCAACAATTGAAATTTTTTGGAGTCAATATGGCTCTGTCCTGAAAAAACGGGAGGATCTTTCATATTATCAATTATAGATGGATATATTGCAGTAACAATCGACGCAATAGGATCATCTCTGAGTTTGGACTCAGAACATTGATGACATTAGTCATTACATGGAAATAAAGACCATTTTCAAGTGATTTTAGAGGTTTTTGACTTAAATCATGAAGAATAAGATATTGATTTGAAGCTACATGCGAAGGAAGATAGCAGATAAAAATTGGTGGAAATTGAAGTACTTTTACGCCTGGGGCGGAAGTTTTTCCGCCTGAGGCGGAATTTTTGCTGAAAAACCAAGATTGCTCACTGTTTTGCCGTTTCAGGCGAAATTCTTGTGCCTGAAACGTAATTTTTTACGCCTGGGGCGGAAATTCTGTGCCTCAGGCGGAAAACGTTATTTTTGATCAGTTTTATAAAAGGGAAACTTCAGATCTGGATCATTATCGAATTTTTACGCAAAAGAATAGCTATTGGAGCGATTTTGGAGGATCAAGAGCGACCAAGCAAGGATTCCAGTGTGGAAACACATCAAGATTCTTCTTGTAAACATGCTTTCTTTCATTTTTATTTGATGTAATTTCTGAATTTGCAATGTCTAGCTAAATTCTCATGATTGGTCCTTAGGTGATTCTAATTACTTTTGATCTTGAATTATGTGATTGTCATATGATATGATTAATGAATTACGAAGTTAGTTTCTATTGATTGTTCTTTGTGCTTAATGCTTTGTATGAATTCGCGACTTATATGATGATTGCAATGATTTGTTTTACTATGACGATAGGAATAAATCATCGATCTAGGAACGATTAATCAATTAACTTTCACTTAAGATATTTCGGATTGTTAATTGAGATTAAAAGATTAAAGTTTTTCTTCCTCACATGATCATAGGTCTTACTAAGACATTAGGGATTGATGATCATGAGAGAGGATTATGTTACCAAGACATTGGGCATAATCAATTATGTTTTAATCAAATCATGAAACTAATTCGACTAATTCGTTATCATACATGAAATTACCAAGAGAAATAGTAATTAGATGACCCAAAAAGGACCAATCGCTTTTCTTACATCAATCTAAACACCAAAGCAATTCCAAAGTTTAAAAATTTGAACTTGAAACCAAACAAGAACCCCCTTTTTACAATTTATGTCAATTTACATGAGTATGTCTTCAAATTACAATTGATTTAGAACAATCCCTGTGGAGAGAACGATTTTATTATACTACTTGACGACTATTTAGTACACTTGCTAAATTTCCATCAAGTTTTTGGCGCCGTTGCCGGGGATTGTTGATTAAATCAACAAGGCAATTGAGTCATACTTTTAAATTTTATTGTTTTATTGATTAAGTTTTTGTTTATTTTAATTATAAATATATAAAAAAATATATAAGTTCTGAATTTTATTTTCATTTTCATTCTTGTGTAGTGCAGTTGCTTCTTAAGGTATTTTCTGGTTGTTTATGCAAGGTAGGAGAGTAGCAAGAGAACTTGTCTTTGATCCTGAAATAGAGAAAACAGCTAAAGCAAACAGGAAAGCAGTTCGGTTAGCCCGAGAGGCTGCCCGGTTAGCAGGTGTTGCACAAGAAAGTAGTGAAGAAGCGGTTTCTAGTCCAAACACATCGGACAACGAAGCCAACATCATGGCTGAAAATCCACCACCACCTCCACCAGTTGTGCCTGAGAGGATGTTAGGTGACTATGGGCAAAGAAACAATGGAGAGCTTGCCAATCTGGGTTTCCAACCGAGAAATCATGTGTCATTTGATATCAAGAATTCAGTGCTCAGCGCCCTCAAAGAGAATCAATACTCAGGGGCAGAAACACAATGTCCAAATCTCCACCTGGAGCATTTCTATGAAGCTTGTGACTATACAGACCCACCAGGAGTGTCTGAATCAGATAAAAGATTAAGGCTTTTCAAGTACTCGTTAACTGGAAGAGCTAAAGACTGGCTGGACACAATACCACCTAACACCATCAATACTTGGCAAGAGCTAGAGATGAAGTTCATGGATAGGTACTTTCCAATTCACAAGTATCTGGAAAGAAGAGCTGACATTACAAGTTTTGAGCAAGGAGACTCCGAAACATTGTATGATGCCTGGGAAAGATTCAAACTGAGCCTGAAGAAGTGTCCTAAGCATGGGC
Organism: Trifolium pratense; assembly: GCF_020283565.1. Taxonomy (NCBI): domain Eukaryota; kingdom Viridiplantae; phylum Streptophyta; class Magnoliopsida; order Fabales; family Fabaceae; genus Trifolium; species Trifolium pratense. The sequence goes on from NC_060062.1 coordinate 1,267,203, forward strand.
TCGATAGTCATACTCAAATGCAGCATTTCACACAAGGATTGAGAGCTCAAACTAGAATGTTTCTAGATGCATCGGCAGGTGGATCTTTGAAAAATAAAAATCAAACTCAAGCTAGAGAGTTGGTGGAATCCATGGCTCAAAATGAGTACAGAGTTGAAAATGATCGTGGTGCAAAGAAGAAGGCAGGCATGATAGAGCTTGATACTCAAACTGCTCTTTTGGCCCAATCTACATTGATGAATTCTCAAATGGCAGCTGTGTTGAAACACCTCACTAGCACTCCTAATGCCCAAATGCCAGTCATGGCAGCTAATGAAGTGAAATGTGATTTTTGTGGACAAGGGCATGCTAATGGCCAATGTTTTCCTGAAGGGTCAGAAGAGGCAAAGTACCTAGCCAACTTCAAAAGGAACAACCCAAAGTATGATCCATATTCAAACACTTATAACCCAGGTTGGAGAGATCATCCAAACTTTGGTTGGGGAGGAAATCAGAACTCAAATCAATCTCAACAACAATCTTCTTCACAAAACTCTCAACAACGGAGACCTTCTCAATTAGAGGATACACTTACTCAATTCATAAAGGTGACTCAAGGGAACTTCGAAGCTATGAAGGTTAGCCAAGATCAAATGAAAACCAACCAAGATATTGCCAACAAGAATCATGAAGCTTCAATTAAGAACTTGGAAACTCAAGTTGGGCAATTGTCAAGGCAATTCGCGGCTACTCAAAATAATGGTTTTGAAGGTTCTACAAAGGATAATCCGAGGAATGAAAGTTGCAAGGCGATTAATTTGAGAAATAGAGTGGTTCCTTCACCTGAGATTGTAACGAAGAAAAAGAGTGAGTCTAGTGTTGAGAGAGTGAAAGAAAAAAATAATGTTGAGGGAGAAGTTGAAAAGGAGTTGGAGAAAATGATTGAGAAAGAGGAGTTAGTTGAAGATGAGAAAGAGAAAAAAATTGAAAAAGAGAATGATGAGAAGTTAGTTGAAAAGAGAGGCAAGGGTGTAGAGGAGAAAGAAAGTTCTGTCCATGCCAAATTGCCATATCCGCGCAAGAAGAAGGCAAAGGCTAATGATCACCAACAATTCAAAAAGTTTATGAAGATGCTTCATGATCTCCAAATTAACATTCCTTTTGCTGAAGTGTTGGAACAGATGCCTGTCTATGCCAAATTCATGAAAGAACTTATGACAAAGAAGCGGAAACCTCTTGATGATGATACAGTGGAGATGACAGAGGAATGTAGTGCCATAATCCAAAAGAAACTTCCTCAAAAGAAGAAGGATCCTGGAAGCTTTACCATACCATGTTCAATAGGTAACATCTCCGTTGGTCGAGCTCTATGTGATTTAGGATCTAGCATCAACCTAATGCCATTGTCAATGATGAAGAAGATACCTGGAGCTGTTGCAAAGCCTACAAAGATGCAGCTCTCTTTAGCTGATCGTTCTATTGTACATCCTTACGGCGTACTTCATGATGTTTTGGTAAGAGTTGCTGAGTTTGTTTTTCCGGCGGATTTCGTCATCCTTGATATGGAAGATGATGCAGATGTAGAACCATTGTTGTTGGGTAGACCATTCTTAGCTACCGGAAGAGCATTGATTGATGTTGAGATGGGAGAACTTATGTTGAGAACACATGGGGAACAAGTCATGTTTAACGTGTTCAAAGCTATGAAACACCATGATGATGAGCCACAATGTTACAAGGTTGACGTGATTGAGGAAGTGGTAGAAGATGTCTTAGTGGAAGAAACACCATCTTTACCTCTAGAAAGAGTAATTGTTAATTCCATCGATGATTTGGAAGAGGAATGGGACAAGGAGATTGAAATTTGTCTCCGTCAACTTGAAGCATGTAAAGAAGAAGAAGCACAAAAAGATTTTGAAAATGTGTATGCTGTGGAAGAGAAAGCTAGTGGTAAGGAGGACCTAAAAGTTACTATTCCGGAGTTGAAAGAGCTCCCCCCTCACTTAAAATATGTTTTCTTAGGAGAAGATGCTTCACAACCGGCAATCATAAGCAGCAGGTTGAGTTCTTTGGAAGCAGAGAAGCTAACTAGAGTCCTGCGAGAAATTAAAGAAGCCATGGGTTGGAGCATCTCTGATTTGAAAGGGATTAGTCCCGGATTCTGTATGCATAAAATAAAAATGGAAGATGAATACAAACCTGTGGTGCAACCTCAAAGAAGACTAAATCCAACCATGAAAGAAGTGGTGAAGAAAGAGGTTCTTAAACTTCTAGAAGCTGGTATGATTTATCCAATCTCGGATAGTGCGTGGGTAAGTCCTGTCCATGTGGTCCCGAAAAAAGGTGGTATGACAGTTGTGAGAAATGAAAAAAATGAACTGATACCCACTCGCACCGTCACTGGGTGGCGGATGTGTATAGACTACAGGCGGTTGAACTCGGCAACAAGGAAGGACCATTTTCCTCTTCCATTCATGGACCAAATGTTGGAAAGGCTTGCAGGGCAGGCCTATTATTGCTTTTTGGATGGATATTCTGGGTACAATCAGATTGTGGTAGACCCAGAGGATCAGGAGAAAACAGCTTTTACTTGTCCTTTTGGAGTATTTGCTTACCGGAAGATGCCTTTCGGGTTGTGCAACGCACCGGCCACATTCCAGCGGTGTATGCTATCTATTTTTGCTGATATGATGGAGGACACAATCGAGATATTTATGGATGATTTTTCTGTGTTTGGTAAGTCTTTTGATAAATGTTTAGCCAATTTGAATGCCGTATTGAAGAGATGCATAAGTACCAATTTAGTTTTAAATTGGGAAAAATGTCATTTTATGGTTAAAGAAGGTATTGTGCTTGGACACAAAATCTCTTCAAAGGGCATTCAAGTTGACCAAGCAAAGATAGAGGTTATTAAGGAATTGCCTCCTCCCGTGAATGTTAAGGGAGTGAGAAGCTTCTTAGGACATGCCGGTTTCTATCGGCGTTTCATCAAAGACTTTTCGAAAATAGCTAAGCCCTTAAGTAACCTCCTTGTGAAGGAAAATGAATTTAAATTTGATGATGAATGTTTGAATGCTTTTGTTGTGATTAAAGAAAAGTTGGTCACCGCGCCCATAATCGTTGCACCTAATTGGGATCTCCCTTTTGAATTAATGTGTGATGCAAGTGATTATGCGGTTGGAGCGGTGCTTGGCCAACGAGATGCGAAATTTTTCCATGCTATATATTATGCAAGCAAGGTTTTGAATGAAAACCAAATCAATTACACAACTACTGAAAAAGAGTTGCTTGCAATAGTATTTGCTTTGGAAAAATTTCGCTCTTATCTGATTGGATCGAAAGTTGTTGTTTTTTCAGATCACTCGGCACTTAAGTACCTCCTCACAAAAGGCGACTCAAAGCCTAGACTCTTGAGGTGGGTACTACTTTTGCAGGAATTCGATTTGGAGATAAAAGACAAGAAAGGTGTGGAGAATGTGGTCGCGGACCATTTGTCAAGGTTAGAAAATCCAATGGTGACCACAAAAGAGAAGTGCATTAATGAAGAGTTCCCGGATGAAAAATTGCTGATGGTTTCTAAAAGGCCTTGGTTTGCTGACATGGCTAATTTCAAAGCAGGAAATGAAATCCCGGAGGACTATTCCTATCAGCAAAAGAAGAAATTCTTTAGAGATGCTAACTTCTATTTTTGGGATGATCCATACCTATTTAAGGTGGGGCAAGATGGTTTGATCCGTAGATGTGTTGATGAAGAAGAGGCGCAAAGTATAATGTGGCATTGCCACAGTTCTCCATATGGTGGTCATCACAGTGGTCCACGAACAGCAGCAAAGGTGCTTCAAAGTGGTTTCTTTTGGCCGACACTGTTTGCAGATTGTGTAGAGTTTGCTAGAAGATGTGATAATTGCCAGAGGACCGGCAATGTTTCAAAGCGGGATGAGATGCCTCTAAACCAAATGCTCGAAGTAGAACCTTTTGATTGTTGGGGGATTGATTTCATGGGACCTTTCCCATCTTCACGGTCTAATCTTCATATATTGGTGTGTGTAGATTATGTTACAAAATGGGTGGAAGCTATTCCTTGCCAAGCAAATGATTCTCATACCGTGGTGAAGTTCCTTAAAGAAAATATTTTTACTCGGTTTGGGGTTCCTAGAATTCTCATTAGTGATGGAGGCAAACATTTTTGTAACAAATACTTGGAGAATGTCTTGGAGAAATACAATGTCAAGCACAAGGTGGCCACTCCATACCATCCTCAGACAAGTGGACAAGTTGAAGTATCTAACCGGCAATTGAAACAAATTCTGGAGAAAACGGTTTCTACTTCAAGGAAAGACTGGTCAATGAAGCTTAATGATACACTTTGGGCTTATAGAACCGCGTTCAAGACACACTTGGGGTTCTCTCCGTACCAACTAGTTTATGGCAAATCATGTCACCTACCGGTTGAGCTAGAACACAAGGCGTATTGGGCTGTGAAATTTTTAAATTTTGATGCAGGTCTTGCGGGTGAGAAAAGATTGCTTAAGCTGAACGAACTTGAAGAATGGCGGATGCAAGCATATGAAAACGCCGTGATTTTTAAAGCAAGGACAAAGAAGTATCATGATAAAGGGTTGGTAAGAAAGGAGTTTAAGAAAGGACAGCAAGTCTTGTTGTTCAATTCTCGTTTAAGGTTATTCCCGGGTAAGCTGATGTCTCGGTGGTCTGGTCCGTTTGTCATTAAGGAAGTTTTTCCACACGGGGCTGTGGAAATTTTTACACCAGGAGAGGAGGAGAAATCTTTCAAAGTAAATGGACAAAGACTCAAGTTTTATAAGGGAGGAGATTTTAATCGCCACAAGGTGGCAGTACTTTTCAAAGACCCTTGAGGTTTCGAGACCGTCAAGCTAATGACGCTAAAAGTAGCGCTGCTTGGGAGGCAACCCAAGGTTTTATTTAACCGTAATAGTTTTTCTTTTGATTTTTTGTGTTTTGCAGGTCAAATTGAAAAAAAGAGGAGTGTGAAAAGTGTACAACCAGGAAGAATTGCCGTTTGGGGCGTAAAAATTCTGAAGAATATTGGGTGCTCTCTATTTTCACGTTTTAGGCGTAAACAATGGCGTTTGGGGCGGAAAAAGTTTGAAGAAAAAAAACATTGCTCTCTGTTTTGCCGTTTGGGGCGGAAAAAGCTGTGTTTGGGGCGGAAAAATTTCGTTTTAGGCGTAAACACACATTAAACCCTCATTCTTTCTCTCAAACTTCATCTTCTTCAACAAACCTTATCCTTTCTCACAAAACTTCATCTCCTTCCTCACACAAATCCTCCATTAACAACCATCCAAACCTTCAAACCCAACACAAATCCTTCATTAAAACAACAACCACAACAAATTCACCCATTATCTTTCACCAATTTCATCCTCAATTCTCAAACCCCTCTTGAACCTAAACCTCCCAAATCCTTCAAAACCCCATTAAAACAACAACCTCTCTCACACCCATAACACCAAACCCACGAAAATTTCTTCCTTCCAACTCTATTCTTCAAAACCCATCATTAACAACAACCAATTCTTCAAATTTTTCCAAAACCCAAAATCAAAAACCCTTCAAAACCCTACACGAAAATTCACCCAAAAACACCATAAATCTTTATCTTTTCCATCAATCACCCATAAACCATTACCTTTCTCAATCTTTACCTTTCTCACCATGAAGAACATATTCAAAAAATCCTCAAAAGATAAAGAAGTTGAAGTTGGGTCTTCAAAATCAAGGTCAAAAGTGGTGAAGAAAAGGAGAGTAGTCCGAACTCCTACACCGTCACCTTCGCCTTCTCCTCCACCATCACCGCCTAGAGAGCAATCACCACCTCCTCCAACGCCGGTTGTGACTGAAATTCCTCGGTCACGTTTTGTTCGTCCAACGGCCTACAATCGGTACCAGACTCTCAAAAGTAAGGACTTCAAACCTGAAAAGCGTCTCACGGATGAAGTGCTAGCATTTCCCTTAATTGAAGCAGAATTCCGCAACAGGCATTGGTATGAGTTTAATTTCTGTCTTCGGTCTGGAAATCGTACTTTAGCATTAGAATTTTTGAGTAATGCATGGCGAGTGAAAAATTCGTCACCACGGATTGCTAAAGTACGCGGGGTAGATGTAGACTACTCCCCGGAAACTATAAATAGGATATTTCATTTTAATGTTCCTGAATTCTGTGTTCTGAATCATCGACGTGAGAATAGGGCAACCATGGCATCAGATAAGCGTGAGGCTTTAAAATCTCAGCTGACTGTACCCGGAAGTGTGTGGGTGAGACCATCTAGACAGCTCCCTGTTGGTGTAAGCCCTAGAGGCCAATTACTTATAATTGAATAATAAATGTATTGAATAATTTACTTATCAAATAAAAGGCTCTTCTTTATTAATTTTATATATGTTAAAATGATAAAGTCCCTAGAATAGTCAGTTCACTTATGGAACGTTAAGTATGACTTAATCGTGAGATTCCATTAAATATAAGAACACTATTCTTAAACATATCCATAGTCAGGTTTTATTGTGAAATGGGATAACGATAAAGCATAAAGACTATTATGTTGGTAGACTGATGATCATATCTCACTGATCATGGATAATGAGTTATTAAGTCTTCACATAGATATAAATGTTAAGGGTAACTTTATATCGGATTGACCCACCATGAGAATACTACATAGAGTGTTATGAAATGTCATAAGTTTTCTCATAGTGATAAAAGGTGTATTCCACCCTTCGACCTGAAACCACTATGTACCCTAGATGCAGGAGTGTAATACCTTGTTGTCATTCAAACGTTATCCGTAACTGGATAATTATAAAGATGGTTGATGGGTATCCCACGAATCATGCTGAGGGACATGAGTGACCTAGATGGAATTTGTCCCTCCTACATAACGGGAGATATGTCTATGGGCCCAATATTGAATTAGACAAGGATGACATACTATGCCTTGTGTTCAATATAGACATGAGGACAAAAGGGTAATTGTGCACAAGATATTTATCACGGAAAGGTTAGTCAGATCACGTGACATTCCTATGACTTGGGTAACAGTGATGTGTTGCTAGATACCGCTCACTGTTTATAATATTACGATTAATATTATTGCCAACGTCATAAGAACCTACAGGGTCACACACATAAGGACAGTTAAGAAGGGAAAAATAAGTAAGACTTATTGTGGGGGTGCAGTTAGTGAAAAACGGTTATTGGGCTTGAGAAGCCCAATTTCGTGTAAACTAAAGACCTCATAAGAAACTCTATAAATAGAGCCTTATGAAGTTCAGAAGTTACACTTTAGAAACCCTAACTGAGTTTAGAAAAATTCTGAATTTCTCTAAATCCTAAACCGCACAAAATTCCCTCAGCCTTCATCCAAGAACAGCTAGCACTGTGAGATCGAAGGTTCCTGTTCGTGTGGACTAAGTGGAGGTGCTGCAAGTGCGGTGCTTGTGATCGATAAAGGCGGCCACAGATTTGTTCTTCAAAGGTAATATTCTAGACCTGATCATGCTCATTCACAAGAATCCATTGATGGGAAATCTTAATTTTAAAATTCCGCTGCGTTTATAAAAGTGTTTTATGAAACGATTTCCTAACAGTGGTATCAGAGCCACTTGTGAAACCATGAATCAGTTTGCTGTTTTATTACTGTTTTATTAATATGATTTTGAATCGGTATTAATAATAAGAACAACAAGGATTAATAAAATTTGATTGATCGGTTTAAAATATATGTGTGATATATATTTCTGATACGACGCATCAGTGTATGTGATACATTGATCGTGTCATTCATTCGAATGTTTGAGTGATTGGCGTTTAATTTGGATGATTGTGAGCGTGAGCTTCGGAACCGTTTATGGTGAAGCATCATATATCCGATCGTTCATCTAGAACTAGCAGTCCTGAAACGTTTTGATGAATGGTGGTTGTATTAGGGTTTATAACAATACAAGTGTTGTGTTGTTATATAAACAGAACATATTGTTCATTGAAAGTTTTAAGTGATTGTCGTGAGCATGAATGATTGTGAGCGTGAGCTTCGGAACCGATAACTGGTGAAGCATCATATATCCAATCGTCTATGGTGAACAAAATCCTGAAACGTTTTGATGAATGATTACTGTAACAACACAAGGGTTGTGTCGTTATAAAAACAGAGTACGGCTAGGGTTTGTATCTGAAGCATCAAGTGTTGGTGCGATTAGGATTCATTGATGAAGTGTTCATCGAAATTTAGCTTCCGGGGCTAACTCTGCGTAAGGTGATCAATCATAGTATTTTATTAATTGGACTAATGTAATAATAATAAATTGTGTGTTTATTGTTATTAAAGTTGCATGATGAATGGTTATGGCCTTAGTTCTTTTTCGTTTTATTTGGGATTTTAAATACGGCCTGCGTGTCGTGCCTCTCTTATATTTTCTTGATGTAATTTCTTTTCTCATCTCACTCCCTCGTATGAACACGAGTTTCTTGTAGTGATGTAATATAAGATTAGCAAATAGGACAGGAAGGACATCAATGAAGATCTATCTTGGAGAAGTATAGGTCATTCTTAGATATAGCATAGGTTCTCTCAATGGCTTGAGGGAACAATTACGCTAGGGGCCATAACCATATCATTTTATTATATTATGTATGTTGATGCATGTTATGAATGGAGTGACGTCATTGTATGTAAGCCGTGGTAAGGTGAGATCAAATTAATTATAAAAGCCCTCAAAGGAATTAATATTAAGTTTTATTGCTTTCCAACGAATAGCGCCCTTCAAGATCAATATCGATCAATGTAGGTTTTGCCAACGCGAAGTGCATTGTCAATATTGATAAGTTGCGGTGAGGTAATTTATTTATCCGATCGCTATTTAATGGGTCTAACTTAACTAAAGAAAATATAATAAGATTATATAACTTTAGAAGCAAGTATTGGGTTATTCCATGTGATGGATTAGAATAAGTGTTATTCACCCAATAGAAAGGATATGAGAGTTGTATGAGATACAATTGGAAAGGAGTTTCCTACCTAAATAACTAAGTTTTGTGTAATCAGCCCAACGCTGACTTAAAACGAAGTGAAATATGGATCTCATTCTCACTAGAAAATCTTCCAACGGGATTTTCCGAATCAAATGTCGAGGGTCATTTGTTTTGAGTAAAATAGTGAGAGAGCATGTTTAATTAAAGGCCTAATTAAATGTGTATTAAAATTGTTCAATACTTATATTTTCACTTTTATTGTAGATCACCATGTCAAACACCAATACTTCGAACAACATTTTACGAAGCATTCTTGACAAAGAGAAATTGTCTGGGACAAATTTTCTTGATTGGCATCGTAACTTGAGGATAGTCCTCATGCACGAGAAAAAGCTGTATGCTATTGAGGAACCCCAACCTAACCCTGAGGATGAACCTGCCGCCAATGCTCCAAAGGCACAAAGGGATGCTTATCAGAAGCGTCTTGATGATGCCATGGATGCAAAGTGCCTCATGCTGGCTACCATGACCTCTGAGCTTCAGAAGCAACATGAGGACATGAATGCGTTCGATATGATCGAACACTTGAAAACGCTCTATCAAGAGCAAGCCAGGATTGAGAGGTTTGAGGTTTCCAAAGCCCTGTTTTCAGCCAAGCTATCTGAGGGATCTCTAGTAAGTCCACATGTGCTCAAGATGATTGGGTACGTGGGGAACTTAGAAAAATTGGGATTTCCACTTGGAAATGAGCTTGCAACTGATCTGATCTTGCAATCGTTGCCGGAGAGTTTTAATCAGTTTGTTCTGAACTTCACCATGTCGGACATGGAGAAGACTCTGCCACAACTGCTAGGCATGTTGAGGCAAGCTGAGCAGAATATGAAAACAAAAGGGAAGTCCAACCATGTTCTTATGATTGGCAATGGAAACAAAGGGAAGGGCAACAAAGGGAAGGGAGTCAAAGGGAAGGGCAAGGAAGTTGCCAAACCCAAACCTACCCCTAAAGCCTTGAAGCCCACTGGGGGAGTTGCAAAGGAGGGTAGGTGCTTCCACTGTAACAAGACTGGACATTGGAAGAGGAACTGCCCAAAATACCTGGAAGATAAAAAGAATGGAGTAGAGAGCTCTAATTCAGCAGGTATCTTTGTTATTGAAATTAATTTATCTACTTCTTCTACATGGGTATTAGATACCGGATGTGGTTCTCACATTTGTACTAATGTGCAGGGGCTGCAAAGGAGTAGAGGATTGGCTAAAGGTGAAGTCGACCTACGAGTGGGAAATGGAGCAAGAGTTGCCGCATTAGCTGTAGGAGTTTATAATTTGACTTTACCTTCTGGTTTAATAATACAGTTAGAGAACTGTTTTTATGTACCTGCCATTAGCAGGAATATTATTTCTGTTTCTTGTTTGGATAAACTTGGCTTTTCATTTACAATAAAGAACAATTGTTGCTCCATTTATTTAAATGATATTTTTTATGCCACAGCACAAATGAGTAATGGATTATATATTCTTGATCTTGAAATGCCAATATATAACATTGATACAAAAAGGATTAAACCTAATGAGTTAAATCCTACATACCTTTGGCACTGTCGTTTAGGCCATATAAATGAGAAACGCATTTCCAAGCTCCATAAAGATGGGCTCTTGGATTCATTTGATTATGAATCTTTTGAAACATGCAGATCTTGCTTATTGGGAAAAATGACAAAGACCCCATTCACTGGTAAAGGTGAAAGGGCAAGTGATCTTTTGGCTCTCATACATACTGATGTATGTGGACCATTGAACACACATGCTAGAGGAGGTTTTCAATACTTCATCACATTTACTGATGACTACAGTAGATATGGATATGTGTATCTAATGAAGCATAAATCCGAATCCTTTGAAAAGTTCAAAGAATTTAAAAATGAAGTACAAAACCAACTAGGAAAGAAAATCAAAATCCTTCGATCAGATCGAGGAGGTGAGTATTTAAGCCTAGAGTTTGATGACCATCTAAAAGAGTGTGGGATCTTATCCCAACTCACTCCTCCTGGAACACCACAATGGAATGGTGTGTCTGAGAGAAGAAACCGAACCTTGTTGGACATGGTGCGGTCTATGATGAGTCACGCTGATCTTCCAAACTCCTTTTGGGGACACGCCCTATTAACAGCAGCTTATACACTTAACCGTGTTCCTTCTAAAACGGTTGAAAAGACACCATATGAGATATGGAGTGGCAAGAAACCACATATGTCTTACTTAAAGATTTGGGGTTGCGAAGTTTATGTAAAACGTCAAATTTCTACTAAACTTGAACCTAAATCTGACAAGTGCTTCTTTGTGGGATATCCAAAAGAAACAAAAGGATATCACTTCTACAATCCTTCTGAGGGCAAAGTGTTTGTCGCTCGAACAGGAGTATTCCTAGAAAAGGACTTTGTTTCCAAAGGAATCAGTGGGAGGAAAGTAGATCTTGAAGAAATTCACGATCCACAAAGTAGTGACACACCAATGGAGGAACAAGAGCAGGATGCACAAGATGTTGTGACAGAAAATCCTGCTCATGTAACACAAGAACCACGTAGGTCCAACAGGATACGTCAAGAACCTGAAAGATATGGATATTTCATATCGGAACAAGGTGATGTATTACTCATGGATCAAGATGAGCCTGTGACTTACCAAGAGGCCATCACTGGCCCTGAATCTGAGAAGTGGCTTGAAGCCATGAAATCTGAAATGGATTCCATGTACACAAATCAAGTTTGGAACTTGGTGGAAGCTCCTGATGGGATTAAACCCATAGGATGCAAGTGGGTCTTCAAGAAGAAGACTGACATGGATGGAAAGGTACAGACCTACAAAGCGCGATTGGTTGCTAAAGGTTTCAAACAAATTCATGGGGTAGACTATGATGAAACATTTTCACCAGTTGCGATGATCAAATCCATTCGGATCTTACTTGCCATCGCTGCATACTATGATTATGAAATCTGGCAGATGGATGTAAAAACTGCCTTCCTTAATGGGAGTCTCCTTGAGGATGTGTATATGACACAACCTGAAGGCTTTTGCATTCCAGGAGAAGCCAAAAAGATATGCAAATTACAGCGATCAATCTACGGATTGAAGCAAGCTTCCAGAAGTTGGAATCTTCGTTTTGATGAAACTGTAAAACAGTACGGATTCATTCAAAATGAAGATGAGCCTTGTGTTTACAAGAAGGTTAGTGGGAGCATAGTCGCATTCCTAGTATTATATGTAGATGACATATTACTAATAGGAAACGACATCCCTACCTTGCAACAAATTAAAACTTGGTTAGGGAATTGCTTTTCTATGAAAGATCTGGGTGAAGCAGCCTATATATTAGGAATAAGAATCTATAGAGATAGATCACAAAAACTGCTTGGCCTGAGCCAGAGTACATACATAGATAAAGTGTTAAGACGCTTTAATATGCATGATTCCAAGAAAGGATTCATTCCTATGCAACATGGCCTATGTCTTTCAAAGACACAGTCTCCTTCATCTAAAGAAGAAAGAGACCGCATGAGTAAGATCCCTTATGCATCGGCTATAGGATCTATCATGTATGCCATGATATGTACTCGACCAGATGTTTCATATGCCTTAAGCGCAACAAGCCGTTATCAGTCTGATCCTGGTGAGGCTCATTGGGTGGCTGTCAAGAACATCCTTAAATACTTAAGGAGGACTAAAGACTCATTCCTTATATATGGAGGCCAAGAAGAGCTAAATGTAATTGGTTACACTGATGCTAGCTTCCAAACAGATAGGGATGACTTTAGGTCGCAATCAGGCTATGTGTTTTGCATAAATGGTGGCGCTGTGAGCTGGAAGAGTTCAAAGCAAGATACAGTTGCTGATTCTACAACCGAAGCTGAGTACATCGCTGCATCAAATGCAGCAAAGGAAGCTGTTTGGATAAAGAAGTTCATTACTGAACTTGGCATATTCCCTAGTATTGTGGATCCCATTGAATTATTTTGTGACAACAATGGTGCAATCGCACAAGCTAAGGAACCTAGATCTCACCAAAAGTCCAAACACATACTCAGGCGCTATCATCTTATTCGAGAAATAATTGATAGAGGAGATGTGAAAATATGCAGAGTACCAACACTTGACAATGCTGCTGATCCACTTACAAAGCCTCTTGCTCAGCCGAAGCATGAGGGCCACACTAGGGGCATAGGTATTAGGAGTATGCCTGATTGGCTCTAGTGCTAGTGGGAGATTGTTGGTGTAAGCCCTAGAGGCCAATTACTTATAATTGAATAATAAATGTATTGAATAATTTACTTATCAAATAAAAGGCTCTTCTTTATTAATTTTATATATGTTAAAATGATAAAGTCCCTAGAATAGTCAGTTCACTTATGGAACGTTAAGTATGACTTAATCGTGAGATTCCATTAAATATAAGAACACTATTCTTAAACATATCCATAGTCAGGTTTTATTGTGAAATGGGATAACGATAAAGCATAAAGACTATTATGTTGGTAGACTGATGATCATATCTCACTGATCATGGATAATGAGTTATTAAGTCTTCACATAGATATAAATGTTAAGGGTAACTTTATATCGGATTGACCCACCATGAGAATACTACATAGAGTGTTATGAAATGTCATAAGTTTTCTCATAGTGATAAAAGGTGTATTCCACCCTTCGACCTGAAACCACTATGTACCCTAGATGCAGGAGTGTAATACCTTGTTGTCATTCAAACGTTATCCGTAACTGGATAATTATAAAGATGGTTGATGGGTATCCCACGAATCATGCTGAGGGACATGAGTGACCTAGATGGAATTTGTCCCTCCTACATAACGGGAGATATGTCTATGGGCCCAATATTGAACTAGACAAGGATGACATACTATGCCTTGTGTTCAATATAGACATGAGGACAAAAGGGTAATTGTGCACAAGATATTTATCACGGAAAGGTTAGTCAGATCACGTGACATTCCTATGACTTGGGTAACAGTGATGTGTTGCTAGATACCGCTCACTGTTTATAATATTACGATTAATATTATTGCCAACGTCATAAGAACCTACAGGGTCACACACATAAGGACAGTTAAGAAGGGAAAAATAAGTAAGACTTATTGTGGGGGTGCAGTTAGTGAAAAACGGTTATTGGGCTTGAGAAGCCCAATTTCGTGTAAACTAAAGACCTCATAAGAAACTCTATAAATAGAGCCTTATGAAGTTCAGAAGTTACACTTTAGAAACCCTAACTGAGTTTAGAAAAATTCTGAATTTCTCTAAATCCTAAACCGCACAAAATTCCCTCAGCCTTCATCCAAGAACAGCTAGCACTGTGAGATCGAAGGTTCCTGTTCGTGTGGACTAAGTGGAGGTGCTGCAAGTGCGGTGCTTGTGATCGATAAAGGCGGCCACAGATTTGTTCTTCAAAGGTAATATTCTAGACCTGATCATGCTCATTCACAAGAATCCATTGATGGGAAATCTTAATTTTAAAATTCCGCTGCGTTTATAAAAGTGTTTTATGAAACGATTTCCTAACACTCCCACCCCAGCGGTTTAAAACCGCTCATTTGTTGGATTTTCCACGGATTTGGGCTGAATTTTGGATAAATAACGTGGAGCCAAGTGGGAACAATTCTGAGATTCCTATGGATGTAGGGCTAGCACTTCAAGCTATTTTGTTAGGTGAAGACATAGATTTGGGCACAATTCTGAGTGATGATTTGTCTGCAATTATCCAGAAAGATCCCGGGTCATATAGTCTAACACATCTCTGTTTGATCACTAAACTGTGTCTGGATCAAAATGTTGCTACTTTTGATGATGATCAAATGGAAGAGCCTAGAAAAGTCACTACGGCTTTTGTGAGAGATGTGAGAAGAAAAACTTTCGGGAAGACATTCATTCCATTTGCTGATGTGGATGATGTGATGGATTATACGGTTGAGGGAGGAGGTGAAGAAAGGGATGAGAATGTTGAAAATATGATGCCCCATGACATACCACAAGGTCCGGAAATGGAGAGTTTTCCAGCTCCGCAATTTGATGTGAATGTTCTTGCTGACATGGTGTGGAAAATGGACATGAGCACTCAACAGGGCATTGATATGGCGGACCACTATGACACTTCATCCGCCTTATGGCAAGCATCCATGCGTTACCGGGAGCAAGTCCCGGCATATTTCTATCCGAGATATCCAACAATGCATGAATTTGATGAAGCTCACAATCAAAGAGTTAGGAGCATGGCGGCTACACATGAAATGAACCGTGCTACCTACATTCGCCAAAGGAGGGCAGCTGGCCTTCCAGATGAAGGAGGGTCCTCATCAATGCAATTTCCTGGAAATCTGCCTCGTTTTGATCATGATCACAACATGCCCGAGCAGGATTGAGGTTTTGTGCCATTCACCTTTACTGTCCTTCTCCTCTATAGATTCTTTTTGGCCTGTGTATTATGATTCCTTTGTTTAATTTGTTGCATGCTTGATGTTGGTCTATAATAAGTACTTGAGCTAGTCGTTTTGTTTTCTTTGAATGTTTTAGTCTTTTTGAAAACTTCACACTATTGAAATTTGTTTGGCTATCATCTTAGATTCAAAATTGTTGACCAAATGTGTGATATGAATTTGTGATGTTTTTGATTGTTTCGGATGCATCATAGTGATGATTTAGGCAAGGCTTAGGGACTCTCACAAATATTGACCATAGTTTAATTCAGCAAAAACTGTGAGATTTTGAGCCCAAACACTGATTTCTTTTGTTGATTATGAGAATTCCACACTTAGCTATGTCTCTAGAATTTGCGCATGTTCTCTTTAATTGATTTATTGTTGTGATGTACACACGAGGCAAGTTGTTTGGTACCTTGAGCCTGTTCTAGCCACCCTTATCATTGCTTATCCGTTGTTTAATCCCTTTTGAGCCTAAAGAAAAAATGTTTTGTTTGTATCTGACCCAAGTTATCAAAATAATATAAATAAAAAAAAAAAAAATGATTTTCTTGGAGAATTAGATACCTTTAGTGGTTTTTGCACAATGCATTACACTAAGTTTGGGGTTGCTTTTGGAACTAGCAACAACTTAAGTTTGGGGTGGATATACTATACTAGAGAACTAAAAAAATCATGAAAGAAAAATTCCAAATTATGAAAGAAAAAATTCAAAAGTTCACCAAGAAAAGAAGTATCGAAAAAAAAAAAAAAATAATAATAATAATCATGGTGATCTTCTTGAAAACAAAAAGGAATTTTGTGAAAGAAAATTGTTCTCTAAGTATAAATTCTTACAAAGTAGGGTGGGGTGTTGTATCTATTCGACTCAGTGGTATCTAATTTCAAGTTTTTTTTTACTCACTTACCAGAAAAGCCACCATCCACCTTTTAACCAGGCCACGTTATAACCTTTAAAAGTCCTCTAATGTGTGTGCTCATGACATGGTGATTGATTTTTGAGAATGTCTGCAAATTTATAGTAGTCTAGTTACGATGTGTTGATTGAGTGATTATATTACCCTTAAACAGGAGAGTCGGTGAGGGTGTGAAGAAATTAAGTATGGTCAATCTTTGTTTGATGCTCTTTGTTTTGCCTAAATTTGAAACTGTGTGTACTTGAATCATGACGAAATTGATCATTGAAATATCATGCAAATTACGTCTAACTTGATTGGGTTTGAGTTTGTTTAGCCAGATGAATCGAGGTAGTGTTTTGTTTTCCTGGAGATTGAGATATTCCTTGAGGACAAGGAAAAGTTCAAGTTTGGGGTTGTGATGACATTAGTCATTACATGGAAATAAAGACCATTTTCAAGTGATTTTAGAGGTTTTTGACTTAAATCATGAAGAATAAGATATTGATTTGAAGCTACATGCGAAGGAAGATAGCAGATAAAAGTTGGTGGAAATTGAAGTACTTTTACGCCTGGGGCGGAAGTTTTTCCGCCTGAGGCGGAATTTTTGCTGAAAAACCAAGATTGCTCACTGTTTTGCCGTTTCAGGCGAAATTCTTGTGCCTGAAACGTAATTTTTTACGCCTGGGGCGGAAATTCTGTGCCTCAGGCGGAAAACGTTATTTTTGATCAGTTTTATAAAAGGGAAACTTCAGATCTGGATCATTATCGAATTTTTACGCAAAAGAATAGCTATTGGAGCGATTTTGGAGGATCAAGAGCGACCAAGCAAGGATTCCAGTGTGGAAACACATCAAGATTCTTCTTGTAAACATGCTTTCTTTCATTTTTATTTGATGTAATTTCTGAATTTGCAATGTCTAGCTAAATTCTCATGATTGGTCCTTAGGTGATTCTAATTACTTTTGATCTTGAATTATGTGATTGTCATATGATATGATTAATGAATTACGAAGTTAGTTTCTATTGATTGTTCTTTGTGCTTAATGCTTTGTATGAATTCGCGACTTATATGATGATTGCAATGATTTGTTTTACTATGACGATAGGAATAAATCATCGATCTAGGAACGATTAATCAATTAACTTTCACTTAAGATATTTCGGATTGTTAATTGAGATTAAAAGATTAAAGTTTTTCTTCCTCACATGATCATAGGTCTTACTAAGACATTAGGGATTGATGATCATGAGAGAGGATTATGTTACCAAGACATTGGGCATAATCAATTATGTTTTAATCAAATCATGAAACTAATTCGACTAATTCGTTATCATACATGAAATTACCAAGAGAAATAGTAATTAGATGACCCAAAAAGGACCAATCGCTTTTCTTACATCAATCTAAACACCAAAGCAATTCCAAAGTTTAAAAATTTGAACTTGAAACCAAACAAGAACCCCCTTTTTACAATTTATGTCAATTTACATGAGTATGTCTTCAAATTACAATTGATTTAGAACAATCCCTGTGGAGAGAACGATTTTATTATACTACTTGACGACTATTTAGTACACTTGCTAAATTTCCATCAAGTTTTTGGCGCCGTTGCCGGGGATTGTTGATTAAATCAACAAGGCAATTGAGTCATACTTTTAAATTTTATTGTTTTATTGATTAAGTTTTTGTAGTTGACAAAATTGTACTAATAATCCATTCTATTTAAAAGTGTTGGATCAACATATGGAGTATAATCTGTAAATTCAGTGCAATTGAACTTCACTTGTGATTGAGTACAACTACAATTGTTGCTTACATTAACATCCCACCACGTGAATTCTTTGCCTGGTTTTTGCTTAACAACAATGTTGTTCAAAGAACAAGGTTGTCCATATGCTGCAATATAAACCATGAATTAATTAAATATTACACACAAATTAATTAAGTGGAACCTAAAGTTAGCAAAAAGAAAATAAAGGTATATATGATTATACCTTGGAAAATGAGGCCAAGGAAGATAGTGAGGGAGAGAAGCTTGAAAATAGTATAGCCATTTTATATTTGAGAGTGTTTGTGCAAGAGGAGATTGTTCAATGTCACACTATTTATTTTTTTTATTTTTTTCGATATTATGTCACACTATTTATAGGATCAAGCTTAGGGGCAACGAAATTAAAGAGAATTATTATTGATTTTTTTTTCGGTCTTGAATTATTATTGATTTTATTCTGATTTGTCTCTGAGTTTTTCTTTCCTTTAATTTGTTTTGGTTTGGTAAATATTTATTTCTTTGTGGATCATTAATTGTTTATGATCACATTAAATTTTTTTTTTTTTTTGAAGGAATTAAATATTTATTTGGTACAACGGCTAAAATCATTAATATTATGGATCAAATCAAAGATATTGTTTAGTCAAAAGTCAAAAGTTACGCCAAATGTTTGTTGGTTCAGAGGTGATTGACACTAGATTTGGTAGGGATGACCACAGTTCGATCCCCCACTACTGCATTTGGGAGGGGACTGGAACCACTTGATATCAGAACTCCCCCCAAACTCTGGACTAGTAGGGACCCTCTTCCCCCTAGGAACCAGAGGGTGAAAACAAAAAAAAAGTCGAAAGTTACTACTAATTGATTCAATTCATTGAATTCAATATTTCATTTAATAAAAAACATTACAGTCTGTGTAAAAAATAATTATAGTCTTCAGTGAAAAAAAAATTATATTACTCTCATAAGTGCCTATTAAAATTTTACATATACTACGGGTAAACCCGTGCGTACGGGTAAACCCGTGCGTACGGGTTTCGATTAAAATATGTAATTAAAATATTTTATAAATGAAACATAATAGTTGTGATAAGTATAACCAACACATATAGTTAAATAATACTATACTAATTTAAAATATGATTATATTTAATATTAGTATACGTATAAAATTTAAAAAAGTTGTTTAGAAATATTAGATTTTTCATTGATTTATAGTGTAGTTTTGTTTATATCTCTTATAATATTTTATAAGTTTGAAGGGATGCATCGTATTTTATTTTATGTATAATCATATGAGATTTTACTTATATTTGTATGAGTTGCAATTGTATAGTAACATGTCACTTTGCTTTATTTTGATGTATCCCTTATTTTTTTTCAATAAGAGTTGGAGGAATGCATACATACATGCTTCTTTTTATCATGTGATCTCATTTTTTGAAAATTATGTATCAACTAGCGTAACTATTTACTCCTTAATTTCTATTAAATGAAATATTTTTTAAGGTACCAAATAGCTTTTTTACTTACTTCATTCTCGTTCTTTTGAAGTTTTTCTAACATATTTACTTGGAGGAATTTTATCCCAACTTTATTAGTCCCGATTTTTTTAGTCTATTGTTTGGTTTACTTTTTTTTCTTCTTCTTGGTGAGGTTGGTGTCCCTTCAAATTTATTGTTAGTTTGTCTCTCTTATTTAATAATATTTGCTTGAATATTGGGTTTATTTTTGTTATAATGTAAACTTGAATTATATATAAGTTTGGATAATGATTTCATATATTTGAATATAGGTTTAGTTATTTGGCTATGGTA